>NC_079420.1:18109311-18124311 GCF_026213295.1 Gadus chalcogrammus
GGCCATCTACTAGGGCGTGTTAGGTCTCGTGATTGAAGTGTCAGCAGAGGAAGGGAGCTTTCTGTGAGCTTGCAATGAGACTTCATACGAAGGCGTACTTAATCGTAACTATATGGTATAGTACCTTCAATGTTTTATGTGATGTGTCATTCCTATTGTACATCACAGTTAGTATGGGAGACCTGTTGTGTATGTGGGTGCAGAGGCTTGTTCCTTCCCATCGTGTGTGTTTGTCCCAGGTTTTGCTGCGCTACCACGTGCAGCGAGGTATATCAGTCATCCCCAAGAGCGACAGAGCTCATCACATCCTCGAGAACACAAAGGTGACGACTTTCTCCTTGTTCCTGCCTTCATTCTGTGCTTCCTTCTGTCCTAGCACCATATTATTCCAGTTTCAACCACTATTGTAGCACTGGTGTCTTCCCCACCCCTTTGCTTTTTTGAGCACATACAGCCAAGACCAGTTCAGCCTCAAGGTGCACTGCGGATCAGTGTTTCTTTGTCCGTTGGCTATATTTCTGCTATTTCCTAACGAGTGTTCATGTTGAAACCAAATTGTGTTTGATGGATCAATCTTTACTGGTGTTTGTGTAATTAATAAGCCAGAAACATAGCCAAAGAGAATTCAAATGAACTTCTTCAATGTTAAAAAATATGAGAAGAGGGAAGCATAAACCATTTTATTTCGTAGTGTGACAACGGCCAAGAGAATGTATTGTTGCACGCAGATCTTTGACTTTAGTCTGACGGAGGAGGACGTGGACGCGCTGAGGGGGCTGGACCGGGGATGGAGAGCTTGTGTCCTTGAAGAGTAAGACGTTGTGCCCATACACACAAATACAAACAAATAAATAAGAGACATCATGTCCAATGGATGTATCTAATTGCTACTTAGGGTTTTGGTAATGAACACCTTTATGGAAGACGTGTGAGGCCTCATCATAATAACAGGGGTATTGGTCGTGCTATGCGCTAGCAATGTGCAAAAGTTTGTATGTCAGTGCAGTTAAATAGATTGAGGTGACATTTAAGTGGACCTAACAAATTCCCATGCATTTTTGGTTTTCAGGCTGAAGTCTCATCCTTATTATCCATTTGAATAAGAATGAAAGGGCAGAGAGAAGAAAGAGTGGATTTTTCCTTAAAACTGTTCATTCAGTGTTGATGATAAAATGATACTGTGAAATGCACTGGCGAAACGTAATACACAGAGATGTGTTGAAATTGTAAAACAAATAACTTGAATAAAATAATAAATAATAAAAAATCTTTATCCTAGATAAAATGCAAAGTTTCCTATTTGTAGCATCTTCCATGTTGTAAAAGCGTTATGTTTTGAAGACAAATCCCATGGTAAACATTATGAAACATGAAGAACTATACTGTGAAATGCACTGCCAAAACATAGAAAACAGATCTGTGTTGAAATTGTAAAACAAATAACTTAAAAAAAACACTCTTCCACAGAAAATAAACGTTATCCATGTAGACAAATCCTTTGGTAAACATTAGGAAACACCAAGAAACAATATTAAATAAAGTGTCATTCCAACCGGGTCATTTTGTAACAGCAGTGTCTTAAATGCTTTTATATATACATCGCACATGAGTGGAGGCTTTCTAGTAAGGGAGAACTCACCTTCACTGAACTGAAAACTAGGTCAGATTCAACCGTATTCAACAAGTCAATCCCACAACACAAAGTGGGACACACACTCACTCATCATCGAGCCAGCAGGGGGAAGAACGTCACGGCTCTCCTCAGACGGGCTGGGGGGGCCTACGCCCCCACTGTCTCCCACCGCCCTCTCCTCCCTCCTCCTCATCGTCTCTGGGAGCAGCGGATGGGGGAGGGGCGTTGGCACTGGCGGCGGCGGGGGGAGGGGCGGTGGCGTTGGCGGCGGCGGCGGGGGTTGGGGCGGCGGCGGTGGCGTCGGCGGTGGGGGGCGGCGGGGGGGGACTCAGGGTGCAGGTGCAGGCCGAGGCCCCCGCCATCCGCTTGGGCAGCTCGGGACCAGGGGCCCACTGCCCCGTGGCGGGGTCGTACACCTGCGTGGCCCGGGAGAAGGTCATGCTCACCCAGCTGTAGCCACCCAGCACGTAGACCCGGCCGCCCCACACCGCCAGCCCCGCCTCGCTGACGGGCGCCGGGAGGTCCGCCAGGCGGGACCACTGCCCGCTGGCCGGGTCCAGGGCCTCCACCGCCCCCACGTCCAGCCGGTCGGGGGCGTCCAGCAGGTCGTTGCTGCCCCCGATGACGTAGACGCGGCTGCCCAGCGAGGCCATGCAGTGCCAGCCGCGCGCCTCGCCCATGGGCGGGCGCTCCTGCCAGCCGGGGGCCCGGCCGGACGGGGCCCCCGCGGCCGGGGGGTCGTAGCTCAGCACATCCCGCCGGTAGGGGCCGATCTGCTGGTCGTAGCCGCCGGAGATGTAGACGGTGCCGTGGTGGACGGTGCCGGCGTGGCCGTAGGTCCGCCTGGGGGGGGGGGGGGGAGACAGGGCGGGGCCATGAGTCCACAGTGGAGCCGGGGGGGCCGGGGGCCACACACAAGGACATAGGGAGCAAGGTTTATTTTTGAGGAAGTAGAGACAATAAAATTGCTATTTAGTTTGTTTTTGTCGCCACTATTGGAGAAAATTGAGGTTTAAAGGAGGTGTTAGTAATATCATGCAAACATGTTTGAAAGAAGAAGACCCCGAACCAGAGGCAGAGGCCAATAACAGCCCCAAGGGATCTCCACGTGTCTTCTATTGCACCCCCTGATAGACCTCTGAAAGGGGCTCCACTGAATCTGTTATCTCTCTATATTCAACAACCTCATTCTATTTCTCCATTCACTTGTATGTTAAGGTTAACTAAGTATTGTCTAGTATCAAAGTATGAAAGCTAAACGTTGAACGCTGTATGAATGCGTTCACCATCTGGTTAAAGGAGCCATTATCTGGCCCATATGAAGGAAAGGTCCACAGAGAACGGCCTCCTGATGGACCGTCCTACCTGGGCAGCCCGGCCACGTAGGTCCAGCAGTCCTCCGCAGGGTGGTACACCTCCACAGACGACAGGGGTCCTGTGACGTTCCTCCCGCCCACGGCGATCAGACACCCGCCCGCGGCAGCCAGGAAGAAGTGTTCCCGCCGCTGGTTCATCGGAGCGCACTGCAACAACAGAACAAGCGGGATACACTACCACTAGGGGCCGGCCGGCGTTGAGATGAGGGCGTGGCATAGTGCAGCGCAGCCAGATGGGCTACTACAGTAGATTCAAGATTCCAAAGGTTTATTTTTGTCTCATACTTATACAGGAGGTGCGGTGAAATCTTTGTGAGACAAACTCTGTATTTTCTGTGCTTATAATATAAATAAAATACAATAGAAGTTTTAACAGAATTATATTCCTAATGCGGAATATTCTAAGTGTATATATTCTAGGGGTGTACTAGGTGGAGTTTGATCTGGTGTATTGCTGTGCAGTGTGGTGTTGATGGAGTGGGGGGGGGGGGGTACCTCGGCCCAGGTCCTCTGCCGGGGGTCGTATCGGTGCAGCAGGCTGCAGGCGGTGTCGCCGCTGTGGTCGCGGGACGAGCTGCCTCCCGCCGTGTAGATGAAGCCCCCCAGCGTGGCCACGGAGAGGTGGCTCCGCAGGTCGGGGAGCAGGCACTCCTCCCGCCAGCCCCCCGCCGCCGCCGCCGCCGCGTCCAGCCAGAACACACTGGCCGTCAGCCCACTGCCACGGTCCAGAACCTGGGGGTGGGGGGGGGGGGGGCACACACACACACACGATGTAAAGTGTGAAGTGTGTTCCACACAGTGAACCTCTTGATAAAACCAAGGGGGTCACCTCTCCTCCAATCAGCAGCAGCCTCTCCGAGCCCCCGCGGAGCGCCGTGCGCTGGGTCTGCAGGAGGGGCTGGGCGCTGGGCCGGGCGTGGTACGCCAGGGCCTCCTCCACCAGGGCCTCGCAGCCCGCGTCCCCGGGCAGCAGGGCCCTCACGGCCGACCGCACGGGGCCCGCCAGCTCCTCGGGGCCCAGCAGGGGCAGCCGGACGCGGGAGAGGAGCTGGCGGCCGTGGGCCAGCCGCGGCTCGGGCCCCCGGCCCAGCCACTGAAGGGCCGCCTGCAGCAGGGCCCGCTCGCTGGCGTGCTGCACCTGGGGGACGCACGGAGCCACGGGGGCCGTTAAAGGACGTCTGGTCTGAGGGACCGACTTTTGGGGATGTCTCTCAGGCTAAAGTACAGATGAAGGTGCGGAGAGGACTCAGAAGCTCTACCACCGTGCCTTCACCGCGTCTAGACTTGATTCATCGCGGCGTCAACCGCTATGGACGCTGCATTGTGCGACTGCACAGCATGTCGACGGTTAAAATGTGTACCTTAACACTTCATGAGAGATCGACATAAGAACCAAGGGGCTCACATCCTTTATTTAAGGCTGAAACAAGAAGAGACGCTCACGCTCCGATGCGTGAGGATACCGTCAAGAGGAAGCCTCGTACTACAGACCTGCTCACTGCACAGGTAGGAGGTCAGCTTGTCCAAGGGGATGTTCTGCAGGAAGTCGGCAGTCAGCGACAGCGTGGCGAAGTGCTGGAGGATGAAGCGGTCCACGAAGGCCTCCAGGCGCTCCAGGCTGTAGAAGAGAGCCAGCTCCTGCAGGTACAGGTAGTTGTCCTCGCACACCTCCATCTCCAGGTACTGGCAGCAGAAGTCCACCGCTTGGCCCACCTTCATAGTCCAATTGGGTTTGACATTCACACAGCAGGTTTATAGAGAGTGGAGGAAACAAGTACATTGTCAAATGCATGTCTTGCTTAGACAAAAAAACAACAACATATATGGTAAATATCGGCTGCTTACATTTGAGAACGAAAAACATACAGAAACAAGATCTGGGGAGGTGGTGTCCCCTAATGGCCAATTGTTGTTATTGCACGTTAAAGAACAATGCAGTTCTCTGAAATGGACTTCTGTGATAGATTCAAGCGAACGACCAAGACACACAAAAGGACTGAAGGACTGAAACTCAATGGTGCTATGGAGAATGTTTGTCAGAAAATACCAACAACGTGGACCAATTGGATTGACTCTGTGATCATAGCTTTAAGACAAGCCCTCCGATACCAGAGCTCCTCACAGAGAGACCCTTCTTCACCTGCAGCAGGTGGGCGGTCTCCAGGACATCATTGATGTTCCCGCCGTTCAATGGCAGCTCCCCGCTATACATGAAGTCCACCACAGCCTTCAGACCCCCGTAGGACGTCCCCACCAGCTCCACCTGGGGACGAGAGCAGAGACACACGGGCCGTGGGATACGGATCAAATAATATGACGATTAAAAAGAAGGAACTAAGGAAGTCACTGGACAGTATCTCCATGGAGAAGGGAGCAGGACAGAGAGGGAGTGATAGTCACTCTTTGGCAGACACAACTAGTTTGGAGAAGCCAGCAAAGATCTCACGAACTGAGATCTTTGAGATCAAAGATTGCCGCAAGATACGAGTCTGCATCCAGCCAACACTAGCAGCTTTTAGTTCCAAATCAAATCCCGCCAGCCTATCAGTGAACCCCAGCGGATGACAGCGGAATTTTGAACAAGTCAACAATGGCTTGATAGTAATAATATTTATGCTGGAATTAGTTTAGTTCAAAAATAATGGCAGCGGTAACGTTCGCTGGAAGTGAACAGAGTGAATGGAATTCACTTTGGAAACGGCACTTCAATAAACATCGTCTGGATTGTGGTATCCAAGTGGAGGTTGACTGCAGCGCCCCTCAACAAACACCGCTGATTTCAGAAAAGAATAATGTAACCATTAAACACCCCCCCCCCCCCCCCCCCCACAACAAGCACACTCACACCACCACCCCTCAGACGGCCTCACCTCCGCCTGCCGCTGCTCCTTCATGACCAGGGTGAACATGGCGTGGAAGTAGGGGCTGGAGATGGCCAGGAGGGCGCGGTGGGCGCTGAGGCGCTGGCCCCCCGCCACCAGCACCACGTCACACAGCGTGCCCAGCCGGCGCTGCTGCTCCAACCCCTGCAGGAGCTCCACCGCCTGGCCCGCCCAGCCAAACACCTGGGGGTCCACAACAGGCCCGAGATCAGGTCCTCAGCCCCCGCCATGGGAAGCATTTAGCAGGTCGGCGAGCTATTGAAGCGATACTTTGGCTCAATAGTGTGAACGCCAGTGTTAACCGTTGGAGAACTGCATCCAAGGTCATTTCAGAGTGATAAGATAACTAGCCTAACTTCTAATTCACATCAGCTGGTTATTCAAATAACGTATTAACGGTTGGAGGACTTCAATTTGACAAAGACGATTGTTTGGGGGTTCTGAATAGAAAGTCAGTTCATGATATATATTTATTCTTCTTCATCCAGGTCATTGCCTCTTTGGTTTCAGATCAAGGCTTGATTGTTTTCCTGATAATATAGGAAACACGACTTTGGATTTGGATTCAAGCCAGCAGGAAAGATAAGCTTAAATACAATCACATCGCAATAGGTCATCATAGCATGACTCGGGTAACTTCAGAAGAAAATGGTAGTAGGCTACAATGAGGCAGGGGGTGTGCGTGCACTTTGACGTTTATTTAACGAGTAAATAAACGACATCACTACCACCACCACCAATGTATTGCTATTGGAGGCTGACCTTGGACGATGCACTCAGTCGCTGATGCTGTGACGTACAGCTGTGCGTACCACTCTCCATCGTGGCCTCTGACTTTGGCATTATCTTTAAAACACACACACGCACACACACACGCGCGCGCACACACACATACACACCGTTTAATTTAGTAACTTTCTGAAGTTGTTTTTTTCTAAATGCTTACGTATATTATACTTACTCATTTGCGTTCTTGAGAGGGGTTATATATTTTTATAATGTGATATGAGGAAGTAGTTGTGGTTGCGTGTGGCTTATGAGTCATGAGAAGAGGATAACGTAACTAAACTGTTATGTTGAATATAAGTAAAATGTCCTTATTTTAAACCATATATATCTTGCTAAAATGCAGTTAATTTCTTCGAGGCTGTCCATGGTCCTAAAACTCGATGCTGTTGGCTCAACATCATCCAGGAAGTGTTCCGTGAGGCCGCTGACCAATCAAAATCTGCATGGGAGGCTCATCAAGGTACATTCAAGAAGTCAACGTTGCAGTGTTCTAAAATACCCGTGTACGTAATTTGTTTGTAGTCCTATGTCAAATTGATTTGGTTATAGTGTATAACTACATGCGAGTTCAAAAATGTGTGTATATAATGTATAAGTGCAGTAAAAGCCATGGCCCTTAAAGATTATAAAACATTGTGGGCCTAAATGTATTTCCTTATCGTAAAAAAAGTAGGATTTCAGGATAAATAAAGTTTGATCAACATATCATATGTATGCGCAATTCAAAAGGAAGCGCTTATTCCATATGGCTTTAAATGCATAATCGTATTTGTGTATTCTAAAACAGAATATAGATTTGCAAATTTATGTTGACTGCAAAATGTTGTAATAGTCCTGTAAAAAGTGGTTATATGTTATATGTTGGACCATTATGTGAAAAAAGCATGTATTTTATGTATTTGCGCATAGCTAGTACACAAAAACACAACACATTGCTGGCTGCAGACCTTTGTTCCTAATCCGCAATGTGGGTAATTGTCCACTATGTGGCGAGATTACCCTGCGGAATAGTCTGGAGAACGGGCGGATTTAATTTGAATTGTCCCTTCATTGACCATTAGGAGGAGAAGAATCCTGTGAACCGGGGACCTCACCGTCTGCAACCTGATTGACAAACATCACCAACGCCCATGCACTTGAAATATAGGAAATGAATCGAGCTACCAGAAGAGTCTCTTTTTCCCGATAATTGAGAGGAGATCTAGCCCACGGCCAGCTGCACCACTTCTGCTCTTTGTGCGTCCGCTCCCCCTGTTTGATAGCGCAGCAGGCAAAGGCCGATTGTTCTCTTTGCGGCTCGTGAGTTGAGAGTGAAACAGCTCTGACAGTCTATTGTATAGCCTAATAGCTATTGGAGTGAGAGACTGTTCGCCCCTTCATCTGCTTCTCTTCGACGATCTGCCCCTCCGTCCTGCTGACTCCTCTTCACTCTGTGTCCATCCAAAATGGCAACGAAAATCGATAAAGACGCTTGCAGAGAAGCTTACAACCAAGTCAGGGACGATAACACAGAGATAAATTGGTGAGTGTTCAGTCTTATCATGTCTCATTGAGCGATACCGTTAGGCACATTTTAAGTTATTTGTCAATTGGCATGCATATCGACATTGCAAGCCTTTTCGCCAAATTTTCGATATTTGGATGATAAGTAGTCTGGTGGTTTAATGTTGCATCTTCCAGAATACATTAAGTGAATAAGGCGAGCGGTGCAGAACTATTTCCTTTGTCCTATATCCAGAAGGGGTACTGTGACACGTATGTCTACGCACAATCTGATCCCCTGCATAGTTTGGATTAGCCTTGTTATTCCAAACCGGGTATTTTATTGTCTAATGCGAAATGTAATGCCACGCTACATAAAAAATAATAACCCATCTAATGTAACGTTAATGCATAGGCCTATTTGTTAATGTGTGTAGGCCTTATGGGAGCGGAGGAGATAATATTTGGCAAGGATCTCTTGAATCACTGGAGAATCGCATAGATTATGAATGGATGAATGCACGTTTTAATGAAGTGTTTTCAATATTTCCTAGGGCGTCGTTTATATACGAGGGCTCTATGATCGTATCTGGGGGACAAGGCACCGACTATGAGGAATTCAAGAGTCAGTGCAAAGGTAAGGCCTTCAATCTATAGACTACAGTCTATATCGGAGCAATTCTCTTTCCATTTCTCCGATTGATGGACCACCCTTTCCCCTCCCATATAGGGCCAAAGCTATATGAATATACATTTCCTTCACGTGAAGTGTATTTGCTTCGTGGTGCGCCAATGTGTTGGTGTGTGCGGTCTGTTTCATCACTGTGCTCGTCATGCAGTAGGAGGTTGTATGGCACACAGCTTGACAGGGTGCTTGACTTCTTACGTTCCCAGCCAGGACACTAATCTTTTAAGAGTCTTTCTGCTCGGGCCGTCATCTCACTAACCGTTGAACACTTGACATTGTAAACTCCATCCCCTCCCGGATAGCCTAGTTATCCCATAGCATTAGAGGCTATGCAGCTCTGGTGATCTATTGACCTGGATTTATTTTCCCTATGTTATAAAAAGCGAGTGGAGTTTATATCTGAAGTACTTGCCCGTCTTAACCTCACGCAACAGTTAAAATCGAAACATTATGTAGAATTAGAACACGCCCCCCCCTTGACGCCCACCCTCCAGCGACTCAAAAGTTGGGTGTGGCGCGCCAAAACTCGCAAGTTGTTCCTGATGCGCATGTCCTCTGGCTGTTCTTTTCCGCAACATTTTCAGGCTGCGTTCCCATGTGGAAGTGAATCGTATGTTATTTATCTTATTGCCTGATAAGTACCAATTAATGAAATACCTATAGGTAGACATATTGTTGCTCTTCATTTAACGTGAGCAACATAAATGTTTGCCTCACTCCTTTTGTCCTAGGTGTATTTTAAATTAAATGAATATGCCTTCACGTTTGAAAGAATTGGCTCAACACGGATCAATATATTCGATTTGTGGTTCAGTTAGATTTTCTCCCCATTTTCAATTTTTATTTCTTGCTGTCTCATAGTTGTCATAAATGGCCGAAGTTTTGGAGCCACTTGAGGCCGACTGCAGTCTCAGCACTGCCAAGATACACACACACACACACACACACACACACACACACACACACACACACACACACACACACACACACACACACACACTCTGCTGCAGGGCATTCTCCACCTCAAAAGCCCTCTTCCTGCCTTGCAGTGCCAGCATGGCCTACCTTCAGTCGAACCTTGAAGAATATCAATGAGTCACAGCCAGAAGCTATGCTTTGTAGATGGACTGCTCTGTTCACTTCATGCAGTGTGTACAGTTAATAGAGTTAATGTTGTTTCATATTATATACTCAGGGTTTCTAAGACTGTGATTTTGTCTCTGCGGGCATGGGAGTTAAAGGTCAATCATGTGCATGCATTGGGTTTTTCATTGTTCTACAAACACTTGTTAATGTGTCACCAGTAACAGACACGCTTGTAACTCTGCCAAGGTTAGCTTTATTCAATGTCGCCGGAGGCAATCTGTGATTTATATGAATGTTGAAAGACAAACACAAATTACAATAGCTAAGGTTCAATAGCCAATACTCAAGATATGAAAAACAAAGGAGGATGCATCTAATGCTTGGCATGATCATTCATAACGCATCTTCTTTAGTTTGTTGACCTAAATGTCATTGACGCACACAAAGTTTATATTATTGCAAAGTATGTTCAAGGAGGAGCATGAAACTGAAACTTGATGAGTGGAAGCTCTGTGGTTTCTCACTGGTGTCAGAATTTCTGCCGTTAACATTACAACATTCAACATTCGGGTCCCGAACATACTATATTGTAATTCACGGCATAAACTAAATTTAGCAAATTGCATTTTTTTGGTCCCTGGTAAAGTATATGCCAAAGTAATTTGACCCTAACAGCAACCTAGTACTATTGCTGCAGATTTTCAGTGTTGGTTTCCTCGTTCGTCTCATTTTGACAGCCGACTTGCCTCCGAGGGGATCAATAAACAAATCTCTATGAATAGTCAGGTCGCTGCTTTGCACTCTGTCAAACACACCTCTTAGAGGGCCTATTCTTTAAGATACAGAGAGATATAGATATACCTGCCTAGTCTTAGGCATAGTGCTTAGTCTGTTTGATATAGGGCCTAGTCTTTTATATAGAGGGTCTAGCCTTCCCTTGGTGGTGGCAGATGGTATTTGGGAGATATGTGTATGTGGTCCCTCCCCCATCTAGTGTTCCCTCTCACCCCTCGCTCTTTCGCTCACAGATGATGTCCGTCTCTATGGCTTCGTGAGGATCACGACGGGGGACGCCATGAGCAAGCGGGCCAAGTTCACCCTGATCACGTGGATCGGAGAGAACGTCAGCGGACTGCAGCGGGCCAAGATCAGCACAGACAAGACGCTGGTCAAGGACATCGTGCAGGTCATTTGGGTTTCTGTACTGCGCTGTCATTACATCCTTTATGCACCGTAATACAGTAATATTGAATTTGTGTGTTGGAATGTGCTTCCATCGATTGCATTTGAGTATACCTAATGGTGATTCAAAAAAAATAAAAAAGTCGATACATAGAACCTGATTTTAATGCTTTAGTGTCCGTTTGCCTTTCTAAAAAGACGCACTCAAGCAACCTGACTGTTTACATATTTCTGCACTTTATTGAATAGAAGGGTATGGGTTGTCCTTTGTCCACTATAAACCCCTAATTAAACCACACCGCAGCAGTTCACAATGCCTGAAAACAACTCAGGTCCATTAAGCAGTTCTTTCATCATGCATAAGAGTATTCGTTGTTTTGTTTTTTTAGCACTTCTCGTAGAACAAAACGAGATGTGAATAAAACAGTGTCAGCATCTCCGTCATGTATAGACCCTCCCTGACCCGTGTGCCTTGTTCCATCCTTCCTCCCCCGCAGAACTTTGCCAAGGAGTTCATGATCAGTGACATCCGGGAGCTGGACGAGAACTACATCCGCACTGAGCTGAAGAAAGCCGGCGGTGCCAACTATGACGCCCAGGCCGAGTAGCGAGTCTGGGGGGTCCCCAGGCAGCGGTGTTTGGGTGGGGGGGGGGGTTAGGAGAGGAAGTTGAAAGTAAAGGGGAATGATGCATGGGGAGCTAAAGGTAGTGTGGACTTTGGTAGGACATCAGGGAGAGAGAAAGAGAGAGCGGGAATAAACAACTTCTGAATGGACAACACACAGACACACAGACACACAGACACAAACACACAAACATTAAAGTGGAGGGGCAAAACAATGTTGCTTTTTTTGGTACTACACATACTGTATATGCATGTTGCAAAAAGACACACTGACATACATTGATACAAACACATCAAACATAATGCCAACCAAACAAGAACCCTCTCCCCTGTAGCCTGTATGCCCTGTCTTAGTTATTATGTCATGGTCGCTCATCTACTGTGCAGTGCATCATCATCTCACATGTCATCATCTCAACCTGTGCTGTAGAGGAGCTAAAGAACCACTTGGCAACATTGACAACGACACTATCTGAACATCACTCTTTACCACAACTAGACTCGGATAACAACAACAAATGGAGGTCTCCTCTGAATTCTATATTTTATTGGCCTTTAGTATTACAAAATTTGGAACATGAGCACACCGTGAATGATTTATTTTGGTGCAACAATCCACCTCAATGCGGCTTAGAACCTAATGATGATCATTACTATGGATGATAAATTAGTTTTTTCTTTTCGGGGCCAACATTCATACATGTGGTGCAAGTAGAAGCGTATACCTTCCTAATTGTTCGATAAAAGTGGGCGCAAAAAGAGTTAACAGTAATGAATGTGGTGGAATGTCATCTTGCACTTGCACTTGCACAGGATTTGCATCTTGCTAGGTAGCCCTTTGGTGACTCGTGAAATCCCACCAAGGCAGTAATGTATGGATAACAGCCTAACGAATTGTTGCAGTTACATTTTGTTGCAATGTTGTATTTTTATTTTTTACATTAAACTAGACCTTTTATGGCTGTTTGGTTTTTAAATGCAACTCCTTGTCCTCCCAAGTCTCTTATGTTTGATTTGATTTTCATGTCTTGAGTTTTTTAACAAGAGCAATGTTAACAATAGTCACGAGGCGCTCCTGTTCTGTGACAGGAACTGGAAAGGAAGCACATGAGATTCTAGGCCACTGATGGGCTATCATTTCCCATGGAGGTTCAGGAGTTTATTTTAGGCTTTTCATTCCATCAAATAACTATACCCAATGAATCCACCGAATAATGGAGGATTTAAACACTGAAACTGGAAGGTGTAGATACGGGTTTGTAAATGGAAGGCACGATAGCACACAAACAATTGCTCCCTTTTTTCAGTTCAGTTTGAGCATGTACAGCCTTATTACCTACCTAACGGGCATAGAATGTGAAAACAGAAATCGTACAGATATTTACCCCCAAATTACAGAACAACATTGGCATTGTAATCTATCTAAGATATGGTTGAATTCTTCTGGTACTAGATATTCATGAGTATGAGCTTTTTGAAGTTAAACAAACAGACAGACAGAAAAAGTCTTTGTCCTGATAGCCCCTTTGGACCCTCCACCTATTTGAGGTATCATGCATATTGTAACCCAATGTGCTGAATGCCTTAATCTCCCATGGAGAGAGGGGCATCATGGGAGTTTGTGGACATTACACTGTGATTGGTTGTACTCCATTTTTAGGGTTTATATTGACCCATACCTTACTTGGTAGAGCAGCCATGTTGAAATGTCATCCTACCCCTCAAGCAGCCATTTATTGGTTGTAGTAAATTGTTTTGAACCATCCTAAATGAAATATCGTATTTTCTTTTTTTTCTCTTGTACTGTTCTGAATTTGTCTTTTGAGATGAGTTTTATTTTCTCTTAAGAGATGTACCTTTGATATCAACGTAAGAGCCATGTTATCTTGGTAATTGGAAGAAAATATAATACAAAAAAAACAAGAATAACAGGAAAGGAAATGTAACGGGAACAATCATTTCAAAATTAAAGCTGTTTTTTTCCTAAATTTGTTGTCTGTTTTTTATTTCAAGAATCCCATTGAAAATGTTTTTTTGTTGTGGATGTGAATATGGTGAACTGTTATTACTTGGACTAGTGCCTCTCTATTGGCCTATGATGAGGTAATGGGTGCCCCTCTCTTTCAGTGCTTCGCATCGCCACGGCAGTCACGGCAAACTGTCTCCCGAAAGCTTGAGGGACTCAAACAGGTTGTCATGGTCACCAATACTGTTGTGCTTATAGCCAATCACAGCTCAGAGGTAGAGGCAGTGGGTTACCCTGCAATACAATCCACCTCCCCACACCATCCACCACTCTTCATTACTCATCCTCCCCCAGCCCCTTCTGTGTCAACGGCTTAACCCCATCCCAGAATGCAAACTGAATTCTCTGTGCTCCTTCCTCGAATGGCCCCTCGCCCTCTTTCCCTTTCTTCCTCCTAATTGTGACTTTTTTTGTTTTTCAACCTCTAATCACTCACATTTAACTCTGTTAACTCGGTTCAATGGTAGTAGTGTCTCTGCATTCTTCACCTCACAATGTTACCACCCAAAATTATAATATTATATCCGCTATTTGGAAGATGCTTTTATTTATAACAAAGCATACTTTCTTAATAATATCCGTTAATTAATATAACAGTTATTATCATAATATAATCACAGTGATCATGTTGAGCAGAGTCATCGGTAGGCTAAGTGATGGACTTAAAAGATCAAGGATTAGTCAATGATCTGAAAATGTAGGTGTGATTTAATTTGGGCCCCATAGATCCTGAATATGCTACTATTGTAACTCAGGTTAGTGGGTTGGCGTTATTCATGGTGATACTGCTGTCGGAGCAATGTATGACCCTTTTTTTTTTATCTGTGTATTTTGGTTAGTTGATTGTGCAGAACTTGTTTCTTGTTGACTGGCTGTTGGTTTGGGAATTGCAGTGAACCCATGGGACTAATTGTGTGTTACATAATAACAGAGTCCAGGATCTGTGGCCCAGTGTTCCTACAAGTTCCTGTTTAAGATGTTGCCAACTGAATGCATTACTAGTGCTACACACGTCTTTAGCTTATGGGACAAAGTGTTACTTGTCAGTTTACTGACAGAAGTGGGGAAGAAGAGACAGGTGTGTGTGTGTGTGTGTGTGTGTGTGTGTGTGTGTGTGTGTGTGTGTGTGTGTGTGTGTGTGTGTGTGTGTGTGTGTGTGTGTGCGTGTGTGTTAGTGTGTGTGTGTGTGTGAGTGTGCATCTGTGTTGCACACATGCAAGCCTGTGTCTGC
>NC_079420.1:18126811-18161811 GCF_026213295.1 Gadus chalcogrammus
AGAGACCAACTACGACAAACATTTCCTCATTTCTGTACCTATGACACTTTAGCAACGTTGCCTAGTTTGGCTTCCTTGTCCTTCCTTGTGTCTTACCCATTTATGGAGCTATTTTCACTTCAAAATAATCACACTATTAGTTGTGGCGGATTCAAGTCCAACATATCAATATTGTCATGTTGTGTTGTGATGAATTCACTTCTGTTGGGCCCCTGAAGGCCATGCTCATTGTCTCAGTCTCTACATAATGGGAGGATCCAGCTTGTGGCCCTCCTCAAAGGCCCACGTGTCCCCGAAGCCCCAGTGAGTGTCACATGTCAGGGTTCATTCTTTTGAAACCCTGGCCTCAGAATTATCCCCTTCTCGATCTCATAAACCTCAAGGCAAAACTTGCCCCATATCCCTGTTCTTTTTATTTCTCTCTCTCCCTCTCTCTCTACCCCCTCCTCTCTCTCTCTCTCTCTCTCTCTCTCTCTCTCTCTCTCTCTCTCTCTCTCTCTCTCTCTCTCTCTCTCTCTCTCTCTCTCTCTCTCTCTCTCTCTCTCTCTCTCTCTCTCTCTCTCTCTCTCTCTCTCAAACCAGACAGCCCATGCCCTACGTCAGATGTGTCTCTCTATTCACTGCTTTATATTTCTATTATTTTTTATGTCTCTCCTTCCTGTTTGATGTGACCACTCTTGGTTTTAATTAAACTATAACTCTCTGGTCTGCAACTCTGCATGGATCAGTGCTCCTTCCCCTGTCAAATAGCAATCTATTTATTAATCCTGCTCCGTTCACAGCGATGTTAACATTCAGGGCCTTTCTCTCTGGACACAAAAGGAAGTACAGAGTTAAAGGTTAGCACCTTCTATCCGCACCAGCCTCGACAAATGGGTCCAATCTTCATTTACTCTAAGGGCATATTGTGTAATAATCAAGTCACCCGACTTTCACGGTCTATGGGCATTATGCAGTTAGCTGGTAGCATAATGTTAAGACTGGTTTAGTGGGGGCCTTGGCAAGTATATGTTTAAGTAAATGGTAGACACATACAATCATTTGAACATCGACTTCCATCATAATGGAGTTTTTATATGATTTCTTATTGTTAAAGCCTTAATTTATAGAAGATTGAATCAATGGTCATTTGATTAATGGTTGATGAGCCAAAGTAAGATATGACTGGATATATTCCCTATATCAATACTTTGTCACATTTTGTCTTATTTCATATTTTAAAAACTCCTATCTGGGAAAAATAAAGAAGTATCTTATCTTATTTTTATATATTTACACTTTATTAATTGTGACAGGAAAAGGCAGCTATACTGGAAATTGTTGTTCTTCTGAACAAAAGCTATTCAAAGGAGGCATCGGCAATTCAAATTGACCCCGCACTTCACTTAGTGAAGCGCATGCAAAGCACTGCAAAATAATGTAGTTGGTTTGGATTGCTTTGAGGTCTGGACTATTATACAAACAGGTATCCGACTCAATCTAAAATGTAAAATATGCCCATTTATTTCAACCATTGTAAAACCTTGAAGCATTAAAGGATTTTCATTTGTTATGTCTACAGCTCATTTTGAAGTCGTTACCAAAGGTTTCATTGGAAGCTAATGGGTAACTACTTGAGACAGATAAGACCATAAAAGTGCAAAGTAACAGCAGCTGAAACAAAGGAGGAAGGAGAAACTTTGACGCTGACGTCTCTGCATTAATCATTGTGGAACAGATTATTCTGTCTTCATATTTCTGCCAAACCCTAGTTATCAATATTGTGGTGAAGGGACTTCTAGTCTCTGACAATTGTATATATGTTCCTATTTTATAAATGATAAACTGAGAGAGATTCATAGATGTGTGAAGGAGGGAACAATGGATGGACAAAATACAATGCTTAACCTTGCTATGTCATCGAGTGACGGATATGGTTCAATCAAATAAGTTGATTGTCATTCAAAAAGTCAAAACTGATTTTGTTTATTTGTATTCAGTGTGAACTAATCCGATGCATTTCCTGGCGCCAATCAACTGTGATGTCTTTACCATATAAGGTGTCATCCTTGAAGAGTGTGTGTGTATTTGTGTGTGTGTGTGTGTGTGTGTGTGTGTGTGTGTGTGTGTGTGTGTGTGTGTGTGTGTGTGTGTGTGTGTGTGTGTGTGCGTGCGTGCGTGTGTGTGTGTGTGTGTGTGTGTGTGTGTGTGTGTGTGTGTGTGCATGATGGTGGTGTGTGTGTGTGAGTGTGTGTGTGTGTGTGTGTGTGTGTGTGTGTGTGTGTGTGTGTGTGTGTGTGTGTGTGTGTGTGTGTGTGTGTGTGTGTGTGTGTTTGTTTGAAGGGATACATTAAGTAACCCAGAAGAGAAGCAGACGCAGGCAGTCAAGTCTGAACATGTAAATAGAGTGGATCCAGAGAGACTGATGTGGCAGCTGTGTGTACGTGTATGTGTGTGTGTGCATGTATGTATGTGTGTGTGTGTGTGTGTGTGTGTGTGTGTGTGTGTGTGTGTGTGTGTGTGTGTGTGTGTGTGTGTGTGTGTGTGTGTGTGTGTGTGTGTGTGTGTGTGTGTGTGTGTGTGTGTGTGTGTGTGTGTGTGTGTGCGTGTGTGTGTGTGTGCGTGTGTGTGTATTTCTGTGTGCTTGGTTCCATCTATCTATCCACCTATCTATCCATGTATCTATCTGTTAATCTATCTAAACAGATGGATTAAAGTATAACCATTATGTTTAAGGTTGCCTATAAGTGACCTGTAATCGGGTGAATTGGCTGAAGGTTGCTATTATATTATATCCCAACACTATTATTCTAATTTTATCAGATTATTTATTACATATCTCTGGTGTTTTCTGCTAACCTCCAGCAGCAACATGGGGGGCGTCAGTATAATTAGGTTTGTGGATGCACTGAAGTACCAGCTGACTCGCAGATCTGACGTCACCCACGAATTGAACTGCATGGGAGCTGTTGCAGCGACGCAAACGACTTCATTACAATAGCAACACACCCAGCTCAACTAACTCGCATAGTGTTCTCATGCCCTTAAAAGGCGTTATTCATCGCTAGTGTTTCTGAAAAGAGGCCGATTCTTGGTTTTTCGCTCTCGAGCGCACTCTTCTGGTGAATGCCCCGTTCTTTGTAGAGGGCGCGACCCACGAGAAGCACAATATTAACTCAATATTAAATAAATTCGGACTTTATTCTAATATTATTCTAATAGCTATGTTCTTTATACATTATATAGCATACATACACATTTTAAGCATTCTCCAGTTAGAATAGAAACACATTTTTCCAATGTTCTTACATTTGACCTCACAATATAACTACTGAATTTATTGGGGAAAACAAGAGCAAAGGGAAGGTTTTAGTATCAAGTGACGATTTAAAGCGGAGAATAATGTACAATGTATAATGTAAGTATTACTGTAGCATCAACATTTGTGATGGAATTGCCAGCAATTTTACTATTGGTTGTGGTCACCTTTTATCCCGCCTTGAATGACGCAAACCAATAAGAAATGTCACAGCTGAGCATTTGAATCATATGATAGGTCTACTGTTATTTCATTATTCACTCCAGGAAGTTTACGTTTAGCTGTCAATGGCAGGGTGAATTTGTTCGTTTGCAGGATAGCTATATTGCAAACACATGTTTGCAAATTATTTAAAGCTGATCATAAATATCAGATATTATATAACGTGTCTAAGATGGCAATCATACATATCTTTTTAAACAGAAACAATACAAAGTTGACAGAGAGTTGGCTATCCTAGTTAAGTCTCCAAATGACCACAGACAGGTTTTAGGTTCAACGCCCGGCTGCTGTGTATAACTAAATAACTAACTATGGGCAACACGGAAAGTGTTGTCGTACAGAAACGGCTGGCCCGTTTCCGTCCTGAAGAACGGCCCTTGATCGAGGGGGTGTTTGAACGGCTTCAAGGTGATGGAGGCTCAGGAAAGGTTTTAACACTGGAGAGCTTCAAGGTATGCATAAGACAAAACATTGTGGTTGAATCCAAACGTTAGATAATTTAGCCTCGATCCTGAGTGTTCTTCCACTTGATATGTTTTGGACTGCTTGGCACGACGGCATAGTCTAGCTACCCCATTTCTAAACCCCATATTTGTTCCCAACAGTCCTCCATGGATACTCTAGCCTCAGACTCCATGATAAAGAGGGTATATCGGGCTGCATGTTGTGTTGAGTCTGGAGCTGGAACAGCACCAGTGACAGGCTCGGGGAAGGCCATCACTGCAGCCACGTCTGGCGTGAGCCGTGAACAACTCGTCGTCCTCCTAGCTGACCTTCTGCGTGGTACCGCAGAAGAACGAGCACCCCTTGTACTGGCCATGTCGCAGGAGGGGGCAGGGAACTCAGAGGCGGTCACACGCGAACAGGTGTCGCAGGTAAACAAATAGAATATCTTCTTTATCTTTGGATTGGTATATGATGCAGGTATAATGTATTTACTTTAGCTGGCACAATCTTCTGAACCTTTAGGTCAAACAATATATGTGGTAAATAGCCATTATATAGGCTCTACATTATTTCACGCAAATCCTGTTTTATTCTTTTCTATATCTGTTTGTCTTTGTCGTCCTCCCCACTCTCCCTCACTTGCCTCCTTTTCTCTTCTCTGCAGTTTCTCCAGGACGTCCTTTCTTCTGTGGTGAAGATCCTGGTCAGTCGGGAGCGCCTGCGGGGCTGGAAGCTGGACAGGATGGGGGATGTGTCTATGGGGGTCAAGCTGCTGGCTGAGCAGATGTGCTCAGAGCTGAAGGCCTCAGGTAGGACATGCCCTAATGTTAATCTCACTGTTCATCGGCCATCTTTTCTAATTCTCCTCACAGACGACCGGTCCTCGACCATGCCCCCCACTGTCAAGAAGTAACTTTTAGAATTGTGTATTTTACTTTCCAGAGCGGAAAAACCTGCCATGCATACTGACAATGTAAATGTGTACCTAGCCAAAAGTGCACATTTATTTCCGATGTATTTCCCATTGGCTGGTGGCGGTTCATTTTGGTGTTCATTTTGGACTCTCTTGCCCACACCGTCACTCTCTCGATGGCCCCAGAGCGGGGTACCTGTGACGTGTGCAGCCTGGAGGACTGGGTGTTCCGCGTGTCCCAGGTAGCGGCCTACCTGGAGCTGCTGGTGAGCGAGGGCCTGGCCGTGGTGCTCCCCAACCGGCCACCACTCACCCTGCTGCCCGCCTGCTTGGAGGCCCCATGGTCCAAGCTCAAGTGTCTGCTGGACCTGCCCACCCTCATGTTCCTGGCTCCGCAGGTCTGGCAAAGTAATGTCCCCCTGAAATCAAGCTCCCAGAAACACTGCGACTAACTGAGCTACAATCACAAAAACTCATTTTAAATATAATAGCGCTCCTTTTAAATATAATATTTCTCATGAAAGTAGGATGTTTATGTATCTGTAATTTATAACCATGCAAAACGTATATATCTAAATCCTAACAAGTTCAAAAGATGTGATCAGAATGCGTGATCTTTTGGCAAAGCAGCCACCGCATCATTAGGACAACGTAGTCCTTAATAAGCCTCTTAGGATAACCTTTGACACTAAGGGCTTCACATGAAGCCCTTTGAGATTTCAATCATTACAACAATGAGCACAGTTAAAAACTTTCAGGCAAAGCCAGAATAATGGGTAATCAATGTGGAGAAAGAATAGTGCCCATTGTAGGCGCTTTTGGCAGTGGACAGGTGTAAACTGTGCACTCTGACCGGTCCGCAGCTCCATACGCAGCAAGCTGTGACGTGTGTTCTGACACCTTTCTTAGCCAGCTTTTACATTTTTTACCATTTGTGCTAAAGTAGCTCTTCATTGGATTCGGTCCAGATGGGCTACATGTGTATGAGTATTTTATGTATCCATTTTCCCTGTGAAAAAAACTAATATAATTGAAAAATGTATAATGTGTGTGTGTGTGTGTGTGTGTGTGTGTGTGTGAAGAATGAATGAATGAATGAATGAATGAATGAATGAATAGTAGACGCTGATATTTCTTTCATTGTGGTCTTACGTGATAGTTGCCAGATAGCTACAGCGCCCCCTGGAGGCTCCTGTTCACCACACAGCTGCATGGAGAGAGCTTCTCCAGGATGGTGGCGGGCCTGTCCAAACGGGGCCCCACCCTGCTGCTCATCAGGGACACCCGGGGCCACGTGTTCGGGGCGTTCGCCTCCCATGCCTGGGAGGTGAAACCACAGTTCCAGGGTCAGCCCCATGGATCATGGCACATAGCGCTGGAAATTTTTTTGCATAGCCAAATGCACAGAAGTTGGTTTTGTGGTTTGTTTAAAAGCCAAATGACTGTTTGGATACAATTCAATTGCGCTCTATCTGCTCCTTTCACAATGAACAAGAGAATGAAGGCACCACGACAATAGATAAGAGCAGTGATGAGTAGATATGGACTGCCGGGTGTGCAGTGCTACATATCAGCGGCGAGCTGATGTTGCCAGTTTCAGATCTTGTTTATTACAAATTAATGTCGTAGAAAGAACCACAAAACAAGCGATTTGTTCATGCTTTCATTCAATTCCATTCCACGTGAACCCTGTCACAGGAAATGAATGTGTCAAAAAAACAAAATATCCTGTCTGTCTGTCTGCAGGTGACTCTAGATGCTTCCTCTTCTCGGTGTACCCGAGGCTGCGTGTGTACACCGCTACAGGATACAATCAGCACTTCATGTACCTCAACCAGAACCAGCAGACCATGCCCAATGGACTGGTGAGAACACAGCGTCTTCCTCTCTGAGAACTGAGAACCATCGCAGAAGAGACTCTCCTCTCTGGTTTGATTATTGTTTTTCCTGGCAGCTCTTCTCATGCATAAGTGTAGGCTCTAAATATTGAACCAGCAGTCCATTCTTTAAAGTTCTGCCAAACGTAAGAATGGTTGGATTATAAGTGGCCTTAAAGAGGGCTGGAACATTCAGACTGCACACACAATATGGATTGCTTGGATCATGGCATTTCTTTCGGGTAACAGCCACTACTCATGCTGGATGTATTGCTAAGCACTTAAGTGGGACAAACAGTGCTTTGTAATGGTAGTAAGAGCACAATGTATAGTCTCATAACGTATAATGATGAGACGCTTTTAACTGTATTGACCATGGATTTATGCATTGAATATAGTTCTGTTTATTACTTCATAATACACAATGTAAAGTATAAATTGATAGTCATAAGACCCAATCAAGTGTATTTCCTGTGAACGTATGTATTGAAATAGCTCTCTGTAGACTAAATGTATATTGATGAGTTATATATAAATGCATCATCATACTAGTGATCTTCTCCCACTTTTATGCCCTACCTAAATAATATAATTTGTCCAATATTTACTCATTGTGTGTGTGTGTGGGTGTTAAAAAAAATATTATAGTGCTATTGATCTGCCCTCATGTTACAGTGAAGAGCTTCAGCACCATCATCATAAACATAAACCCCAGTTGATTATTCTAACGGTTTATGGATTTTGTGACCCATCCGTCCAGTCCTACTTCACATTCTGATTTGTATGCCTCTGATTGGCTGATGCTAAGTGTGTCCCTCCTCTCTGTGCCAGGGAATGGGCGGGCAGCATGGCTACTTTGGCTTGTGGCTGGACAGCGACTTTGGCCGTGGTCACAGCCGTGCGCGTCCCAAGTGCACCACCTACGGCAGCCCCCAGCTGTCGGCGGACGAGGAATTCACCCTGGACTACGCGGAGGTGTGGGCTGTGGGCAAACCACCCGCACCGGAGGAGGTCAGAAGTGCAACTGTTTAATCCTTATGATCGAGAGACTTTGTTGTTGTCTTTGCTGTGTTGGATAATGCTTGATGGCTGCAAGGAGGGGGCAAAAGGGCCAAAAGGAGATCAGGATTAAAACATGACACTGGATGTATTTAGATATAAATAAAAATATAATTTGACTCCATCTGTGCTCTCGCCACAATGTACCTTTCTGGTGTCAGCTGATCCGTCTTCGTACTCCCAGCTGTAAACCGTATCATTGTCCCCAGTAAAATACCTACATTAGTTATTACTTAATTACATTCATTCTATTTGGTAAAACTCTGTCTAAATGTGCAATCTGTGTTGTATTCACCCAGGGCGAGGAGGGGCGGGGCAAGAGAAGCGTCCTGGACATGGACCCGGAGGTCCAGGCCATGATGGAGATGGCAGGGAAGACGCTCCACAGCCAGGGCCTCAGAGAACCAGAAGAGGACGAGGACTAGCCCCCACAAGGAGAACCTCCAGAGAACCAGCCGGACCTGGACTGAGACCATCAGAGAACCAGCCGGACCTGGACTGAGACCATCAGAGAACCAGCCGGACCTGGATCATCCCAAAGGACAAACCTCTCGCATTCCTCCAGGGGCCATTTGAAAAGAGGAAACCGGCAGCGTTCAGTTGTTAAAGGGCCCCTCTTTTCCAAATGCATCCACTGGTGATGACCCGAGTGGGATAGCTTGGAACAATCTGCCTCACACCTGGTGGTAATTCTGTGTGTACACTGGCGACACACAGAATTAAAAGCATCTGCTCACACAGAATTAAAAGCACCACCTCTAAGACACGCACGCGCACGCGCACGCGCACGCGCACAATAGAAATGTAGAGTGTAAAGAAGGATCCAGGCAGGGAATTTATTCCAGGTGTATGGAAGATTTAAATTGCACTTTTGAATCAAAATGTAGCCGTATTTAGACTTGTAAATGTATTTTATGAGACTACCAATTAGTGTTTACATTCATAGATACAAAGATTAAACTCAATACTATCAGAACAACACTAGACCATAACGTCCTCATGTTTCTCTCTGGATTCATAAAAGGCTCCTCCCTTTGTTCGCCCCTCCGAGTTATGAAAACATGGCTGCAATAGATATCCACCATTGCAGATTATTTGTGGCATAATAGATGTCTCTTCACAAAGCCAGAGTGTCATTGTTTAGATTCTACAGAGGGATTGTGCGAGTTCAACCTCCGAGCTCTATTGCAGCAAAGCTGGGATGTAAGCGTGTATTTCATTAGTTCTTGCACCAAGCGGGGTTGCTTCACCAACCCTAAATGTGGCACTGAACTTGATCGAAGGCAGAACGTTGAAGGAAGGATTTTTGTCTCAACTGTGGAAGCTTGGGTAGAGAATTTATTTCTAGGGGATATTTTTTTTCCTCCCACTAGCTTTTCCAGCTTCAATTAAAATCTGAACACGTAACATAACAAAACACAAATACACAATTTTAACTGGTTTTAAAATGGCCCTGTGTTATGCAGTGAAGTTTGATGTTTATTCTAATAAAGTTGCATCCAAATAGGTCAAAATTCAAGTTTGTATTCTTCATTTCTCAACAAGAGGAAATTTTGTATGCTCTCCAGTTTAGATACTTCTGGAATGAATATGCAAATTACATACAATCTTTTTTTTTTTTTATAGGGCATCATGTGCTGAAATGTTTCCCTAGACTAGAAGATTTACAGAGTCTGTACATCCTCCAAAAAAGGCATCACTGTATATAATTATGCAATACACCAAATGCAATGTATTTTCCTATAGTTGTATTTTGTGTAACATGTTTGGTGACTAAGGTGCAGCCCTTATTATGAACTCAAACATCAGCAGCAGGTCTACGTTCACTGATGGAGATAGGCCACAGCTACCAAGTTTTGCATAGACTCCGTGTCGCATTGGAGTCTATGGCTAGAGAAATTTGCAGTATCCAATGCCAGGCGCTGTTTGGTCCGAGAGAGAACTTTAGTTTGCATAGATACCGTCCATGCTTCCGGATCTCTTCATGCTATGTCCAAAATGCAAGTTCACTTTTACTTCCTTGTACACATTAATAGAGGAACTGGCCTTTTAGTGACTGAACTAGTTTCTTTGCGAAATTCGATTATCAGCGACACACGCATATGTATATATAAATATGGTTTAATGCAAACTATTGAATAGCCCAAGAAAGTGTCTTTATCGGGGTAAGTGTGTTTTAATTTATTTTGCGATTTGACTGCGTGTGACACTGCCCGTGGTTTGTCAATTCAAGCGACAGGAGGAAATCCGCTTTTTTAACTAGCTGGCGATCCGCTTCAGCAGAGAAAAATGTATGTGTCAAATATTTGTTTGATAGACGATCAAACCTCTCCCATTTATTTGTTCTGTACGCAACAATTATCTATTCGCATGCTGGTCAGTTAAACTAGGCTTCTGAAAAAACGATTAAAACAATAGGTTGTCTCGCAACTTTGTTGCTTGACACCCAATAACCATACTTCTATATGGGGCCGAACCACCATTATTAACAGATGGCTTTAAAAACAAAATGATAATAAAGATAACCTTTCCGTTCTTAATCAGTTTTATATCACTTGTTGGTGGCATGAGTAGAACACAGAATGAGCCAACATTTCGCCAAAGTTCGGTGCCTTTCGAATTGATGGCTTGAGTTTATTGTCAGGGGGTACACTATCAGGCACATCTGTAACAGGTTCAATATCGTTTTCCTATTTTACACTTTTTTTCTGAATCTGCGATTAGCACCTTGTACCTTGAATGATTGAATTGATATAGTAGCATATAAGGCGGTTTCTAACTCTAGAACCGCTAGTCCCTAAGGTAATCACCTGCATCCTTAATCGTTTTAAGTTTCAGATTACCAATAATACAATGGGTGTAGTCATCTTTCATAAGTCACTTATTATTTACAACCAGTAAATTCCCTGGCAACAATAAAACACGATATAAACGATGATTACTTTTTATTTGTTTACACTAAATACGTTATATTGTACATTCTAGCGATGATCCGAAGTACATGAGTACTTTTTCATAGTTGGTTCCCAGAAACAAGGGTTCACTTCACTCTGAAGTTAACTGCACTTTGATGTTGCCCATGTTGCGTTTAGTTTGAGTTTGCACAAGCTACAAACCGAGATGCAAATGCCTTTAGCCTCCTTTAGGATCGGAGACCCACGATACCTTTCCCTGCCTGTCGTCCACAGAACAGTTAAATTATAATGCCACTGTCTATCTGTTACTCCATGACGGCCTGCCCCGGGTCATTTGCATTTGCCACATTCGCATTTGCCACAATCTCTTCTAAAACCTATGCAGAAATACACCACCAGGGACTGAAAGAATACAACTCCAATCATCTATGTATGAGCCTCTGCTGCAGTTAGTAAATATATCGAGGGTATAACCGGAGGAGATGGTTGGTCCAGCAGGGTGGACATGGCGCGACCGGCGTTTGGGCAGGGGGAGCTGACGGAGTACAAGAGGAGCCTGATGAAGCGCGACCTGGAGATGGGCATGGTGATGAGCGTGTTCAGGCAGCGTGTGGAGCGCCTCACAGTCCAGGTCGTCACGGAAACACGGCAGGTGGCGTGGACACGCACCGCCGACAAGACGGACGGAGTCTGTGGGTATCTTTCAGAATCTGTTTTGTCTCGAAGGATGGGGGGGGGGGTAAGGGATTATATGGGGTATTTTGTATTATGTCAGGTGTTGCCCTTGTAGGATGTTGCCATGTTGTGTAAAGGGTGAGAAAACCAAAGGGTTTTCTATTGTTTGACCTTTGGCGTGACCTTAAACAATGGGCCAAATAGATGATTGCATAATCCGCTGAAGAGGATGAATGTTGAAACTTTCCACCAGTTGTAAGTGTTATAGATTGCAGTATGTCTGGGCATGAAATGTAACATGTACGAGAAATCAAGCCCCAAGACGTGTGAAATTGGCTGGCAAGAAAAAGAGATCATGTTTTCTCGTATCCACTGACATACCTGGACCGCTAGCATCACGCTGTTTTATAAGACGACCAATCCCAAGTGTGGTGGTCTTCCCTGGCTCTAGTGGACCTGTTTGAGATCAGGGAGCTCCGGCCCGGGAGAAACTCCAAAGACTTTGAGCGCTTCAAAGACGGAAAGGACAAACACGATGAAAACACCTGCTTCACAATCTTCTACGGCTCCATGTTTGTCCTCAACACCCTGAGTCTCGGAGGTGAGTGAGTGTGTGTGTGTGTGTGTGTGTGTGTGTGTGTGTGTGTGTGTGTGTGTGTGTGTGTGTGTGTGTGTGTGTGTGTGTGTGTGTGTGTGTGTGTGTGTGTGTGTGTGTGTGTGTGTGTGTGTGTGTGCGTGTGCCCTTGAAGATTAGAGATCGATATTTTCTTGTGTCATTGTTCAGCGGACACTGTGGAGGATGCAGAGAAATGGCTGACTGGGCTGGAGCTACTGAGACAGGAGACACTTGTAGCCCCGACACCAGCGATAATTGAGAGGTATACATACATACATGCATGAATACATACATACATACATATATACAAGCATACGTACATACTATAAAGAATCAATACACTCACACACACTGACATACTCACAAGAACACATACACACGTTTGGTCCAAAAAATTGATATTCTTGTAATAATGGATAATTTGTTGATTATTCTGCTTGCAGTTGGTTACGAAAACAGATGTATTCCATTAACCATACCAAGAAGAACAGGTACATTATCATCCTTGTTCTTGTTCTCTTTGAAGTGGCATTATAAATTCAGGGATATTGAAATAAGCATGTATTTGTTTTACATTTCATTTCAATTCCCCACAGTACTCCACTATGTTTGTGCTCTTGTATTCCGTTCGCACTTTGCCTTTTCATATTTGCATCAGAGCCCTCCTGCAACATGAAGCTTTATATGTAGACTGAGACAAGTAAACAGATCTGTCTATCTGCTTCCACTTCCTGCCCCAGTCTCACCTTGAAAGAGCTGAAAGCCCTCCTTCCTCAGATCAACTATAAGGCTTCCAGCACACGCGTACTCAAGGACAAGTTGTCGGTAAACTCTCTTTTTAAACCTTATTTTTTTGCAATATTTGCAGTTGCACAAGCAGTTTTCTCTTTCAAGGTCAAAACATTCATGAACAAGTTGAGTGATATTCTTTCTATGTTCATTATCCGGTTCATTTGCGGACAAATACTGTGTTGCTCCGCGTATTTTTACAAAACAATATAGCATGTACATTGACCACATATGACGTTTGGGTAAAACAATGGTGCTTAAACAAAAGGTATATTCCAACAGGCATACAATGCGATGCAATAATAAATTGCCTGTAAAATAATTTACCTAAATACACATATTGCAAAACTTTTAATATTAATATGCAAGCAAACAGCGCAACTTAAATTATGCCTCTCACACTGCCTTACATTTTTGTACAGAACACTTCCATATATAAGAATAGGAGCAGAATGTTGTACACATATTTATTAATAGTTGTCGATCAAAAAACAGCAGAATGCTAAGTCCTTTTTGAATAAATTTATATTGGTTTCCCAAAAGGCTTGCAGGGAAGACCAGCAAACAAAAAATACTCACACCAGACCCAATTTCTACGCTATAAAAAAAAAAAAAAAATGCTGTGTTCACAGGAAGTGGGAGCCAAGAAAGAGCATCTGGATTTTGCACAGTTCCATAAACTGTACAACCTCCTCATGTTCGAACAGAAAGATGTGAGTGCAGCTCATTCCAATGCAATTTCCATATCTTGGAATTCTACGGTTGATTGCATTGGACACAGCTCCCCAACTGCGCCATCATTGCCGTACAAATTAAAAAAAATTCTTCCTCAACATCAGATCCTCGAGGAGTTCAAAAGGGAGTCGTGTGCATTCATCATGGGGTGAGTGACCCCGTCTGAGGGACAACAACGCTATCTCCCTTCTGGCTCTTAAAGTCATCTCCCAGTAACTCCTCTGCTATCTCTACATTCATGTGAGGCATGCTCTTCAGCCAGTGCATTTAGCAGGGAGGTTACGTGGTGGATCACTTGTGCCTCTGCAGGAACACAGACCGGCCGGATGCATCGACAGTCCTGCTGCATGACTTCCAGAGGTTTCTCCTCTACCAACAGAAGGTAGGTGCATTCTGCTGCTCTGCTCAACGCGGAGAGCATCCCATAGCAGTATCAATCATGAGATATATGAAATAAAACAAAATATAACAATAATAATATTTACCCCTTCCTGACTTAACTCCATTTTAAGGAGACTGATTGAAAACATAGTTAGATAAACATTTTATTTTTCATGCTTGCACAAATTCTGTATCTGTTTTCATTGACCCAATATATCTTTTTTAGCAATCACTCACTCACTCACTCACTCACTCACTCACTCACTCACTCACTCACTCACTCACTCACTCACTCACTCACTCACTCACTCACTCACTCACTGACTCACTCACTGACTCACCCCTTATGTGTCTCCTGTATGCTTCCATCTGTGTAGGAACCCTGGGCCAACAATCTTAACCTTGTCAAAGAGCTCATGACTACATTCATCGATGACACAATGAGGAAAACCAACGAACCCGAGTTCAATGTCAGCGAGGTAATTTGTGTCTACTGTGATATTGAAATGTAGCATTTTTTCCCAGTATTTTAGCAGATAGCTGTAAATTAATGAGGAAGGATCAATAAGTGAACAGGTAATAATTCAAACCATAATCAATTAGGGAAAATGTATGTATACTGTCCAAGAATACAGTAATTTCTTCTCTCCATCTATTTTAAGAGCCTTCTCTCTCTCTATCCTCTCCAGTTCCTGAACTTCCTGTTTTCCAAGGAGAACTCGATCTGGGATGAGAAGCAATCCGAAATCAACACCGCGGACATGAACAACCCTCTGTCTCACTACTGGATCAGCTCCTCCCATAACACGTACATGCACATGCACAAACACACATACCCACATACAATCATGCGTACATACAAACATACATACATGCAAACATACATACATACATACATATATAAATACATACATACATACATACATACATACATACATACATACATACATACATACATACATACATGCATGCATGCATGCATGCATGCATACATACATACATACATACATACATACATACATGCATGCATGCATGCATGCATACATACATGCATGCATGCATGCATACATACATACATACATACATACATACATACATACATACATACATACATACATACATACATACATACATACATACATACATACATACATACATACATACATACATACATACATACATACATACATACATACATACATACATACATACATACATACATACATACATACATACATACATACATACATACATACATACATACTATACATACATACTATACATAAATATATATGCGTACTACATCTTAAGGAACACACCCAGGGCCCACACAAATGCAAGGCTCGCACACAGGTTAAGATGTTTCATGTGGTGGCTGGTTTAACTTGTGGTGCCCCCCCCCCGTGCCGGTCCTCAGCTACCTGACCGGCGACCAGCTGCGCAGTGAGTCTTCCACCGAGGCCTACGTCCGCTGCCTGCGTCTGGGCTGCCGCTGCATTGAGTGTCAGTATCGCGTCGGAGACCAAATCACTAGAAAATAAATTACTACATTCATAATTAAATATATCAATCAATAATTAAATGGGCCATTTTATGATTGTACATTTTATGAAATTAGTCAATTAATAATTCATTATTTAAATCAAGAATTAAATGAGCCATTTTATTTAGATGGAGTTTACGAATTGAGTAAGTAATGCATGAAGGAATGTATTAAAATGGCCTTTTTCATTTTGCATAATATATGTTAGTATTTAAAAATTCAGTTTTTCATAATAATGGTTCTCATTTAATTTGAAGGACGTATTTCCATCAATAATCACAGGACAATTCCAATCACCATGCGGTTGATGGAGTGTGAGGGTTGGGGCCTCAGCCACCAATAAGATATACCTATTGGGCCTGTTGTGACCCAGCTGCCCCAGGCACCCTGAAGAAGTGATGTGTTCAAATGCTAGTCTGGTGCTTGTGTGTTGAGCTATATGTTGAACTTGTTATTTTTTAACAGTGTTTTTTATAACATTTATTTTGTTGATGATTTGTGAACTATGAAATTGGTTTAGCTAATTTCTCCTTCCCATTTTCGTTTAGTTAAGATAAAACGTTTACTGAAACATACTATATACTACTATATACTATATAGACTACTTTACTGTAGACCTAGTTATATTTCACAAAATAAACCCACAGCAACATCAAATACAATTATTGATTCAAAACAAACCATAATTCTTAAGGATTTTACAATGACTGACGAGCCAATCGGAATCAAGAACCGGAACTAGCCGTTTTATCATAGAAATGTACTCATACGTCATCATTGTGTGATTTCTTCGTATTTTTTAACAATGTTGATCTGTTAATGAATATAACATTCTGTGTTGGTGGGACCAGTGGATTGCTGGGAGGGACCTGGGGAGCCCATCATCTACCACGGCTGGACCAGGACCACCAAGATCAAGTTTGAAGACGTGGTCAAAGCCATCAATGAGCACGCCTTCGTCACATCTCAGTGCGTGGCATCGCCCATCACATCCTTCCCCGTCACGCGTGTCACTTCCTCTTGCTGATCGCTTTATGTTGGTCACCCACACGCGTGTTCGTACATACAAAAGTATACAGTCCATGATCCTTTATGTCACCTTTAGAAGCATTAACAAAATGTATTCTTCACACACACACACACACACACACACACACACACACACACACACACACACACACACACACACACACACACACACACACACACACACACACACACACACACATGCAGTCCACACACACATATGCAGTCCACACACACACACACACACACATATGCAGTCCACACACACGTGCCGACCACAAACACACACACGCGCAGCCAAGACGGATAGACTGACACACACACACAGATGCAGCACAGGAACATACGCAAACAAACATATACCCACATAGACCCGTGGAGCCCACACACACACACGCAGCTGGTGCACTAGCAGTTGCACACTTCCTGTATTTCCCCAATGGGTCTTTTATGGTGCCGGGTGCCTCCCTCCACCCCCAGGTACCCGGTGATCCTGTCCATTGAGCAGCACTGCCCGGTAGAACAGCAGAAACAGATGGCTCGCATCTTCACCGACGTGTGCAAGGACAAGCTGCTCACCGAGCCCGTAGAGCACATGGCCGAACAACTGCCCTCCCCCACCCAGCTCATGGGCAAGATCATCCTCAAGGTGTGTGTGTGTGTGTGTGTGTGTGCGCGTGTTATTCCTGCTATGTCTTCTATTCCTATTCCATCACTTATAACGGGCATGACAACACTTTTGCATTCTGCCCTGCAGCACAAGAAGTTGAACTTGGAGGAATCGATTTCAAGCAAAGACTTCAGGAAGGGCCAGAAACAGGGAGACCTGGATATCTGGGACCCGGTGGACCAGGTACAGCACTAGAACAATAAAAGCACTTCAGGATGCGATGCCCTGCAATCCAGGATTCCCCTAGAGGTTGAGGCCCAATCCCATTTCTACCCCTTACCCCTTCCCCTTCCCCCTCCCCCTTGTTTTGAAGGGGTAAGGGTAAGGGGTAAGGGGTAGAAATGGGATTGGGCCTGAATGTGCCCCCTTGGTTGTTGTGGTAGTCCCATGGTCTGCGTTGATGGCTCTCACTAAGATCTACTTGTGTTATGAACAGATGTTTACATGTTAGGTCTGTAACTCTTCCATCTGGGCCCATATGTTGGCCCATTGAACTGGATTGGGTCCCTCGGCATTTATCACGTGTTTCAGGAGGGGTCAAATACGTACGGGACATTTTCTCCCGTTGAGATCCTTGGTCTCTAACCCAATCGTTCAGCCTGTCGTGTTCTTCATGTCTGCTTCCCCAGCGATGGAACAAGCACTACTGCGTGATCGCCAACAACAAGCTGTACTATGCTGAGGAGTATGAGTCAGAGGAGGGAGAACCCCAAGAGGTCAAGACCTTTCTTACCCCCCTCCTTACTCCGCCTGTCCCTCCACATCACCCATCCATCCATCCATCCATCCCTGCTTCCATCCATCCATCCATCCATCCATCCATCCATCCATCCATCCATCCATCCATCCATCCATCCATCCATCCATCCATCCATCCATCCATCCATCCATCCATCCATCCATCCATCCATCCATCCATCCATCCATCCATCCATCCATCCATCCATCTATCCATCCATCCATGCAACTATTATCACTCATCCATCCATCCCTCCACCATCAACGTGTGTGTGTGTGTGTGTGTGTGTGTGTGTGTGTGTGTGTGTGTGTGTGTGTGTGTGTGTGTGTGTGTGTGTGTGTGTGTGTGTGTGTGTGTGTGTGTGTGTGTGTGTGTGTGTGTGTGTGTGTGTGTGTGTGCGTGTGGGTGCAGTTCCAGGAGCAGCCCTGGTACCACGGCTTCATGCCTGAGGGGACGCAGGCGGCCGAGAAGCTCTTGGAGGACTTCTGTGCGGTGTCGGGCGACCTGGACGGCACCTTCCTGGTCCGCAAGAGCAACACTAATCTGACGAGGTTCACCCTCTCCTTCCGGTAACCTCCTGGCTTCACCTTCCCACCTCCATCCTCTCTGGGTCCCCGACCTTCTTGTTCACCAAACAGACCCTAAAGAGGGCTCAAGGCGTGGCAACTTTTATGAAGAGATACACACCCCATATACCACCACACTTGGTTGTAATCTGCGCTTTCCTAACGTATGCTTAGCTCGGTGTGTGTGTGTGTGTGTGTGTGTGTGTGTGTGTGTGTGTGTGTGTGTGTGTGTGTGTGTGTGTGTTTCGACAGGTTTAGAAATAGCTATGGGATGGAGCAATTGTTGTTTACAAACCCTACAATTGATGTATTGAGAAAATGGAAAGAAAAAAAGAGTGGAAGAGTGCAAGATTTTGAAACTAAACTACCAACAAAATGTCCCCTCCCGCCCTGCTCACCCCCCTTCCTATGTTTCTCGACCGTAGAGAATTCTTGCTTTCCCTCACCTTCGATTTGCCAGGCAAAATGGATTTCCCCCCCAAACCAAATCGAAATTTTCCCATACAGAGGAAGGCCCAAAACAAATGGCATCCCAGCGTATGACACTCAAATAGCTGACGGACGGCTAGGCCATCTAAGTCCGCTCACCACAGCTCTTAAACGTGATCTCCGTTTGACCGGTAACGTCCCGCTCACTACCCTCCCACTACCGTCCAGGCGCGGTGGCAGGGTGCAGCACTGTCGGATCTCGTCCCGCCTGGAGGAGGGGCGGGCCTACTACTTCCTGACCAACAGCCTGCTGTTCCCCAGCCTGAGCGACCTCATCCAGCACTACCGCGCCAACCCCCTGCGCTGCCAGGACTTTGAGCTGCGGCTCACCGACGACGTGCCCCAGCCCGACCTCCACCTGCACCAAAGGTGTGGTCCTCCTCATGTCATCCTCGGGCCATACGCGCAAACATATCTTCAGTGCATAGCAGCCGCGCTGTCATGTCATCTTCATATCATTGCATCTGTTTAAGTGATTGTGTTGTTTTTAGGTAGAAATGGCTTTTAAAGGGGAAATTGCTTTTCTCCAATGCCCCTGATAACATGACGCCTAACCCAGCAATTCCTGTGGGTTCGTTCTCTGACCTGTGACCAAACCATGCATTTAGTTCCTTCTGTGCATGTTCTTAGTCATGTCTATGATTGTGAACCCTTGTGTGTGTGTGTGTGTGTGTGTGTGTGTGTGTGTGTGTGTGTGTGTGTGTGTGTGTGTGTGTGTGTGTGTGTGTGTGTGTGTGTGTGTGTGTCAGTTGGTTCTACAGTAACCTGAGCAGGGGTCAGGCGGAGGACTACCTGCTGAGGATCCCCAGAGACGGAGCCTTCCTCATCAGGCAGCGGGAGGGAGTAGCGGACACCTTTGCCATCACGTTCAGGTACAGGCTCACCGGGCTGGTGGTAACCCTGGTGAAACCCGTGCAGGCATAAAGGTAGTAGGTAGAAGTAACATGATTCAACTGCGATGGCTGCTGATGGCCAATGAGGGTGACATCAAATCCTGTGTTTGGATCTAATTTGCGATCAAAGTTAACTGAAATGAATTTGCACAATCATTTGGGTTGGCGTTATCCAGTTTTTATTCCATCTCCTGACCTTTTGATTTATTGTTCGTTAATACCTCAGAAATGTTTTTGATATGTTTGTTGGATAAGTAAAAATGTGTAGCAAAATTCTACTAGAAATAACATTAGTAATCTTATCTCAGAACAGGAATAGCTCGTTCTTTTCTCAATTTTAATGAAATGCTTTTTACGAGTAAGTTCATGTATATATCAACGAATCAAATCTATCTATCTATCTATCATTATTTTTTTAATAAGGATATACATTAATAAAAAATAATAAGTACATGACGGGGGGATAGGGGGGAAGGAAATCAAAGGAATCGACTGTATGAGCTCATACTTGGGGAACCTTTGCGCTGTGGTTCCTTGTCCACCAGGGGCGATGGTAAGGTGAAACACTGCCGGATCAACAAGGAGGAAGGCGTCTTCCTCCTGGGCAACTCCATTGAGTTTGACAGCCTGGTGGAGCTGGTCAATTACTTCAAGAAGAAGCCCCTGTACCGCAAGATCAAACTACGTTACCCAGTCACCCCCGAGCTGGTCAGCCGCTTCAGCACGGTGGGAAACGGTTCCTCCATAGGCCCTTCAACTCTTAGGCCCAATCCCATTTCTACCCCTTGCCCCTTCCCCTTCCCCCTCCCCCTTGTTTTGAAGGGGTAAGGGGAAGGGGGAAGGGGTAGAAATGGGATTGGGCCTTAGGCCAAAACCCATTTCTACCCCTTACGCCTTCCCCTTCACCCTTCCCCTTACCCCTTCAAAACAAGGGGGAGGGGTAAGGGGAAGGGGTAAGGGGTAGTAATGGGATTGGGCCTTAGTCCCATGGTTTTATGTCTGTGCATTTGAAAGGGTAATTGGGGCAGCGCTCAGGATCCACCCTGAACGTCAAAAGCCTTTCTAAGAGGGTTACAAATGATTTTTCAGTCATGAGTCTGAAAGAGGAGTTAATAAAACCAAATAGCTGAACTGGTCTGGGTGGGGTACAGGTTCAAATTAGAGTAGGTTGTGCATCCATAACCCGGACCCTGCTGTGTCACTGACCCTATGCGGTGTTCTTCCAGGAGAAAGACTGTGCCTCCCTGTATGAAATGAAGACGTACGTGGAGCCCAACGAGATCGAGCCAACACTGGTGCGTTGTCATTCAAATGCATGAGGCAGCACACATCTTTTCAAAGACAGGAATGCCTAACTATATACAGTTGTAGACAGTTAGCTATAGAGAAATGATAGGGACAGTTATAGAGAATCCCAATAAGTGACGTGTGTGTGGGGTGTGTGTGCGTGTGCGTGTGTGTTTGTGTGTTTAGCCTCTGAATTCAGTGAAGGCCTTGTATGCCTACCAGGCGACCAGGCCTGACGAACACACCTTCGCCAAGGGAGCTATCATGCACAATGTGACCAAGGAGAACGACAGCTGGTATGATGTCCACGCACACCATTTATGAGCAAATAACCATCAACACTCTCATCCTATCTCACACCCTCTCCCTATCATTTCCATTTAATTCATATCAACTCAATTTTACTTATGGCATCGGGTTACATACCTTGCATAGTATATACACTGTTTTCCATTCAATCTTATTTACATCTAAAATGAAATGTAGGTAGTCAAGAGTTGGATACGATGCCCTGTCTACCTGTCTCAGTCGGACTCTCACACTGCTAATCTGCGCCCTACAGGTGGAAAGGAGACTATGGAGGGAAGCTGCAGCTGTACTTCCCTGCCAACCGCGTGGAGGAACTCTTCAGCAACCCAAAGCCCGAGCCAAAAGCCAAGGTGCACCTCACAGATTGTTCCCAATCGCCACCCGTTTCAGGTTTCACTTGTGTAGTTTTGAATTAGCAGCGATGGTGTTAGTATGCTGCTCACTGTCGTTGTCTGCCTGATGACTGAGCGACTACATAAAGCACAAAGGACCTACCTAGTGATGTAAGTTTCATAGACTAGAATAGACATTTACTGTGGCGACATTATGGCACGTCTTCCAACCACAGGAAATGGAGTACAACCCGTTGGGTGAACTGTGCAAGGGCATCGTGGACATCTCCAAATGTAACATCCAAAACTGTGAGTAGTGCGTCCCTGAGGTCTATAGGCTTATATATAGTAGGTCCCCATTCAGCTGCTTCTGTAGGGTCTCTTTGATTGCCTTTAAGTTGATGGTGTCCTGAACCAAAAGGGGGTAATAGGATCTGAGAAAGAGTGAAAAGGTGTCCTAATGCAGTTTCCAGGAGTCAGTCGTGTTTGTTAATTTTGGCCATCTTAACTTTGACTTTTATTGTAAAATATTATTATTATCTAATTTCATTTTTTTATTATAGCACTTGCCGGTCAGCAATTGTTGTTTTATACAACCTGTCTCTCTGTCTCTCTATGTGTCTCTCTGTCTCCGTCTCTATCTCAAACACCCAGTGGCGAACGGTAAGAACCAGAAGTCCCACGTGGTGAGCCTGCAGGAGAACGCAGACGACAGCCTAGAGTTTGACCTGTCGGCCGACTCCCTGGAGGAGCTGTTTGAGTGGTACCAGGTGGCCTGGGTCATCACCCAGCGCGAGATGCAACGGGAACAGGAGCAACGGGAACAGGAGGTCTGCATCCTCAACACCCCGTACTGTACTAAGACAAATATTCAACCCCCCGGTAGAAGGAATACTCAGCAAACATGTTTCGTGACACGAAGGTGTACGACAATGCCGGGATATTCACTTGAAAGTGTCCGGACTGAGACGTTTTGATGGGGCTGTTGGAAAGATTGAAGAGTTGTTGAGAGAGGTTACGAGATTTGAAACGAAAGCATCTTTCATGAAGCTGTGATTGACAGGCAAGATGAATACTCTCAACCAGGGAAGATAGGTGAGAAATTGGTGAGAAATTGGTGCCTTGATTGGTGAGAAATAAGTGTTCTAAATTAGCTCATAGAGGCAGGCGCAGTAATCTCAAAGCTATTGAGAGTGCTAGCTCGCACTCAAATTATAGCTGTTAAACATACAGCTCCTTTTTAAATATCACAAAACAATGAAACAATTTAAAACAAGTCAATGTCAATCTCTTGTCAGATCCTCGTGTCAATTCTCTATCTTATACGTGACTTCACGGGTTTTTCTGCATCCAACCACAGATCAAGCAGCAGGAAGTGGCAAAACGTGATGTGGTCGCCATGGAGATGTCAGACCTGGTCGTTTACTGTCAGCCTCGCAGCAAGGAGAAAGACCGCTTCGGTACCACACAGACACACACACACACGCACACAAACACAGTTACAAACATGTTTGTTCCTTGCTGTTTGTTGTGCAACCGCTGCACCGAGTGAGTCAATGCAGAAATCTGTGGTCAACAAAGCAAACCTTCAGACTCGTCTCTGTCCCTGCCCGCAGACAGCTACACCTACAAGGAGGTCCGCTCCTTTGTGGAGAACAAGACGCCGGGGAAGAGCCAGACACAGAAGTTCCTGCAGTACAACCGCATGGCCCTGAGTAGGGTTTACCCCAAAGGCCAGCGTGTGGAGTCCTCCAACTATGACCCCCACCCCCTGTGGGCGGCCGGCTGTCACATGGTGGCTCTCAACTTCCAGACTGCTGGTGAGTCAGCCACGATGAAGTGTGTTAGCATACCTTCCCCTTTGTTTTGTCCAACTGATACAACCCTTTGGCCTATTCCTCTGGGATGTTTGGAATTGACTTGCATTTCACATGAGAAATGAAGAGAAATCCAAATGAAATTCAACAGCACACATTTCTTTATTTTTTTTTAATTGAACCTCAAAGCGAGACATTCACCCCCTGAAGGCCATTGGTGTAGCCATGGCAACACAAAGCAACGGAGCTCATAGGACACGTAGAAATAAATGGGTAGACACAATTTAGATATTTCCCCTGGGCCAGCCCCTGAACAGCCTTACGACAATTCACCCTTTCATTTAGACTTTAGGATTCCGCTTGTCCAAATGTATTCATGGAATTTTCATGTCAAATGTTTCTGCATGTATGTGTGTGTGTGTGTGTGTTTGTATGTGTTTTGTGTGTTTTTGCATGTGCGCATGTGTTTTTGCATGTGTGTGTCCATGTGGGCCTGCCCAGATAAATACACCCAGCTGAACAGCGCCCTCTTCAGTCTGAACGCGAGCACAGGGTACGTGCTGCAGCCAGAGATGATGCGCTTCGACACCTACGACCCCAATTCGGAGAGGAGGCAGGTCAAGATGAACGTCGTCGTCAGGGTGGGTCTCAGACTCACGCAAGTGACAGACTATATCAAATGAATCAAAACGTTTTCATCAGGGTGGGTCGCCGAATCACACAAATGACTCAAGTCTCAATCAAGTGAACTCTATTAACGTTATTATTAAGTTTTGGGACCAACTAAACTTTGTTTCCCCAGCTGTTCCCTCACTCATCTCTGGTGTCTCCAACAGTGCTAGAGGCAGGGTTATGTTTGTGGTTCTGGTGTCGTGTGTTCGACTCCCAGTTGAACGGGTTGGGTCCTTAAGGGTCCACACTTAGAAACTCACTCTTAGTCGCCTCAAAAATAAATGTATTCAAAGTAGTAAATGTGAAGTATTGTGGCCTCTTTAATGTTTACCAGTATGTTATCATTGGATAGCAACACAGCTTCTAAACAGCAATTGACTACACTGCTCCTCCTCCTCCTCCTCCTCCTCCTCCTCCTCCTCCTCCTCCTCCTCCTCCTCCTCCTCCAACAGGTGATCGCTGCCCGCCACCTCCCCAAGCTAGGCCGGAGCATCGTCAGCCCCTTCGTGGAGGTGGAGCTGTGTGGCCACACGGAGGACAACAAGTTCAAGACGGCCGTCTTCCGTAAGCCAAGGAGCCAGGGAGGGGGAGCGCAGGCTAGCATCCGGGAAATGATCAATCAGATTAATTATTAAATCATTATTAATATCAGTATTATTATTGATTGATTGTGGCAAAGAGAGGTGTGGTCGAGATTTCCGCCGGGAAGTCTAGGGTGAGGCACCATGCACCATGTGGTAACAGAGCTTCCCACAGGAGAAAACGGTCTGAACCCGGTGTGGAAGACCCCGGCGGAGGCTGCGGCGCTCCCGGTGTACGACCCCGAACTCTCCTTCCTGCGCTTCGTGGTCAACGAGGAGGACATGTTCTCAGACCCAAACTTCCTGGCCCAGGCCACCTTTCCTCTCCGAGGCATCCGCACAGGTTTGAGGCCACACACACACACACACACACACACACACACACACACACACACACACACACACACACACACACACACACACACACACACACACACACACACACACACACACACACACACACACACACACACACACACACACACACACACACACACACACACACACACACACACACACACACACACACACACTGAACTTTTCTGCGTGTTTCATAGGTTATCGCTCGGTACCCTTGAAGAATGGGTACAGTGAAAACTTGGAGCTGGCCTCGCTGTTGATCTACATTGACATTGAGCAAGTGGGGGTAAGAAAAAGTTACAACACACACACAATACACTGCTATCTTCCAGCTCAAACATCACCACTCCCTCTCAATTTGCATTGTCCTGCTAATCAATTACCCGCGATCAGCCCCTCTTTGTCTGAGGCATCGCATCCCTTTCATCTCCTGTATATCACACCTACCCCCTTTGATGTTGTCCCACGAGAATCACGTGTCCCCGTTGTTCCCCGATCGCCTGTCCCGGGATCACGCGTCATCAACCCACAATCTCGGGACATTTTCTAGTCAATGAGACACAAACAGTAGAAGTCTGAGGAGTTGTAGTTGTCGAAGAGTTAGACGGTCGTCTCAGCTGTGTCCCTGAGCAAGACGCTTAACGGTCGCCTTGCATGGTGGACTCTGCCGTCGTTGTGTATTAACCGATGTAAGTCACTTTGGATAAAAGCGTCTGCTAAATCCCCTCATTGTAATTGTTGTGTGTTGCATTGTGCCCCCCGTCCCCCCAGAAAGCAGAGGAGGAGCTCTACTCGTCGTCCGGCCAGCTGCAGAAGAAGCCGTCGTCGGGCAGCGAGCCCTTCCTGTACGACAGCCACAGCAGCACCAGCCGCTACGGCCTGGCCCGGCAGAGCAGCGCCGAGAAACAGAAGTGAGAGAGAGACGCATACACACACACACACACTCATTCCGTCTCTCTCTCTGTCTGGGTTGATATCTGACCCTTCCTGGTGTGATTTGTGTTTGTGTGTTACAGGGTCAAGGAGAAGAAAATCAACAACAGCAAGTTCTACTAATAATGAATAGTTCCACCTCTGACCTCAACACACGAACACACACACACACACACACACAAACCGCCGCGTACCCTCCCTCCTACACTGTTGTAGAGAACGGCTTCTTCCAGTAGCAGACCAAGGGAACATTGCGTTCGGATTCCGATTGGCTGCGATTGTTTGAGATTTTTATACATATATATATATTTAGACCTTAGTTACAGCATCATACTCATTATACTCATAATCTCCGTCATCCACGGGGATCCACAACCCACCCCTTGTCATGCTCCCTGTTTAGTTCCATCAATCCGTTTGTACATTCAGATTAGGACCAAACACACGTTTCATGTGTTATCTATGGTTTATCTATTGTGCTTAGTTTCATGCATTTTGTCAATAGCCAAACCTTTGGCTTGCTCCATGTCTTTCCTCTAATATTTGTATCCATATGAATTGTATTTGAGTTTTTAAGTCTTTGGAAATCTTGAATTGAAGGTAGTATGTGTGTGTGTGTGTAGTTGCTTGGGTGACATTTTAGAAGGAAAATCGCAGTCTAGCCACCTCTGATAATAACTTGCCACTAGACCCAGGATAGTCTAACGGTTAGGGGTTTTGGATCACCGCTTAAAGCTGTTAGATGCCTAGCCTCCTACCTGGGCCTCCCTGTAAGTCATTTTGGGGAAAAGCATTTGCTAAATTATTAATTAGTAAGGGCATTTGGTACAGATCTACAATACTTAATATAAGTGATGGCTTGGAATAGGACATATTGTATAGATGAAATGAAGAAACGTATGCTGCTACAGTCAATACATACATACATGCATACATTAGTTTTATGCCCTTGAACCTGCAAAAACAATAAGCAGTGTGTAGAATTGCTCAATTTTTCAAACTCCATGTACTGTGTAATACCAAAGATTGATACTGTCAATGACAGGTTAAGTATGAAGATTTTGTTAGATATCCCTTGGTTGAATATGATTCACATGCAAAACCTGTTAAATATGCAGTCAGTGTGTTTTTAATGCTCCCATGATGACCTTACAATGGACTGAGCCAATAAAATGTTTCATTATGCTGTTCTTTAAAAAGACATTCAGACCTTTGAATTTCCATGAATGGGATGGACCCCTAACAGTTTTTTAACTGAACGTTCATTGTAACTTATACTGAAACAACACCTAATGTGTTAGATTTTTCTTGCATGGGCTATTCTGTACAAATAGTATCTCACTATTGACAACTGGCGGGCGTAAACAAACTGATATACAAACTGTTTTTGTATAACTGGGCTTTCATCCATTGGGATGAGAGCCCAGTTATACAAATACAGTTTGTATATCAGTTTGTTTAACTATGGCCGTTAGGAGGGCAGATGCTCTTTCCAATCCATCTAAATATTATATTAAACTCATAATCTCCTGCTCCATGAAGTAGAGAATCTTGCATCATATTATAGCACCAATCGAATCCAGCTAAACACAGCAGGAGCCTATATAGAATATAAAAAAGAATCCATTGATCCACAGTTGGTGAACATCAATGGATATAATTAAATAGCAGATCTAATTACATTTGAACTAACAAAGTTATCAATTTGTTATGGCTTATGGACTGCAAGGCCTCTTAACAACTCATTTGACCTCCATAGTGGCTATCATGCGTGGCCAGATCTACCTGATCTATTTAACTGTCCATAAAAACATAAATAAAAGTCTCACACCACTAACACATATTCACAGACATTTTTATTTATTTTTGAATGAAATTAATTCACATCAGTAATTTGTCCTGTTGAAAATCTTTTTTTCTTTTTTACTTATTACGACAGCCACAGAGCAGCAGCAGCAATAATAACTCAGCAAGAAGCGAGAGAGAGAGAGAGAGAGAGAGAGAGAGAGAGAGAGAGAGAGAGAGAGAGAGAGAGAGAGAGAGAGAGAGAGAGAGAGAGAGAGAGAGAGAGAGAGAGAGAGAGAGAGAGAGAGAGAGAGAGAGAGAGAGAGAGAGAGAGAGAGAGACTGGCAGTCTTTTTCAGCCGTCATAAATCAAAACATGATGCATATTTGACAGGGAATCGTAGGAAAGAGGCTATGGATTGGGGGGGGGTCGTCTTTACTTCTTCAGTCCGTCATATATGTTCTCCTGCACCGTCCCACGCTCCCTGCCATGACCATTAAGACTAAAGCACAGTCAGCGACTACCGTTCTTTCAGAATTCTCAAAACAATCCCTGGAGTGAACGAATCGTCACTAATTACAAAGAGATATATAAAAGTGTGTGTGAGATGAGAGGTGGAGGACCATCTGAGAAGGGAAGGAAAGGCTGGAGGGAAGAGTGGTCCTGACATGACATGGAACCGAAGCAAAGCGTTGTGAGCTCCACAGGATAGGACAAAACAAAAGTTTGTGTTATGTATCCATATGTAAGTAGAACAATAGTTTGTCCCCTGTACAGTAATCAAATCCTTCCCACCCAAACTCACTGTTCAAGGACCCTGGCTTTGCTCTATAGGTCAGATCGAGGTCCCCCCCATTCACCTAGCCTGCGCTAGCAGTAGCTATTCCCAGGAGGCAATGTGGGAATCCGATTGGGTACAGCAGCAAAACGAGGCCGGGCGTTCTCAACCAATGGGCTCTCTTCAAACGTGGTTGGAAAGGATATCAAACCCCGTCCAATCACAACGCTGAGCTCAACAAACAGGACTTCATGGGCCAGCTACAGTGTCTTTTTCTCAGGGTGTGTGGGGCCCTGCGTGCATTGAGTCCCAGCCCCGGTTTAACGTGTGCCCTTCAGAGACGAGTACCCCGGCCGCGTGTCAGCAGGTGGAGGTCTGAGTGGCGTGCAGTGGTTGTTATGAGTTTACACGGATCAGGAAGGGACCGGGCCGTTTCCGTGCTTCAAACCGTTTGTAAAACAATACAAAAAAAATAAAGAGGGTGCACAAAAACAAAACAGTACATGCCTCAAAAATAAACATGAATAAACCATAAACTAAACAACGATACGGGAGACAAAACACATGATTAAAGTGATGAAATCAAAACAAGTTGAAAACAAAAACATATCTTGTTCAAATATGTTACACGTCGCAAACATTATAAATGACACGAGAGTACAGTGCACTTTGTGTGTGAAAATGAACAAAAAAACTACTTACAGAGTAATGGACACACACTTTCAAATCCTAAGATAAAAGGCAACGGTAGCCTGCCTGAGATGGTAGGCGGGCGAAAGAACAAAGAAAAAAGAGAGGATATGAACTAGGAGGAGTATGGAGGGGGAGGCTGCCTACTATGTCTGGGCAGAGAGAGAGAGAGAGAGAAAGAGAGAGCAAAGAAGGCGAGAATTATATACAATTGTTTGTACATTATACAGGATACGAAAAGAGCACAAGGTCCTAGAGCCAGGTCGAAGACGGCCGTCACAATAAAGTGAATATAAAACATAGCATGATGTCACAACCCATGTGGACGGCATCTCAACTCTTCTGGCTTCTCTTAACCATTCTGTTTCAGCAAACAGATTCCGATAAATAAGAAAATAATAATAATAATAATAATAATTAAAATTAAACAAAAACATTGGAAAAAGGAACCAATTATTTTTGGGTTTTATGTGGTGCCTGTGTTAGTGTGAGCATTTTCACTAACCTTACCCTGCAGTTCCCAAATAGGGGCCACTGACATAAGGCATTTGAACCACAATACCTTACATGGCCAGTTTGCTCATTTTGTGTTTAAGGAACAAATTCTAACATGGCAAGTCCTCAAACGTAACCTAACGGAGGTTAGCATCCGGGTTTGTATTTATGCACAGCTTTTTAAATTAGTAAACTTACACTTTGAAGGGTACAAATTGACTTGTTTTGCAGGGACTGATGCTGTCACAACAAAATTGTACCGGGCCGAAAATGTTACCGCCTAGCGCCTACGTAATCCGCGTTCGAAACATTACGTCATCTTTCAACGCAATTGTCCGTTGCAAGGCAGGTTTAAAAAAACATTGGCGCTCATGTTGCCAAAGACAAAATAACCTAATACAGATAACACTTGTTTTTACTTTATATTTGTATTGTATTGAATTTAGCTAGTAAACTGAGTGTCTAAAGTGTATCATAGTCTAGCTAGCTTGTGTTAATAATACACTCAGTTTACTAGCTAAATGCGATTAAACATTTAAATACAATACAAATATAAAGTTAGCAACGCTAATAAATGTCATTTGTAAAATAAGTGTTATCCATTCAATGTTATTTCGTCTTGTGTCGCTCAATGAATGAGCGTGAATATTCGCGAATGTTCATGAACCTTCCTACGTCATCGTTCGACGCAATGACGTAGGCGGTACAATTTTGGTGTGACAATGTCACAAAAGTTGAACAGGGTTCCCCAACCAATCGGCAGCATTGTCAATGCTATAGCTATTGAATTATGACTCGACTTTAGGTGATCTCCAATAACTTCTGAAAGATTCAGAAAACATCTCCTAAATATTTCTTTTTTATACTGAGAGTAAAAAAAAAAAAAACAGCCTCCCCCCCCCCCAAAGAAAAAAAGTGAAACCAGCAAGCTAAACTAAACAGCCCCAGCTTCTTGTGGTCACCGGAAATATCTATAAATACAACAATTGTACAGATTCCCACTAGAAACACACAGAGAACGTCTTCTTCTCCGGCCTTCTCACAAAGGAAAGTGCATCCCTCCGTCTCCAAAGGCCCCATGTCCGTACCGGGACCAGCGCGTGGGTTAGTGAAATGTTCCAAAGTTCCTACTGTCAAACACAGTCCCCCCAGATCGGCGCTGATCCACAGACTCAAGAGAGACCGGAGACGAAGGCTTACAACTCGTGTTAGTCCTCGAAAGAGAAAGAGACTCCAATGCAGTTTTGTTTTTTTGTTTCTTGGCAAATGTCTTTCCTAAGGCCAAATCCTTTACACAACAGACCCCCCCCCCCCATTTTATAAAGAAGCCCAAAAATTGGCAGCAAACATAAGAATGTACAAAGGATGAGCTGGGGAAGTGGCCTCTGAACAATAATCAATACCGTTGACTGTACAGAACGGGTTTTTTTATGTTGGCCATCCTCCCCGTAATATACCCCCCCCCAGAAGGACAACAGGGCCTGGTCTGAGTTACTGGAACTGTTAGGGGACGATTGACAACATTGGAAAAGGACATTCTAGAAAGGGAACTCATAAATAGAGGGTGGTCCCAGACCACCCGGCCACTGCTACATAACCATTAGCACGGGAGTTCATTATTCATATTTACACTGAGAACGGGTTACTAAAGTTAAAAGGAACGAAACAATCTATTCAGTCGTGGTTGTCATCTTGTTTGTCTCTTTTTTTTCCCAACCAAAAGCCAAGCGACCTAAAATCCTGCTTCTTCGTCTGATAAAGCTGGGAAGGTCCAGAGTATCATATAGATATTTGAAACACACCATATATGAAACCACAGATGCTTGGAAAAATAGGCTCATTCGTGTTGATACAAATTGTCTGAGTTTTGTTTTCAGTGTTCTCAGCGGGAGCTGGAAGAGGAATAGGCGTCCGTCCTGTAGCTGTTCCGTTCCGTTCGTCGAAGTTCTCAACAACTGGGAGGGAACGGGGGGGGGGGGGGGGGGCTTATTCAGAATCGCTTACAAGAAACCTCAATGGGCCAGAGGTTGTCCACACAGAGAGAGAGAGAGAGAGAGAGAGAGAGAGAGAGAGAGAGAGAGAGAGAGAGAGAGAGAGAGAGAGAGAGAGAGCAAGAGAGCGAGAGAGCGAGAGAGAGAGAGAGAGAGAGAGAGAGAGAGAGAGCGAGAGAGAGAGAGAGAGAGAGAGAGAGCGAGAGAGAGCTACATCTGGAACAGATAGGAGACCATATCAAAAAAGATACTGGAATGTGAATTGCTTAATCTGGCTGTCATCCCACAAGGGTGTGGAGGACCTTTAAACGGAACAATAATCATAGAATAATAGTAACCAGGTGGGGATATGAACGAGGACACATGGCCTTTTCAGCGTTTCCTCATTTTCCTCAGAGGAGTGAGTGACTGTGATGTGGCGTGTTGGCAGGGCTAAGGGGAGAGGGGGGGGGGAAGGGGGAGGGATGAGCTCAGGCGCCCATGTAGGACTCCTTACCGGGACGGGTCGTCCTTGTCCCCTGATTATGATGTGGACGGCGCAAGCTCCACCGATGTTCAGGGGGATTGGTTTGTTTGTGTAAAAAAAAAAAAGAACACAACATTGCCGCTACCCCTGGCGAGGAGTCGACTGTGGGTCGACCTTGCAGGCGGCGGAAGCTCCCTTCCGACCGACGCGCTGTCTGGAGGGATGATATGAGGGTGACGTCAAAGTGTCGGTGGCCTGGCGACGGCCATGATGATGATGACGACGACGACGCCGATGATGATAATGATGAAGTGATGGCGAAGAGGCAGGAGGACACCACACAGCTTGATTGGTTTATCCACGGATGTGTGTGCGTGTGTGTGTGTGTGGGCGTGTGCGTGTGTGTGTGTGACTGTGTGTGAGTGTGTTTAGAACTGGTGAGAGCATAGTGGATCACCAAGCCTCGGTGTAGCGGACGTCCACTTCCTTCAGATTTGGCAGTTTGGCCTAACCGAGGTGAAGGAAAAATAGGATTGGTTAGTTGTCCTTATTGGGATGTGTATCTTGTAGGGCTTTCCAACATGAGACACACAGGATACACTCATATAGTAGGTCAAATCCTGAAATCAAACGTTGCGTGAAACCTGTTTTCAAACCTCGCTTGAAAACAGACAGTCAATTCTGTCAAAGGATTGTGTCACTATCGATTGTACATAATAACAATGAATGTACGGGGGCCATCTAAGGCCTCCCTCCTCCGAGCCCTCAGAGATGTTCACTCATCCTGTGCTGCTTCTCGTACGAGCTGCTTTTGCTGTGTGTTCCCCGGCCTCACCTTGAGGTCCTCGTACGTGTCCACGGTCAGCTTGGTGCTGTTCATGTTCAGGCTGCAGAGGCTCTTCATGGCTGCAATGGCAAAAATGCAGTCCAATTCGAGTAAGCATTCATTCAGTTCCCCGTTGACTTCCTGTTTTGGTGATTGTTTCGTGTAGGTATAGTACAGTGCATGACAGCACGGTGTTGATTGCGGTGTTCGTGGTTATTGAACGTCCCTTTCTGGGGCGATCCCTTTCTTGGTCACTTGACTGATGCTACTCTTCTTTCAAATGAATGCATACCTCTGAGTAGGCTTAACTAATCCCCAATCATAAAGCGACAAGATCCTTCTGAGATCCGTCTGAATACATGACTAACCATGGTCGTGGGGCTACGTGACATCTCTGTTCCTGTGCGGCCATGTGTGTGAGTGTGTGTATGTGTTTTTTTTCAGTGTGTGTATGTGTTTGTTTTCAGTGTGTGTATGTGTTTGCACATGTGCGCGGGTGTGGCACTTACAGCTGAGAGCCAGGAGGCCGGCGTCGGTGACAGGTGTTTCACACAGGTTCAGCACCTGGAGGCAGGCCAGGTGTTCTGACAGCAGCCGCAGCCCTGAGTCTCCAAACTGAACACGGAGGGTGGGGTGGGAGGTGTTAGCATAGCACTTTTACACCTATTAGAATTAGCCACGGTTATTTCACTGTTTGAGCTAACCGGTACATCTATTATCATTAGCGATGGTTTGGTCAGTGTTTGAGTGAACCGTTACATATATGATCATTAGCAATGGTTAGTTTAGTGTTTGAGCAGTGTTACAGAGCACGCTTTGTGTACTATCTATCTGTGTTTGCTTACATTGTGTGTGCGTGTGTGGGCGTCTGTGTGTGTGTGGACATGCACATTCATGCATATGTGTGTGTGTGTGTGTGTGTGTGTGTGTGTGTGTGCACACACACATGCATGCATATGTGTGTGAGTGAGTGAGTGAGTGAGTGAGTGAGTGAGTGAGTGAGTGAGTGAGTGAGTGAGTGAGTGAGTGAGTGAGTGAGTGAGTGAGTGAGTGAGTGAGTGAGTGAGTGAGTGAGTGAGTGAGTGTGTGTGTGTGTGTACGGGCATCTGTGTGTGTGTGGAAATGCATGCATATGTGTGTGTGTGTGTGTTCGTGTGTGTGTGTGTGTGCGTGCGTGCGTGCGTGCGTGTGTGTGTGTGTGTGTGCGTGCGTGCGTGCGTGCGTGCGTGTGCGTGTGTGTGTGTACCTGGGTGGACCACAGGTTGAGTTGCTTGAGCGAGGGCAGCTTGATGAGTTGCTCGGCGCAGGCACTGGTGACGTTGGTGAAGGCCAGGCTGAGGTTCTCCAGGTTGCCGAAGGAGCCGGAGCTCAGCAGGCGGGCCAGGTCGGCGTCCTGGGGGGAGGCGGGGCTTGGCGTTAGCAACCACGTTGGCTTGTGATTGGATGAAACCCCCAAATGGTTACAAACTTAAAAGTATAGGCAAGGCAAGGCAACTTTATTTATAGAGCCCTTTTCATACAAAAGGCAGACTCAAAGTGCTTCACATATAAACATTGTCATACAATAAAATAAAATAATAGATAAGTAAAAGAAAACATGCAAAGAAATGGGTAAAATAGAAAGCCAAAAAAGGCATTTTAGCAATAAAATATAAAAATAAAGGCAAAGTGCAATGTATTTAAGATTTAGCAGAAAGCTAAAGCAAACATAAAAGACTTGTTTTAAAGTTGCTCAGAGGTGCTCAGAGGCAAGTCTTAAATCCTCAGGGAGTTTATTCCAGTTATTTGTTGCATAGTAACTAAACCCTGCTTTCCCATGTTTCGT
>NC_079420.1:18166811-18201811 GCF_026213295.1 Gadus chalcogrammus
AGGGAAAAGAGAGGAGGGGAGGATAAGGAGAGGAGAGGAGGAGTGAAAAGGAGAGGGGTGAGGAAGAGATGAGGAATAGAGAAGGAAAGGAGAGGAGGAGAGGAGGACAGGAGGAGAGGGACAGGAGAGGAGGAGAGGGGGAGAGGAAGGGAGGGGAGGAGAAGAAGAGGAGAGGAGAGGGGGAGAGGAGGGGAGGAGAGTAGAGGGAGAGGAGGAGAGTAGAGAGGGAGAGGAGAGGAGAGGAGGAGAGGGGAGAGGAAGTGAGGGGAGGAGAAGAAGAGGAGAGGAGAGGGGGAGAGGAGAGGAGGAGAGTAGAGGGGAAGAGGAGAGGAAGAGAGTTAGGGGGGAGAGGAAGGGAGAGAACAGGGGAGAAGAGGAGGTGAAAAGAGGAGGGGAAATATATGAGATATTAACGATAGGAGTGGGTGTTGGCAGAGAGACCTCATTCAAAGTAGGTTAATCAAATTGTATTAGCCTGTCTATTGTTTGGTCTTCTGTAAAATGAGGAAGGGATGTGTGTGTGTGTTTGTGTGCCTGTGTGTGTACTCACTCTTTCGGAAAGGGAATGGGCTGCAGAAGGCTGGCAAGAGCTGGCCGCCAGTCGTCATAGTCTGATCTGAAGGGGGGGAGAGAGAGAGAGAGAGAGAGAGAGAGAGAGAGAGAGAGAGAGAGAGAGAGAGAGAGAGAGAGAGAGAGAGAGAGAGAGAGAGAGAGAGGATATCAGACAAATGTCTACTTTTAGGAGAAAGTCAAAGGAGCCTTTTTCACTTTCCCCAAATGAATGTGGAATGTTAAAATAATCGATCAAACCCTGTGATTTCAACAGGCATCTGGGTTTCACACCTACATCGTCCTCCCCAGCAGTGTTTACAACAGTGGTCTTTCGCTCCACCGACTCCCCCCCCCCCCCCCCCCCCCCCCCCCCCTCACTTTACTCATCAGACAGAGAGAGCCGCCTCCTCTCCTGAGCCTCTTAAGGGCCGGGCCGCCGTCTGAAAGCACTCACAGCATCTTGAGGATGAGGGCGAAGCAGCCCAGCACGCGGTCCGCCTGCGCCGGCAGCTGGATGGAGAGCGTGCTGAGGGCGGGGCTGACCAGCAGGCAGTCGATGAGGCTGGGCACGCTGTCCCCGCCCCCGCCGCGGCCCCCGGCTCCGCCACCGCGGCCCGCCGCCTTCTGCCGCGCGTTGGCCGAGTTGTTGCTGCGCTCCAGCTCCACCAGGATCTCGCTGGAGTTGACGACGGAGGGGGCCGGCGAGGCGGGGCTTTGGACGGGGGAGGGGGGCGGGGCCGGCGGGAGGGGGGCCGGCGGGGTGCGCGTCGGACGGCGGGGCCTGGGGGACGGGGGCCTGCGCGGCGGCGGCGGGGGCGTGGTTGCCGTTGGAGAGCGGGGCGAGGGCCGGCGGGGGCTGGGGCTCCGGGGGAGGGCCCCCCGGGTGGGCGGCGGTCAGGGGGAGCAGGGGGCCGACGGCGGGGGGCGGGGCGGGGGGCTCGGGGCGCAGCAGGCGGAGCGGCATGGGCGGCTTGCGGTCGTTCTGCTGCTGGCAGCCGTTCCGGATCTCCTTCAGGCTGGGGGAGTTGTCCCGGCTGCGGGGGGGGAACAGGGAACATTAAAGGCTCAGTTATGGTTCCACACCGACGCAACGCGACGGCCACACCGACGCTTCGACGCAAATGCGAACCTGTTTTGATTCGGTGTCGGGTTTTAGTGAGCGGGCCAATCACAGCCCTTGAACAGAAGGTGACAATTTAGCGAACGTCAGGCCCTTGCGGTGGACGCACGTAGGGTCCGCAAGGACGTAATGGGTCCATAAACCCCCTTGGGAACCATAATCAGCTCTTTAGTCTGGGGAAGACATCCAGTGAATCAGGGGTCCCACTTTGACCCTGGCAGAACGAACCCTGTTTAAAGGCTGTGTTGCAGGGTTCATTTTCCAACTAATTTGTGCAATTTGCTTGTTGGTATTTAAGATTTAAGCTGTTATTTATTGTATTTAATGTTTAATGTAAATAATGCTATTTTAGCGGTTTGCCATTGATTTTCATTTCCCCCAGAATGCATTGCATTGCAGGACGTCGCGTGGGGAGACACGGACCAAAGCCGCATTGAGACCCTTGAGAGTAGAGACTAGTAAGAGAGTGTTCAGCAGATTATACAGGTACATAGATACATACATAGATATTATATATAGTTAGTATATGCTACACGTGAACCTCCTAAGATAGCGCAATTTGATTGGTTCGCTATCTCAGGATATTGGGCAATATCCCATGATTGACATTTCAAACTCGATATTGTTTTCATCGCAAATTGACAGCTGATAACAACAAATAAACCTTCGGTCTCGGGGGCTATTCCCCACTATTCACTTTTCACACCACTATTCACACCACACAGAACAAGGGAGAAGACAAGTCTGACTGGACATACACAAAATACATCACATTAAAACTAGACCCATGCGTTGATAGATAGATAGATAGATAGATAGATAGATCGATAGATAGATAATTAAATATGTTCTATTATTTTCCTTGCGGAGCCAGCCAATCCTGTGCGCGTATGCGAATTAGCCATGTGCGCCTAAGAATGCCACAAGAAAGACGTTATGTTGAGAAGTCATACTAAAAACGGATAGCAAGCGAAAGTCGAACCAGACTGTATCAATCACATACTTTGGGTCCATTCTAACTTATGGTAAGAGGCTAGTCTTTAAATCTTTGCAGTGACTGAATGTTGATGATAAAATGGATTGTTTTGCATAGGATGAGTGTGTGCGACTGTGCGTGTGTCCTTTTCGGCTTCGGCATACTGCATGGTTATGAAGGCCTCGTGGTTAGTTGTGGTCTTATTGAAGCAGCCTAGCCTTGGAGATGTATTAGTTGGAGTGATTGTGTACGGGCGTGCGAGGGTGAGAGAGAGAGCACACCCGCCGTTTGGCTTGTTGTGGGCTGTCTGTCAGCATCCGCCGGGTTGGACGATGTGCTTTGTGTATGTGTTCAATGTACATCTGTCTGGTCGTATTTGGGGTAGATTGATGGTTAAATAATGTCACACCACGATCGGTTATACTTGCAGGCACTCATTTGCAACTGCACTGATTGCTGTCCGAGAGGCTAAGTTAGCCCATAGCTAGCATTATGCCTTCTATTTCTAGATCTTCTTACTAAGTTTACTGGTACTTACGACATAATCGCTCTCACTAGATATAAAGAAAACGTTGACTTCCCTCGGTGCTATTCACTGACAGTAAAAATAAATAAAATGCCTCTATGCCTGAAACGCTGTATAATAGACTATTTTTCTGGTTTCCTACCTCACATGAAGGAAATGACCCAATGTTTGTGTTGCTCAACTCTCTTCATCCAGATACAGAACTTTAATTTATTTTATATTCCATCTAATTTCTAGTCGCACAACCAAACAACGATAATAATACACAATGCGTAGCCTGTCATTTAGTTGTTTTTCAGCTATTATTTAAAATAAAAATAAAGGTAAACCGCCATGGTTTCCCTGGCCCCAGCCCCCGTCCCCACCGGTGGGACCCCGGCATGGCAGTAACCAGCCAGACAAAAGGCCCCGGGGCCCGCTGCCACCAGGGGAGATGATGGCCACGCCTGTACACAATAAGGTCCCTCAGCAGCAGTGGCCGGCTACTCTCAGGGGCCCGCAAGAGGAAAGATGTGCTCATCTCTCCCCCCCTCCCCTGCTTCTGTCTTAGTGGAGAGTGGTTAAGGGCGCGGGGGGATGTCAAACGGATATCGTCATTTACTACATTGGCCCAGTAGTGTAGTCTTTCTTCACTCAGGATGTTATGACTAGTTATTCAAGTAAATGGCATACCACAGTGTGTGGTTAAACGTTGCAATTACGAATTGAGTTCTCATGAAGTAGAATAGATTAAGTTGCCGGTGAACTGGGGTTTTCATGCCTCTACTATACTGGACTTTCTCAAGTTAACCGAAACTACTCCTACTCCGCAGAGATATCCTATTGATGCCACTACTCAATCTGAAAGATTAAATTTGCCTGCGAAGCAAATGAATGGCGATAAACCAAGTCTGTGTCCAGATAAACCAGTGTGTAAACCTGCCGGACGAGTTGTCCCTGACGTGTGTACGTGTGTATGTCTGCATGTGTGTGTGTGTGTGTGTGTGTGTGATGTTTCCCCGGCTAGGGGGAGAAGAAAGGGTGGGAGGGATTAAATGAGCTGACGGAGAGATTAAGGGGCATGGATCGCGTTCCCCTACGGCTCTCAGGTCTGGACAGAACGAACCGTTCACAGGGGACATGGCCACCGGGCCACAGAGGCCTGTTGAGGCCTCCCCGTTCTCTCCTCGAGGTTCACGGCTGGACGGACGGGTACGTGCTAGCGTGCTAACATGCTAGCGTGCTAATGACGCCTGTGGTGGGTGTTGAGCGCTGCTCACCTGTTGATGAACTCCTCGTAGCAGGAGTAGATGGCGGCGAGGCAGACGGCCACCAGGTTGGGGAGGACACGGGGGTGCGGGCACTGTCCTGTCGGCCCGTGCATGCTGCAACACACACACACACACACACACACACACACACACACACACACACACACACACACACACACACACACACACACACACACACACACACACACACACACACACACACACACACACACACACACACACACACAAACACACACATTAGCTATACAAGTTAATCAAGTGCACAGTTGCACCCCGATGGACTGAAATCCTCCAGGGCTTCCCTCATTAATAATAGTCTGAGGTGGAGACTGCTACAGGTTGAGGCTGCTACAGGTTAAGGTGCTACAGGTTGAGGTGCTACAGGTTAAGGTGCTACAGGTTGAGCTGCTACAGGTTAAGGCTGCTACAGGTTGAGATGCTACAGGTTGAGCTACTACAGGTTGAGCTGCTACAGGTTGAGGTGCTACAGGTTGAGCTGCTACAGGTTAAGGCTGCTACAGGTTGAGATGCTACAGGTTGAGCTACTACAGGTTGAGCTGCTACAGGTTGAGGTGCTACAGGTTGAGGTCCTACAGGTTAAGGTGCTACAGGTTGAGGCTGCTACAGGTTGAGGCTACTACAGGTTAAGGCTGCTACAGGTTGAGGCTGCTACAGGTTAAGGTGCTACAGGTTGAGGCTGCATCAGGTTAAGTATACTACAGGTCACGGCTTCTACAGGTTAACAGGTTTAGCCTACTGAAGGTTGGAGCTGCAACAGGCCTAGGATTCTACTGGTTGAGGCTGCTACAGGTGTAGGCTAATTACCGGTTTAGGCTAGCACAGGTTGAGGCTATACCAGCTTGAATGGGACACCATTTAATCAGAGAATCACCCAGCTCACATCCATTCAAACCATACATAATCCCGTCGCCAACTGACCCGGATGTGCGGTGAACAAAGTAGAGACAACCCAACACTCTCTACTGCGCCACCAACTACTACCTCCCTCCCTCACCCTGAATGTGTTCTTGTCTACGCCGTCTGGGTGTGTTTGCGCTGCTCCTCACCTGTGAACAAACTTCTTCACCACCTCCATCCCAGCGTTGAGCTCGTTCAGAGCCAGGATGTACTCCTGAGTGAAGAGGCGCAGCCTGGGACACTTCCCAAAGTCCTGATGGGCAGACGACAGAGCACCACAACGTGTGAGGAAGACACCGGCTAGGTAGCGGTTACTTTCGTACACTTTTATCTCAGCATCGATTCTATTGATACAGTGTTGATGTTGAATGTTATCTTTTTAATTCCCTTTGCAATGTCTGTCGACTCTGAAGAGGAATATCGCTTTCAAATCCATTTTCCTGATTGTGCTTCTGATAAATAGAAAATGCAGAAGGAAGGAAGAATTATGGCAGAGAGGGGGACCCATTTAGGACCCCCTGGAGGTCTCAGCCAGTGAGCTGGCAGGGCATGGACTCTCACCATGTTGTGTTTGAGTATTCTCTGGACCACGGGGGTGAACACCTCGATCACTACCATGGACCGCGGCCTCTGGCGGCAGTGCTGTTCAGAAACGGAGAAATGCATCATGAGGCAGCAGCTCAAAAAGCCCAAGTGCCCAGATAAAGGTGTATCTATATGAACAATGCAAACAAACCCTGCATAAACTGCATTTATATATATATATATATTTGCAACAGAGCCGAGAAGAGTTACAAGAAACATTTGCGCATGCAAAACACAATCTATCCAGCAATGGGATGTATTCTTCACAAGTTAAACATTGACATTGCAGAGAACTTCCTTTCCCCTTAGGTGTTGTAACGTGTCAAACAGGAAATCAACGCGGTTAGAGAATATGTTTTTCTTGTCATTTCAAACAACACTCCTTCTGTTTCTGTTTGAAGCTCCTGAGGACTAGATGCTTGAGGCAGGGGCCTAGCGGACGGGAACAGGACGCTCACCTTGCAGAAGAATTCACACAGGTCAGGTGGCGGGTGGTTGTTTTCGAGGAGAGGAGCAATTGCCTATGGAAACACATCAAATACAACCCACATATGAACAATTATGGAGCAGTATCTGTTTTTTATCCAGCTACTGTAAGCTACTGACAATGGCTGATTATGTTTCATTGTCAATAAGGAAACAGCAGAAATGTACTTTTTCACTTTAGAGAACGGAAGCATGATTAGAGAACGGAACCATCTGAACCATTAAACTGTTCGAAGGGAAAGCAGGGTTAGGGACCAAACTTGCAGAGGCAAGAAAACATTTGCTATCTCATGTTTGTAAAGAGCACAGTATGCACTTACGCATTGCAAATAGGGAAATATGAGTAACAATAGGCCATGCAAATAGTAATATATAGGGACCTTACCACAATGATATTTTCATGATCTTGACTGCTGAGTTTCGTATTCTGTGAAAACATGGCAGAAACAGAGAATGTAAATGACATTACAGTGAGCATGTTTAAAAGTGAATGTATGTAATATATGAATGCATGTATGAATGTGTTTAGGGGTGTGTTTATGTGAATGTGTATGCATGTGTTGATGTATGTCGAGGCACAAGTGTATGTGCACGAAACACGGTGCCGCGAGAAATTAGGCAAGAGAAAAACAAGCCGAACGAAATATCATTGCGATTTGGTAATATTACCGTATTTTCCGGACTATACGTCGCTCCCGAGTATAAGTCGCATCAGTCAAAAAATGCTCCATGACGAGGAAAAAAACATATATACGTCGCATCGGTGTATAAGTCGCATTTATTTTTAAACATTTAAACAAGAACGTTTAGTCTGGAGAGACTGAATAAAATTGCAATAGCAATATAGGTGTGTCGGTCCCTCGTAGTTCTGAGAGTATACCGAATTCAGTGACACCGGGATTCCACCGGACGCGTATGCGCCGCGGTCCTAAACCTGAGCGCACGATCGGGAGGTGGAAGTCCAGCGGAGGGCTCCAGTTTTCGCCGGCCAAGTCATGCGCTGTGATATGTGTGAAAGCTATGTTGCACAAAATTGCAGCTAAGGCTGGGGTAGCTTTGGTTGAACCGGAGGACATTGAGGACGATGACGACGAGAATTTAATTTATTCGGTGGTGCAGTAGGCTTGCAGCGTTCAGTTGTAGGCCTAATAAATGACGGTGCCATCTTGCGGCCGAGGATTATGTACGCACAATTTTGGCATATAAGTCGCTTCGAAATATAAGTCGCAGGGCAAGCCAAACTACAAAAAAACCGCGACTTATAGTCCGGAAAATACGGTAACATTCACCTTGCCTCAAGGAAACGACTGGTTACGACATGAGGACTAGACTGGATTTGTGGACGAACGGACAGACAAAGGGATACCCTCCCCTGGATCAAGACCACGCAGTGAGAACACAGCCTTGCCCTCTCCCTTTCCCTTTTTTATCCAAACTAAGCTATGGACACATGGCCTGAAACTGCCCAGGTAAAGACCTAGCTGAGAGACTAGGCCAACACTGACGGACACCGCTCTCCACGACACGTCCTGCTGGGCCCAAATAGTACGGATAGAAGGGAGGGATACGGAAGATTTAAAACACCAAAAGGAAAACAAACAACATGGGTTGGGGTGGTCGATAACCAACCGGCGCCGTCTCTCATTGTGAAGGATTCTCAACTGAGAAATCCTTCACAATCCACAACATAGTAATGGATGGCCGACGGAAGGAAAAAGGAGCGACAGGCCAAACGGCGATGGTTTCCACCTCAGAAAGCCAGGATGAGAATCCCCGTCGGCAGAGGGGGACCGCAGAGGCGACAGAGGACAGTGTGCCACCACCAGTATTGGCCACACCCCAAGAAGCTTTGTCAGCAGAAGGGATTGCTGGGTTTCCTCTCCACAGTGGAAGGGCAGTGTGGTCTCCTCGGCGAAGAGTCACAGCTCAATGGAATGATCAAAACCTGACCAAGTCCAACGAAAGGCCCAGATGGTTCAGACGTTGCAGCCAGGGGTGCGTATCCTACCATCGCCACATTTAGCGAAACATTAACCATTGAGGACCCACTCACAGTCCGAGCTTAAGACAAGAATGTGTTCGCTACTCTGGATGGTACAAAGCCCTAATTATCGGGATACATGGGGAAACACATTCCGGAGAATGATGCATAACATCCATCAGCGATACAATGCAACCTTGATGACATCTTCCTCCGGTGTTGACTGGGATAGACACCTGCCACACATGCAATCGGTATCGAGAGCCTGGAGACAAGCTGGGCTTGTTGCCAATCCTCAAGAGCGCCAGCTGGGTCGAGACGAGGCCAATGACCTGGGACACACCACTCAGAGAGGAAGGGTAAGGCCACAACAGAAGAAATAGGAGAGCATCCCCTGCTTGCCAAAACCTTTGATTAAAAGACAGCTAAAAAGCTTCCTGGAGCTGGTGGGCTACTATAGACAGGTAGAGCACGGAGACAATGAGTGTCATGGCAAGGCAGAGTGACCCCCCAAAGGGTCTCTGGGCTAGCAGCGAGGGGTTGGTGTGGGGGTTATGTGGTGTCCTGGTGTTGGAACAGCGGCCACTCCCACAACAGCCTAGGAGAGGAGGAGGGTTACCCAATTACCCAACTCTGGGTAATTACTCTGGCTAATTAATCCCAGAGGTTTATATGAGCCCTTTCTCAATCCGTGTTCCTGTCTGTGCTTGTGCCCTCGTGGACTTGTGAACGTCATCACTTGCAGCCCGGGTGCTGTTCCATTCAGAGGTCTGCATGTAGCCAGGGACACCCCCAACACCCGGGGGGGTTGGGGGTGCATCGGGAGCTGACTTGTGTGGACTTGGGGCATATTAACATTCAAACCGCCCTCAAGCAACCAACTGCTAATGACACGGCGACGCACTGGGGCTGTGGACGAACAGACGGATGGAGGGTTAGCCCCTCACTGGCTGTACCTACTGTGTCTCAGTCCCTGGCCTCTATGTTTACCCGGGTGGGCATTCCCAACGCTCCATCCCTGGGCCCAGACCTCTCACTAGGAGCACAACCCACTACCTACCCTTGTAAAATAATACTGACTTTTGCATTGTTGTGTGTGTGTGTGTGCGTGCGTGCGTGCGTGCGTGCGTGCGTGCGTGCGTGCGTGCGTGCGTGCGTGTGTGTGTGTGTGTGTGTACGTGTGTGTGTGTGTGTGTGTGTGTGTGTGTGTGTGTGTGTGTGTGTGTGTGTGTGTGTGTGTGTGTGTGTGTGTGTGTGTGTGTGTGTGTGTGTGTGTGTGTGTGTGTGTGTGTGTGTGTGTGGACCCCCTACCTCGGCCAGCAGGGTGGAGATGATGTGTAGTGGGGCCTGGTGGATGGACTCGTCCTGCAGCGGCGAGGTCAGCGCCATGTCCACCAGCGCACGGATCTCCTTCAGCACCACGTCCCACCGACTGGGGTTGTTCAGCACCTTGCGGTACTTGTAGATCTTTTTCTGTACATTGTGGGGAACCGGGGGGGGGGGGGGGGGCAGACACATTGGAACCGACACGCTGAGGAAATGATTGAGGCTAACCATTCAGGCCCATGCTGGGCCAGCCACTTAGCAACCTAATAGGCAAGACGAGACTAATCAATTAATGAACTCACCTTCCACTGCAGGGAGTGAAACCACTGGTCCCTCAGGTAGCTGTTGGAAGCCTATCGCAGCACACAAACACACACGCACACACAACCAGGTTGGGTCCATGACATGCTTGAGGACATATTGCAAATCCAGGCGGCACAATAGCTCTTCATCGCTGCTCCTGCTACGGTTGCCCCGGCGGAGGTTTTGACGGTTGCTTGTCAAAAGGTTCACGCTGTATATGTTTAGCAGAATGTTTTGAATGAGGAAAGCTATGTTCAGACACTCGAGCAGGACTTTAAGAGTGTCTGAACTCGAACGTCCTGCCCGCTCGCTAGCTGATACCTTATCTAAAGAACATGTGTTCCGTATTCAACACTAGAGAGCCTAAGGTATAGCGTGTTAGTGCGTGAATAATCCTGGTCATCGCCAAAAGAGAGGCTGGGCTGTACCAAATCCCTGCTCACAGCACAGGTATATAAGGTAGACTACATATCAGTATGCATGACCATAATACACAAATATAAACCACAATTTCTATTATTTTAGAATAGCATTTGACCACGGTTATCTATACATTGTACATTCTTAACAAGATTGAACCCACACAACAAGATTTAACACACAATAATAAATTACACAGATATTCATAATACTATAACTACTACTAATGAATAATTTTCTATCCATCAGAGCTACATTTAAAACATACATTATACATATTTTGATATCAACTGAAGACATAGCTTCCTGGGCTGATTTATCTTAAGTCCCCAGAACCCGGAAAAGTCCCCCCCCCCCCCCCCCCCCCCCCCTCCATAACTCTAATTATGGCTCTGCTCTTTTTATGTACCAGGGCACGGTTAGTAGACTTAACTTCACTGATTTTATGATCTTGCCATGCCCTGGTACATAAAAGGAGCAGACCCATCATGTCTTATAACCTGTGTTGGTCTCCCCCCCCTCTGTGGAAAGGGTATACTCTCATGGTTGAGTGGCTGTGATCCTACATCCTTAAGAAAGGACATGGACCATAAGAACCCCCACTGGGCCATCCCTGAGCCAGGCTGAGAAGTAGGCCAGACCCTCCCACCACAGCCCCCGGCCTGTGGTACCTGCAGCAGGACAGTTCCTCCAGGGAAGCTGAGCTGTACGCAGTACTTGGGGGCGTTGTCCCAGGCCAGTAGCTGGAGGTCTTCAATGGTGCTGTAGGACAGGGCGCTCTCCATGTAGCCGGTGGGCTGATGGGGAAAGAGAGGGATACGTTGGAGCACAGAAGCGGCTGTACATATGCTATGGATCATACACACACACGCCGTTGCATACACTCGCAGGCCTACAGCCCGCACGGAAACCGATTCACCATCGCCACAAGCGCTTTCTCTTCCACACGGATGTCAATATCAGAGAGAGAGAGAGAGAGAGAGAGAGAGAGAGAGAGAGAGAGACAGAGAGACAGAGAGACTGACACAGAGACAGAGAGACAGAGATAGAGACAGAGATAGAGACAGAGAGAAAGAGACAGAGAGAGAAAGAGAGCAAGACAGAGAGAAAGAGAGCGAGAGAGAGAGAGAGAGAAAGAGAGCGAGAGAGAGAGAGAGAGAGAGAGAGCGCGAGAGAGAGCACAGTACAGCACATGCTGTTTATTTTAACAAAAGAACTGGCTAACCCAGACAGTTTATGATCGCTAGAGATACAACAATACTCAATCGCGTCAAAGATATTCATTCGAGGGATGTCATCCGTATTCTATGACCTTCAACGATAATGCACTGTGACAGTTTTTAGCCACAAAAAGAATAGATTTATAATGCGATAAGATAGATTGATAGAAAGAAATGAGTTGTCATGGACTCTATTCTGATATCGAGGATCTCAGTTGTCGTTGGTTGTCGTCTATCTTTGCTTATCTCCCTTGTCTGTGAAAAAAACTGCCAGTTATCCCGCAGAGCCCCCCTCTCGCTATTCAACAAACACGCTATTCCTTTAATTTCTCTGCTGATTGAGTGCTGAACGTCCACCGATCTCGCCCCTCCCACCCTCGCTCCCTCCCCCTCTCATGTTCTTTTCTCCATCTTTCTATTCCTCTGACTCTCTCTCTCTCACTCCCTTCCTCCCCCTTCATATTTCTACTCCACACGATCGGGCAGATGATCCACTCTGGAGAACAAGATGATGTAAGCGCCCATTGTCCCGCTGTTCAATACAAACGTTGTTTGTATTGAAATCTGACAATGGCTTTTGGGCAATATGGTAATATGCCGCAGACAAGTTGCGTGTGTGTGTGTGTCATGCTCATGTGCTTGAGGACTCAGGCACACGTGCCTAGGTCTGACCTCGGACACATGGGAAGGAAACAGGTTAGGCAAACTTTGATCCATGCGTCTCTGAAGAGGGAGAAGAGGCATACGGTTGGAAGAGGCTGTTGGGAGAGGCAGGAGGCCAGAGGCCAACATTCTGATAACTAACATAGGTTGCCATAGATACTACATCCTGCACAAAGTGTGCAGTGATTGCCTGCCCAGGTCCCTCTCTCTCTCTCTCTCTCTCTCTCTCTCTCTCTCTCTCTCTCTCTCTCTCTCCTTCTAATGTCCTATATCCTCCACGTCGGCGCGCTGCTCTTCTCATCTGATCTCCTCACTGCGGTGTTGCCATAGAAACAACCAAACGGAACTTTTTTTTTATGCCGTTCCGACCGTCTACTGGGAGGTGGGCTGTTAAGACATAAAGAAATGCTGTTGTTTTGGAATGCCCAGACGTTCACCCAACGAGGGATGGTCCCCGTGTCACGGGCGGCGCACCCGCCTCAGATTCAGGAGAGCAACAATATTTTTTGTTCAAGTAGGCAGAGAGAAGGATCCACACTGCACGTATTGTGCATCAACATCATCTGCCCCGGGGGCGTGAGCTGGGGCCGCTTCCCCCACGAGACCTAACATAGATTAGAACAACAGGTGCCTACAGCTTTCTCACTCTGTCACAAACTCCACCATTTTGCACTTGACCGTCGTGGAGTGAGTGCGTGCTGCCAGCAGGGGGAGCACCTCTAGGGGGGGAAGGAGAGATGAAATATGACCACAGTCTTCACATGTCGTGATGTGTCAAATCAGGAAACATGTACCGACCCAGGTGCGTCTGTCTGTGATCACGACACTATAGGGTAGGTTGGCGAGGAAGACAGAGATGATAAGACACACCTATTGTGTCACATTAGTGACACAAGTGCCTGGTCCAGTCCTAGTCATGGCCAGAGCAGAGGATTCTTATTAACCTACCCTGCCTGCACTTAAGAAGAGTGTGTCGCGCTCAGTGTTTCGATCATGCTCTGAACAAGGGCATGCTGTTACGGGTATTAATAATATAACGGTATTAATAACTACATTGGTGACGTTCAGCGATAGAAATAACACACAGCACAGATCAGAAAATGAAGATAACGGGCAATGCAAAATAAGAAAGCTATATTAAAAAAAAGAAAAAAAAAAGTATAAAATTGAGATGTTCCCATCATCCACAAAAAACAAAGCATTTCTTAATGAGTAGGCCGGTTCCCAAACCAAAGAATTCACCCCCGGTGACCTACATCTTCCTGGGGATTGGCTGATGCAGGCTAGTGCCTCTCTCTGTCGCAAGCCCAACCGGCCACAGTCCCGTCATGCCAAACCAATGTAAACATCCCGCGTGCCATGCAAAGAACTCTAAGAGTCACAGCATGTTTAAGGAACTGGTGAAAACACACCAAGCTAATCTATGACGTTGACGGTCAAACAACATGGCTGTCGTTGAGAATCACTTCCCTGAACGATAAGAGGCCCCAGTTCTCTTTTTGTTGAATAGAGAAGCCTGCTATGGCTTATTTATTTGGATTTATTAAATCCAACTAACAAACTTGAAGACCAGCACCTGGTGAATATTTTAATCTATGCATCGGGCCAGCGGTCAAAGTATGAAGAACACACTTAACATCATACTTTGAACAATTACAAGAAAAAGGCCAACAAGCTTTCGACAAATATAAACAACTACAAGCTAAACCTTGGCTGTGTATATTATTATTGTAAGATAAGGCACTGTAGGCCATAATCAATCTTGGAACAATTTAATATAATTTATGAACAAACTATACATCATCTGGTTCCATAACTGCTGCTGTCATGGTGTCTGACTGGCAATGATTTTACGTTGAAATGCCTAACTATGCATGAGATTTTGTGTGTGTGTGTGTGTGTGTGTGTGTGTGTGTGTGTGTGTGTGTGTGTGTGTGTGTGTGTGTGTGTGTGTGTGTGTGTGTGTGTGTGTGTGTGTGTGTGTGTGTGTGTGTGTGTGTGTGTGTGTGTGTGTGTTTGCCAGATCGGGGTAACAGCACTGCACTCACAAGTGACAAGGGCTGACAAGCCGTCTTCAACATATTTATTACATAATATCAGGGATTGATCAATTGTGAGATGAAGGCCAATTACACTCACAACCCCCAAACCACACTTTTGTTCGCACTCGACAAGGCGCTCTAGACAATGACTCGTTCCAATATGAGTAAGTGCATCCTGCAAGTGCAATCTGACACTTATATTCACCATGATGCTCTAATGTTCCCCTCCCCCCTTACCCCAGCGTTGCTTTGCCAGCAACATTTTATAGACACGCATAGTTTGCGCACTATTCTGCTGCCCCGAACCAAATCCCACAACCCTGTTAACTGCCTTGCTCTGGCGTTGGGTCTCATGCCTGGGATTCCCCCATCCCCCCGGGGTTTGGTGTTCCAACGATGTGGCCCTCTACCGAGTATACAGTGACAATACAGTTGTTTGTTGTATACCAACAGCTATACTAGTCAATGTACATAGTCAATGTATGGAAATAGGAATTACTCTCCCGAGTTCAGATGTAAATTCCTAATTACTAAGTAACTGATTGCTACAGCAGGGTACATCGAACGGTCTACCTGAGAAAATCAGGGTTCACTGTTTCATCCAACTTTTAGCCATCAAGTGAACTCCCAAACATTGTGCTATTTGCATTTGCTTGGTTACTTTTATTGATAAGTACTACGCAATTAAAGATATTATCGTGCTACAAAGTTGTTGTACAAATGTTGATTGACTATTGAAATACATAACCTCAAAAAAAGGATGCCTTTCACTGACAATTAAAACTATTGGCCATAGGTTAAAATCTCTTTGACTCTATCATTGTGACCTCCCATTTGTGTGTGTTAGAAGGATTAAAATTCCGCTCTGTTCCAAATACAATAAATTAATATGGCAGGGAGTGTTATCATTCCAGACTATAACTCAAATCTTTGTTTAATGGCTGCGTTGTTCAAACAATACTGGGAGGATCCAGTATTTGTTAAACAGTGTTGTGACTAGGCCTGGAAGCATGCCCGAAGCCTTTCTAGGTCCATTTTGTGAGTGAGGGAGTTAGTGAGTGCACGAGGGACAGTGTGTTTGAGATTAGTGTTACAACAGTGTTACAAGACCAGCCTTTAGATTTTGGAATGAAAAATAAAAAGCAGGGCAAATAAACAAAAAGTCACTTCATTTGCTGAAATGATCCTCTGCCTACATAATAGCTTTCATAATAAAATAATTACTGGCAGCAATTTGACCAATATTGTTTTGACTTCCTTCTAGTCCTTCGTCATTTCTGAGACAACATGGTCCTGTGACCAACACAAAATGACAAAACCAAACGATGTGTCTGTCTGCGCGTGTGACTGCGTGTGTGTGCATCTGTCTGTCTCCTTGTGTCGTTACTCAGGCTCCCCTCTTGAGTCACCATGTTGGACTTGTAAACCGAGACACCGGGGCTATCCCCCGTCTCTCTCGGGCTTAGGTAAACACCTGATCACCTGTAAACACTAAACGCCGGTTTTGTTTGCTTTCTTTCTTTACTCTCGGCTCGTCGTGAGAAATCGGCATGGTTACGCTAGCCCTTCCTGCAAAATGTGTCCAGTGTCTGTGACTGTAATCGACGCCATTGGGCTCAGTGCGCTGAAATATTATCTGCTTATTATCTGTCTAATGACGGAGTTTGCTCTTAAAGTCATCACTCACCTGTCCCCTCTCTCACAGATGTGCACGCAAACGTGCAAACACACACACACACACGCACGCACGCACACACACACACACACACACACACACACACACACACACACACACACACACACACACACACACACACACACACACACACACACACACACACACACACACACACACACACACACACACACACACACCGGCTGCTTTGTTATTGTGTCGCTGCCCTCTCGGCCCCTCTTCCTTCTTCTTTGGTATTGTTAAGCAGAAGGCACACAGGAAGTACCCACACCCCACATAACAGTGAAAATGTGATATAGGTTGAGTGTGCCGATACAGGTCGAGGCACGCAAAGGAAGGAATGGAAAATAAGTGTGAGCCACAATTCTCTGACTGGACATCCAAAAAAAACCAATGTGAGCACATATTTACTCATGCGTATGTGCATGCCCGCATTGAAAAATATAGACACTTCTGTCGACTCCTATTCACATGTTTCTTCTTGTACAAGATTCAATTAGATATGATGGGTTCTTGATCCATCCCAATACAATCATAACCATAACAAAACTAATTATATGGAAGACGGAGAAGGAGAGAAAAGGAGAAGAAGCACTGTGGCAGTACATTAAGACATCCATATTCACTTAAAACCACACACAGCGGGTCTCTAAGCATGTCCCATTTGGCAGTACAGGATTACAAACGGCTCTCGGTTTCACATTCGCAGATGCTTACAGAAACGTATGCACTTGTTTTGCTGATACGCAATTCCCCCCCTTGCCTCCAGACAGGGAAGGCTAGTTCCCTTTTAACATAAATGATTCAATCTGAGAAAAGATTTGCCGGGACAGCCCCCAACCACTTCGCGTGACACTGGATCTGCTTCCCGCAAAACATGCGAGCGTTGATGCCCAACGAACGATCAAAGCCTCTTGCCTCACAATTCAGTCCTGTAGATATGCCAACACAGACAACTCAGTCTCATGCCTAAATTCAGGATGAGAGACAGCAAGACCATGATCTCACACCCTCACGTCTGTGCCTGTGTGTGCCTGCCTGTGTTTGCGTGTGACACACCATCAAAGGACGTGTGCTTTTAGCACACACTGCTACTGATGTGGGTCTTAAGACTGATCTGTAGAGCACCATTTGCCACAGTCAACTGGCCATCTATTAGTGCTGCTCAACCAGCTAGCAGCACAGCGATACCTAAACCCGCCTATATAAATCATGTAACAATGGGGCATTACTCAGAATTATCAAAGCGTCACTCTGAATCCCGAGCAGAGAGCTTGCTTCCTCCTTTTTTTGTTTGATACCATTCACACATAGGCATTATATTATAATATATGGCTTCACTAACGGACCACAGCCGAATCCCAGCCGCTTGTCTGCTTTCCCCCAATTCGAGGCTGGGCCTTGTCATACCAAGTCAACTAGCAAAGTTGAGGGACAGAGAGGCATGCAGAAAAAGTTAAATATATAAGGAGGACTATAAAAACAGAATATTGAAAAAAAACAATCCTTCCTTCCTTTCACAACCATGTGTGGTTAGGGTGGCTCATACATATTTTTGTATATTGCCAAATCAAAATTGTTCATGATCCTTTTGCCAAATAGCAAATTAAGATGTTAAGTTAAGATGATACGGGTGTCTCAAGAGAAAATAATAACAATATGCAAGTTTGTTTAGCTTTTCCACAAAGGACACAAGGGAATACTCGACGTCTCACTATGTTACTTAGACACACAGATTTACGGAAAGTATTGCCTTGTAATTGCTGTTGCTATGCTTCGCTGTGTGGGCACCTGTTGGACAGAGTACAGAGCCCTAGAATGAAACGCATGGACACACATGGGAAGAGAGTGTGTGTGTGTGTGTGTGTGTGTGTGTGTGTGTGTGTGTGTGTGTGTGTGTGCGTGTGCGTGTCTGTGTGTCCATGGGATGGGAAAGAAAGGGAAGAAAGCCTTACACTGTACCCACACACATCCATGAATTAACAGAAACAGAGGCCAAACTTTAAAAGAGGTCATCCTTTCTATTAACCAGGCCGCTTGCTTACACAGCCCTGCGATCAGAGCAATAAACTGTGTGTGTGTGTGTGTGTGTGTGTGTGTGTGTGTGTGTGTGTGTGTGTGTGTGTGTGTGTGTGTGTGTGTGTGTGTGTGTGTGTGTGTGTGTGTGTGTGTGTCTGGGGGTCAGCTGACTACTCTCTTTGAGCCCCTTTTGAAGAGTCACAGCCAGCCTAATGCATAATGCGAAGCCAGGAGGGATAGGGCAGCAGGAGCTTTTTCTCACGGCTCAAGTGTAGCCGGCTTCGATCCCCTGCTCCTCCCGGCTTAATTTTAGAGGAGTCCTTGAGCAAGACACCAAACCTTTAAATCACTGCTCCGCGGTGCGTTTGCCGTCACCTTGCGTGTTTCAACATGCCATTTGTGTGCGTACGCGAGTAAAAAATGTGTGGACATGGACATGGTGACGTGGAGCGGTACAATAAATACTATTCGTTTAGCCTCGGGTTTATAATACATCCGTGATTCTCTGGGCTCATTACGTTGTTATAGCTCACCTACAGTATATCGCTGAAAACTATAGCTTCCCAATATTATTGAACCACCTTTTAAAGGCCAATTTTTTGATAAAGATGGCAAGATGCTTAGCAGACCAATACACTTTAAGTAAAATAAGGAAAGAAAATGATTTTGTTATTGAAAGCAATATTTTTTGATTGTTTGAGGCATGGAAGATGAAGGCTGTTGATCCTTCGTCTCCACTGGGTGACAAAAGAGCAAATTAAAACAATAGATTCCATTTTCCTTTTTTAATCGCTATTATTTTTTATCCAGAGTGGCATTACGACATGGAGATTGGGACAAGACGCCCCTCTTACGTCTGTTTAAAACACAGGCGATGAGTGTGACCAGAGAACCAGCCCTTGAGGTCAGCTAGCCTAGTATCAGGCTGGGTTTACCAGGGACTGTGATGTCAGCCATACACCGAGCCTTTGAAGTGAACGTCGTAAAGCTCTCGCCGCCACATCTCTGTGAAAGCACTGCTTCTAACGAGTAGGAGCCATAAAAGAATGAAGGAGTGGCGAAAAGAAATATGGCACTGTCTCAGGGATCTCGCCTAGATCTGGGGGTTTCATCAATCTTCTGGGAGGGAAATGTCATTGTTGGCCATACAGAATAACCTTGTACACACGACCAATGACCAAAGCTGTTGCTGAGATTGTACACTTGGTACGTCTGGCACATGAAATGCCATGATTTAGTTTAAAAAAAGGGGGGTGAAAAAGTACACCAATATATAAAAAAATAAGAACCGTCTTATTTTCCTCGAATCCCACACTCGCCACGCTGATGAACGACAGCCATTGTCTGAGCACTTGACTCCAACGTCCAAGGTTCACAGGTTGCCCTCATCTAACCTAATGTCAACACGGGGCAGACAAAAGACTGGAACAATAGAGGCCGGTGGTCCCGCTCCTGAGTGTGTCGGGTCAGAGGGGGCCATCACCAGATACAGAAAAGAAAACTACAACAACAATAAGTATTCTGTTAATGGATCCCAGTGAAGTGACGTCAACAGATAATATATATATATATATATATATATATATATATATATATATATATATATATATATATATATATATATATACACACAAGTCGTTAACACAACCACACACACACACACACACACACACACACACACACACACACACACACACACACACACACACACACACACACACACACACAGTAACAGCTTCAGGCACAAGCTTTGTCTGAGCTTAGATTTCTGGAAGGATGTGAAACCTCAACAGACTTCCCAGGTGAGCCATGGGGGTGTAGTACAATACAATATGTGGTCATCAACCAAAACATGACACCCATGTGTTTTGAGTCCTGGAGAAGTAGAGACATTGTGGCTTATCCTCGGTAGCCCACACCCAAGCCTCAGGTAGACAAGTCAGCTAGCTCACAAGCAGTCGCCAGGCCCCTACAGGAAGTGATTAAGCCTGATATGATATCGACCTATTGCGTGTTGCAGCGAGTCATTTCCTTCCAATGAAATATGTGAACAGCTGGCGAATTGTTCACCCCTCAACGATTGTGTTGTCACTCACAACCACACACACGCTGCAAGTGGAGGTGTGATTTGGATCAGTTTTTAAAAGTGACGCCTTGGTAAGGATATTGTTGATAAAACAATGGCCATGTACAGTGGATACTGTCAAAAGTGTTGAAGGGACAAAAGGAGACTTTGATAAGTTAGGGCCATTATTCACCCAAATCACTATCATATAGCCTACATAAACTATAGCTCAGCATTAGTATCCGTGTCATTAATGGTATACACGTTTTAATGTATCTGTAGGAGAATATAATATGTCATTGCCTAAGAATGGAAACCATTTTTCATTAAAGTATATAATTATACTGGATGCAAATGTGTTTAGACAGTAGGCCTACAAGAATCCAGATGTCAAACTTGGTTTGAAATGATGTAGTTGTAATAAGATGCATATTGCCATGAGTTAGGATACAACGCTAACACTATCTGCAGCCTCAGGATCCAATTATTGTATGTATAACACTATTCAAGGATTCCCAGTCAAATAATATAGGCCTAATGCTTCACAGCATTATCGAATCCGTGACAACAATGCAGGACTGCGAGAACAATATGTCCGTCATTCTTTATGATATCGGTGAATTTTAATTTAGACTGAAGCTCAGTCATATAAATTAAAATGTTTGACTGTTGCATGATCCAATTTAGATATCTTTCAGCATATATAAAACAAAAGCAACGAGGTTTTTTTTCTGGGTGGGGAGGGGGGTGAGGAGTGGGGGGGCTACTGCCACAATGTTGCGATTATATTATCAGCAAATGGAACATGAAAAGTCACTCGCATTCGCTTCTCAAATACTGCGTCAATGGGTGCGCTTTATCTCTCCGTGCGTACCACGTTTAGTCAAAAGACACACATCTTTAATGTCATCATACAACGCTGTGCAAGGACACAGGGAATCTATCTTACCGTGGCCGACGCCAGGCTGCTCTCTGTCAAAGTTAAGTGGTGGGGCTCCCATCTCCTTAAGAATTTGGAGGTGAGGATTTTGCTGAGAAATGTACGAGGATGTTTGACCACGCACACCTGAATGTCTCCTTCTTGTAACAACTTGTATCTCATCCCACTGCTGCAATTAAGCAAGGTTCTTTTGCACGACCCTGCGCCCAACTTGTTATTATTATTCCCCTCCGGTGCCGTGGGCGCAGACATCTCCCCCAGCAAAGGTTTGTTCTCCTCCGACTGATAAAACTGGTTGTTGTGCAGTTCGTTTCCTCCGCCGCTGCCGTTGAAATCCATGGTGCTTAAGATCAGTAAAAATTGGAAGTAAAAAAAACGTCACCCGAATCGGTAGCCTAAATGTACATCAAGAAGCGAACAGGGTCGGATCGAGCTGGGGGACCCGAGCTACCGCTACACGACCTCGCTTATTGAAGGAGTAATGGGGGCGAAAATGAGACACGGCAGGATAAACATAGAAACGCCATTTAACGTCTTCTATGGCAGTTTTTCGGGACGAAAAATGCTGTTTATAGCCGCAGAAAATGCATATATCCCACCGTTTGTATCCACACAATGCCCCTTGAATTGTCTACACGGTGCGCGTCTCGCTCCCCCCCCAACGAGCTATTCAATATGTCCGGGCCATGGCCTCAACCATCCGCCGATAGCAGTCCAAATAGTACAATTCAATTAACACACATAAATATACTCCGTGTTCAGAGGTGAAAAACGAAAAAAATCCAAAGGCGACGTGTGCTGTTTCTCCGTGTATTTGGTCATTAAAGGTTTATTGGCACGGTTCCTTTTTCTGTCTTTTCTCCTATCTTCGTATAGGAACAGAGCACTCCGATAGAGCGCTTCGGATTGGCCTCTTGTTGTGCACGTGACACTGAAGTGACGTCAATGGGTAGGCGAGCGGACGAGCTGTGCGTCTTCTCGCCCGACTGTCTGCCGAGCGTAATCGGGCTGGGAGAGCACAGTTCCCTTGAACATAAAAAAAATGGAGGGAGGGCGCACGACTTCAGTGAGTCCGCTCTTGGACTGACCCCCTTTAGAAATACCTTGGACCTTTCTATTCGAGGGACACGGCTACGTTGAATAAAATAGGTTTTTCCGAGCTGACAACCCCAGGAAGTGAACCGAGGTACTCGACTAACCGGAACACGCCGACCAGATATTGATCAACGATAAGCGCTCTGAGGAACATTTTCTCACTAAATTAAAGAAACAAATGAGGCAAATCACTAGTAGGCCATTTAGTCTACCATCAGTCCACTTTAAGTTTTAGAGGCATGCTATCTTTAAGTAGGCTTTATGATTCATCATCATAATCGAAATCGAAATATTGTGAGCACATATTTCACTCAACACTGGACTGCGTGACTGAAGTCATATGATGTGTCTACCAACTTGACTAAACTTCCAATAATGATACAGCTCCTTGCTGCCAATTAACAAATAGTACTATAATAATGATATACCCTTCCTGGCTGTCTATTCAAAAGATGAAACAATGTATGTATGTAAATTAAAATATGCTTTGGAAAGTCAGATTGCTCAACAGTTCTGGTACAACAAGTAAAACGTCTCTGAATAATGCGTACATGATGTGTAAGACATGTGCCATCTAACTTTTGACAAGATCGAGAACATTTGGACCCAATAAACTCCCACACATAAAACTGTAAGATAGGTGGCATTGCAACATTTATATGCTGACATCAAGAGATAAGAAAGGGATAAAAACGGCCATGTTTATCTTTTGGAGCGTACATTTTCCCAGCAAGAATATTGCCTCTAGGCCTACGTTTTGTTAATTGACTGAAATGGAACCAGCCTTAAGCATAGTCAATGTGGGGTAGTGAACGAATAAATGGTACACATACAGTACATTCCTACATATAAGAAAGAATCAAAAAAGAGATCAATAACATTTTCTTTCACAAAAACATGAAACTAGTCAAGCATTCAAAACTCGTGCCAAATTAAGATGGTGACCATTAAATATGGCTCCAAACATTTTATGGTCATGGTCACTCAACAGTTCAACCTTTTTTTTTGTTTTAATACTAGTCTAGTGCCTAGTTTATAACTGAACAATACAATATCTGTCTAAACTAAGAGATACATTATGTTTGAAATACTAAAGATATAATCTTTTTGGTATTAAGTTTTCTGTTCTTGTAAGTTAAATTGTGTCTTTCTACCAGCAAGGCATGCCAACAGCACTTGATCAATAACCAGACTGGCGAGATTGTTAAAAAAAAAATATATATATATGTTTTTCCTTGTTGATGACTTCCTTAATAATCCAGCCAAAATGTTGATAGTATTACTGTACAAAAAAAACTTTGAAATTTGGGACAATATAGAATATTGGCATTTGGACAATATTCAACAATAAGCATAACAGTCAGATTGGCCTCATCCTCAACTTAAAACATAAAGTTATAGAATTTATTTTGCAAATATTTTGGCAAGTTTTGCCTACATAGCCACCCTCCCTCAAAATGACATTTTTAGGGAAAAAGGGCAGCTGAAGGGGAGCTATGCTATACAACCATACATCAGTAGTAGGCCATCACGTTCATAAAACAAAAAATATAAATGTTGGAAGCGGTGGAAACCACAATGTTGAGGTTTCTTGTGTGCTTGTGAAATTAACAGTTCTTGGAAAGCCATTCTTCCTTGTCCACATCTCTTCCACCAGCCCCCATAAGACTGGTCTTTTGACCAATAACAGTGGAGGGACTCCAAATACCTCGGCGGACACACCTCCACCCTGTTCCACCGACAGTTGCGCTCCATTTAAAACTGTGTCAACATTGAGTTAATGTGAAGGTTGAGGAAAGGTCAGAGTTCAAGTAATGAGTATAACAGACATGGTTGTACATAATTAGTGAGAATTGACAAAGAGCATAGTGTTGTTGAGGCGACTGTTTAAACCCCTCAACCTGAAATGGATTAGTTTCACCATCAGGTTGTCCAATCACTGGATAGCTAGGCTATGTTGTTTGCTATTTCCTTAAACCAATAGGGATCATCAGCAGAAATAGCATTGAGCATAGCATCACCATTGTGTTCTCTGATCAGGCGGCTATAGAATAAGGTTGGATGTTTCCTTAAATCAACATATGACCTCTGTGTACAACTCTTTAACGTCAGACCCAGAGGGCCGACATGCGGAGCTGACTATCCCCCATGCGAAAAGAAGTGGACTCCTTAGAACTTATGTGCACAGGGCTAACTCCCAGACCGTGTTTCATTATGCGTGTCAACATGCATTTGTGCATGTGACACACAGGGAGCGTTGTGGCTAGAAGGAAAAGAGAGATATCGGCATATTTTGCCAGCACACTGTGTGGGTGTGAGCAGTCAGGACCTGTAATTAGTTGAATTACATGGCATGTCATAAGAGCCACTCGGTTTAACGAAATTATCTCCATCCTGATGAGGTTCAGAAATCCTGTTGTGTTACACACCAAACCCAGCCCCGAACCCAATGTACCTTCAATGTACCTGCCTTTAACTCTGATGCCTGGGAGTACAAAAAGGCAGCACATTAAAACGCAGTTCATTGTGTATCACAAATGTATTTGTAGTCCTGTTAACAGGTATTTGTGTTTTGAACTTGTCTTAAAAAACAACCTGAAAATAAAGCAAATAGAAAATGCATGTTGATTCCATAAGATACATTATATTATTAGCCTTTCTCCATCAGAAATGTATCAAGGGATCTTTGGTCAAATTAGTGTCAAAATAGCGTCTAACACAGAAATCTAAAGCAAACCCTATAAACTCTGGGGAAGAAAAAATAGAAACTCAATGAAGGAAGCATTAGCAATTCATTTCATAACAAATATCAAAAATGTCAACTATACCTCTGAAAGAGTGATTCTAATGTTCCGCCTTAAACAGCAACTCCAACTGCAATTTGTAGGAATTTTGTACGTGTTGCAAGGGCACTAAGCAACCGCACATGATGATGACGCTGATGACGTCATTTACAGATAAGCCCGTCTCGGGCTGGTAAGGGAAACTACAGTGTTGCCTGTAAATGCCTGGCGTCCTAGTGACAATATCAAGCAACATATGTACACATGCGGCACGAGCGCCAGGCCACAGCATGCAGTGCCAGGTCCCACACAAATGTAACCCTGGTGAGTTGTGTATTTGTGTATATATTATACGTTTGCCAAGTGTGTGACGGGATTCTCCCCCCTCCCCTCCCCTCCCCACCCCCAGGCCCATCCCCAACATGGGTTCTCTGAGGTTGGACGACAGCAACAGCTGTAACTCTCACAGAACAAACGTGGGGGTGGGGGTTTGGGGGGTGTCAATGGAGGCCAAAACGGTCCACACTGACTGTTAAAGCCGGGTCAAGAGGTCAGAGAGACATCCAAATAGTTAAGAGTGTTGTCGGTCGCTCCCACCTCACCTTCCTCCCTCCCTTCCCACAACCACAAGCACTCCCATCTATTTCTGACCGGGGCCTGTCTGTGCCTTGACAGAGAGACACAGACAGGCCTAGAGGGGAGACCACAGGAGAGGAGAGGAGGGAGGGAGTTGACAACGCAAGTGGAACTCCCTCACCCCTTGCATACAGTTGGTTTAAACCTATATAGGGGACCTATGTGGGGGCTTTCCATTTCGTGTGCTTTAACCGGTCACTTAAGGTGTCGTCTGCTGCAGAACCGAGCGAGGTGCATATATGGTTGTACTAGGACTAGTGTTGTAAATAATGTCTTCCGTGTGATTTCAAGTGTCTACCCCAATGTCCACCAAGCATGGTCTGAGCAACCTATGGCCAAATCCACAGAGGAGTAAGGCAGATAAGTAAAAGATAAACATCTATATATTCAATAAAGTAATAAGCTCAAATCCCTTCCCTTTCTGAAAAGAAATAAATCAAAGCAACATAAAAAGGCCGGGGTTAGAATGAACCAAAACGGATTTAAACCGTTCTACAAAAATACCAAAAAGGTTAAGAGGCCACCCTTTCCCACAGAGCCAGCCAAGTCGTACAAAAAGAAACCACTTTACCAACAACCGATAAAAGAGAGACGGTAACTCACAATCACCAACATACAACAATTAAAAAGAGGGTTCCATACGGTTCCTTTCAAAGATCTCAAGTCCTAGTAAAACAAAATGGCAGTGGCCGGGTGACTCTCAGCGGCCCGGGACTTGGGGGCGTTGAGCCAATGGCTGGACGCGGAACATGCCCTGCTTCAGCTGCAGGCCGAAGAGGCGGCAGTTGGCGATGCGCAGGGCGCAGCACTCCGTCTTGTAGAGGTCGTTGGGGAGCATGGGCTGGGTGCGGTGCCACGTTCCGCTGCTGCGCCGGAACTCTCTGATGTAGTCAAAGCTCCTGCCTGCAGCGCGAGGGGCAACACCACATATTCACACGTTTATGGATCATTTATTGTGGTATTATCAAGTCCTGTATTTGGAATGAGGGTTAGAGTTACATATGACACATTCCCATCAGTTAGAATATGGTAGTTCTAGTTAAGTTAAGGTATGGATATAGATGTTGAGGATAAATATTTGAGGTGGTCAGGCTTTGGTTTAAAGGGAGAAATGGTGTATGTACCCCCTCCCTAACTTTAAACCCAAGCTGGAAGATTAGGTCAAGAGATATTTAGGATAAAGTTGAAATAAAGTTAATCAGGTTTTGTGGTAGCTACTGTATGTTTAATGTCACGGCAAGGATCCAGCCAGCATATAGTCATCCTAAACAGCATAATCGTGTATGGACTAAAGGGACTTAAATTATGTTCAACGGTAACGGTAATGGCAAGTCACACATTTTCTGCAGTTCCAACTTCGAAAACAATTGGATAACTGATGTTGAAACCGAATGTATACGAGGAGCCCCAGAGTCGTTAACAGCCAATAGAGATCTATAGGAGTGTGCACGTACTAACCTGTGTCCAGGTCTCCCACCACATAGATGTTGGCTCCTATGGCCACCGCTCCGTAGACAAACGATGAGCTGGTCTGAATACACAGGTTCTGGTCATCCAAGTGCATCCATCTAGATACACAGCAGCCCGACAGTTAAGCCGTCAGTCGTCCTCTATAACCCCATTCGAATTTCCTTCATTGTTTTTCTATGCACGTTTATTTATGCTAAAAAAAAAAAACTATTGTATCCTTTACACTGTGTGCAAAGGCTTTGACATCGCCAAAGCCACTAGCAAGTGGTAGTTAAACGTTCTGTCCCCTAGAGGGCCTTCTACAAATAAACATTTCTTTCTTGCCATGTAATAATATGCACAAAATTATATTATATTATTATATATTAACACCGCCTCTTGACGGTGTTATTATCATTAGCTATGTGGTTCATGGTAATGGAAAGCCCTTTTGCAAGTCTCACTTTGTAAGGTCCTTTTACATTGAACGCGATTGTTTTTCTTTTGTTCTTTTTCACAACAATAAATCATAAACAAACATTTACAAATTTATAAAAAATTAAATATTTACACATTTGAATAGTAATTTCAGCATTCGATTAACATTAATCTTTTTACTATTAAATGTATATTCGGCTCACTAAATTCGTTCCAAGAGCCCTATTGCGAAATAAAAAAGAATGTATCACAGAAATTGAGCTCAAATTGAACAGCACACACCAAATTAAGTGGTAATGTGTCCCGAGCCAAAGGAGAAGTAGTCTCACATGCCGCCCGCCCCTCCTCCCGCCCCTGGTTCCTTCCCTATTTCCACAGCTAGAGTCCCCTGCGGTTCTCCGGTCCACTGACCTCCTCATGTCGTCGTGGTAGAACTCAGACTTGCAGGTGGTCATCTGCCTCTGATCTGGGTTCTCATGCTCCTTGGTCTGCACGCCGCCAAACACGTAGAGCTCCTTGCCCACGCCGCACGCCACCGAGCCAAACCTAACGCCAACGCCACATTATTTTTTATTAATAAATAAAAGGGATTTCTAACACAATATAGCCTATCATTCAAACATTAAACACATCGGTCTGCACATGTCCTTCCCACCTCCGAAAATCATGAGAAGGGAACTTGACAGCCCTACACAAAACATCACAGAAATAAACATAAATTGACTATTTTCTAAACCGATAGGCCGTTTAAACAGCCTGGGCCCAATGTCCAACTCAGTGTGGTTATTTACCTGGTAGCTTGTGGTCACAAGTAATAAAAAAAAATAAAAATGATTTGCCTGACATGGACTTGGAAACCAAAACTAGACAGCGTCATGGTGACACCAAAGCCACCTTTCACTTCCTGTCATGACTCTTGCACACAGTGTGTGCAGTCAGTGTAAAGCCATCAATGTGCTCCTATCTACATTCATAAGTAATTATGTCTATCATTCAGATTGGACTTTGGATGATTGAGTCACCAAAACAACACGCGTCTCTTTCCCCCGTTCTCTCTTACCTTCTCTCTTTCAGGGGACAGAGGCCGGTCCACTGCTGGGTCGTGGGGTCAAAGCATTCCACAGAGTCATAGAGTTTCCCATAGGAGCCGCCAGCCATAGCATAAATCTTCTTATTCATTGTAGCATAGCAACCGATCTGAGCAGGAAAGGGTGCAACATAGTGGGGTGAAACACGCACACTACACAAGAGTTCAAATGTAACAGAAATGAAGCATATGTTAGGAAGTAGTTTTAAACAATATAACGTTAAATAAAAAGGTTAAATACTCAAAAAAGGAAACAGGGAGTTAATTTCTACCTGGGAAGACATTCTCTTTTGGTTAATTTACTAACCATTTCTTTTTTAATTGTTTGCATAGTTAATTATAATACTTTTGTTTCATACCTTGCGAACCATAGTCATGCTGGGCAGCAGTTTCCAGGTTTTGAGGTAGGGGTTGAACATCTCCATGGTGACCAGCTCCATCTCCTTGTTCTCTCCTCCCAGGACGTAGATCATCCCGTCCAGCTCCACCACACCAAAATTCTGCCGTGCCTGCCGGGGATTGCCATTTAATAATGAATCAACAGCCCCCCAAAGCACCTTCAAATGTATTAAAGGATATTAATAGGAAAAGCACAAATATAACCAATAAGGGAATGTTTGAGGAGCAAAAGCGGAAAGAGGTCGCTTTGCCAATCTATTAACAATCCATTAACGCAGTGGCTCTACACCTGGGGGTCGCAAAGTTATCCTCTCCCCCTCCTCCAAACTACTGCAAAGCTGACATCTAGTGGCCATATTAAACACAGCATGCAAAAGCCTTAGTGCAGATAAATGCAAAGGAGTAAAATAAACTAACCACAACGATGTTGGGCTGTCCCATTACGATTTAAATTTGCAATATTTACGTAAAATATTAGATTACGTACAACATCTCTTCAATTTGTGTTCCCAACTAGGCAAAATATAATTGCATTAGCACATTACACTTTAATAGATAAAAATCTACAAAAAAACGAAAGCCAGTATACCTGCATCATAGACGGTATGGGGCTCCAGGTGTTGGTCTCAGGATCGTACTTCTCTCCGCTATCAAGAATGTTCTTGTGTTCATCCATGCCCCCCAAGACAAACAGAAAGCCCCCTGTTTAAACAGGAAACAGACGGGTGTTAGCGACTCGTGGGCTAAATAAACAGTTAATACGGACTCAACTACAAGAGGCGTCTGTGTTTTATCAGAGATCAACCACTGAGCACCAAGGCAGGAGTGTTTTGTCATTACACAGATTCAACAAAGTGCATAAAAAATATATTATCCATCAGAATCAGTGAAAAGATTTCGACACGTAAATTAGGAAACGACAACAATCTTTTCCTGGCTATTTCACAGGGATGCAAACTGATGAAGGCCAAACTGGTGACGAAATTTTTTGCCACCATTCAATTTACTTTTAAATATTTTAAACTTTTTAAGATATTTTACTTTAAAATATATTTTGTTGCAATGCAAGTCAGTGAAGTGTGAGCACATAGTGCTCATGCTCATAGTGTATGAGCATTATAATGAGCGATGCTATGTATGAAATGCACCACACAGTGTGGCGTTATACTATAAGTGTCCAAGAAACCTTACCCTTATTGAAGGTGATAACACATATTTTTGATTGAAGATAACTTTGGATGTGTGCATTAGTATTCATTCTAACTGAAAGAATGTGCACTGTAGCACAAATCTCTGTATTAAGGCTTATCGTGCAGACATTTCATCCTTCACAATCTAATATCTTCATATCGCACACAGGCCTATATAGACATTACCAAATCACTAGAGACCAATCATTCATATGAATCCCCCAGACAAAACAACCAGACATAAACCCGTCTCGACTGGTTTACCGACATGCCCCGGACACGGGTTTTCAATAAATGTGGCACAAGGCGCAGAGCTTACCGGCTGTCACCAAGCCATGAGAAACACGAGCCATGCTCATTGGCTGGAGCTCTATCCAGCCCTGGCGGTGAGCGTCGTAGAGCGGACACATGCAGCGCATCGCCGCCGTCGGCTTAGAGTCCCTGCGCGGGAGAGAGTCATGTGGTCATCATGCAGGCAGTGATCCCAAACTAGTCTCAGGTTATCACAAAGAGCATGCAACATCATTGGAGTTTGTATATAGACGAAAGCCAAACCCTGAAACAGCTACGTGATGTAGTGGTTTACATGTTAGTGCTATGGATTGAAAGTCTCAAACTATGTACTGAAATAACCCTCAATGGGTTACCCGTTAATGGAAGTTCTGTGTTACCAGGTTACGTCAATCAAACTGGCTACCCCAAATCTAATTGGACAGAATGGAAGTACTTTGTACAAGAGATAACTAAAACCTCAAAGCAACAAAAAAAGGCACCTCTAAAAGAAAGAATAGCTTCTGCCTGGAGACAGACAGAAGGCATTTAAAAAATGTTTATAGAGGGCAGGGACTAGCCTAACCAGGGTGTTTGGTATATATATATATATATATATATATGATCAAAATATACGATCTTCAATACTACACTCGGCAGAACCAGACTGCGCTTGGTGTCAAAGGGGGAGAAGCGACCCCAAGGCCTAAACGTTTACTTGCGGTCCTCCCCCCCGACGATGACGATGCACTCGGAGTAGCCCCGAGGCTTGAAGGCGGCCAGGAGAGCCTCTCCTGTTGGGGCAGGACCTGTTAGGGCAGGCTGGCAGTACTCTCTGATCACCTCCCTCATCAGTGGCTCCCCGAGTGCCTGGGGGGGGCGCCACGAAACACATGGAGCACCTTACAATCTATACTACACAATATGATATGGAACATTAAAGAAATCTGTGGGAGGCAATAAATACATGAAACTGGGATTCTAGATTTAGCTGCATTGGAATCCTGATTGGGATCCGTCATAGCTTATTTTGACCATGGAAAATGTCAAGCCGTTTCATTTTTAATATATTATAAGATAGACTTGTTGAATTGATGGTCGCCATGAATAAGTGTTGCCAACTAAATGTAACCACATGCAATAAAGATGGACCAGCCAACCTGTCACTGAGGGAAACACTGATATATTTGATTGGATTACCTGTTCTCTGAGGTAAGAAGAGTCCAGGCCATGAAGCCATACTGAGGACATCACTTCCTTCATGTGCACCTGGAAGACAATAGGGGATGATAGTCCTGAGGTGCACATATATTATCCATATATTGTATTGATAAATCACAAAGCTATGCGCCAGTCAATAAGGCTTCACATGCTCGGATCGTTGAGCAAGAAAAGAGGATCATTTCTCCTCCCCAAGAACTTCTCTCTTTTCCCACACACAGTCCCTGAGGTGGAAGAGATTCGGGTCGTACTGCCAAGGCGCCGCACCCACCCTGCGATCCTCGGGGTCGTGCGCAAACCAGCGCACCACCGCCTCCAGCACGTGCTTCTCGTTGCCCACGTTGAGCTTCTCCATGGCCAGCAACTCGCAGAGCCGGTCGTGGGGCATCTCAGAGAACTCCTCCGTGAGCGCCACGTCGCGGAGGTGCGTCTGCAGGTACTCGGTGGCCACGTGGTGCACGTGGTGGAGGCAGTAGTGCAGAGAGAAGAGGCGGATGCCAATGCAGTTCTCGGCCGTGATGCAGCTCTCCAGGAATTGGCAGCAGAGGAACTTGAGGTCTGTGAGGAGGAGCAGGTCAGAGGCCTGCACCATGTCCTGGATGGTGTCCTCGCTCAGGCTGATCTGCAGACATGGACCAGAGATCAGTGGGAGCTTCCCAACAATGTATGAAAACAAGCAGAGCACCACAGTGTCTTGCTCGGCTGGCTCACACCCATGAACCTCGGCCTGCAACCGTGATGAATCGAGGCATTTTCGTACTCACTTCGCCACTGAATATATAGTCCAGGATCTGTTTCATGATGAGCATAGAGACTCCATCAAGCTCAATTCTGTAGGTTGATCCATCTTCCTTTGGAGGGTTGTAGTTGAGTTTGGTCCTAAAATAGCATGTTATAAGTGGTCAAGTTGGAAAAAGCTCTGCAAAACCACTAGCTAGGAATGACACAACATGCACATGGTCACCCAAAGATATGATTGATTAATCTTTGGAGAAGTGTGGTATTGAATATTTAATACATTGTTTCTTATGTACTAACCTGATATATGGGCTGGCAGCAGCAAGAATGTTTTTCTGGATAGGAAGCTCCTCGCCGTTCACTACCAACAGTGCGTCATGAAAACTATCCTCTTGCCAGAAAGAACGCAGCACCCGGAGTAGTTTCTGGGAATGCTGGGGGTCTGAAACCCTCGATCCAGTTGGCGAATCCATCGTTGATTCAGCAATATCTAGACTAATAACGAAGACATGACTTGAGCTTTTAAGAATTCTTTGGTTATTTTGGGACACTTTGATCCATGTTCAATAACGTACCACAGCTAATAGGAACACCAAAATCAGGGAAATAGGCGGCTAACTAGCCTAGCTGGCTAAGTTGTGTATGTATTTATTTTTCATGACTCGTGGACAATGCAAAAATCATTACAACACTTAGAAACAGGAAAAATATATCAGGCGTACACGTTTTCCAGCCTGAGCAAAAATGCGACCCCTTTCACTGGTTAGGCACAGTTAGGTTAACAGTGAATTCTGATTGAAAATGTGACCTGGCCCAGGGAACAACGAAAATTATTGTCAGCTACCAGCCTACCATAAACATACAATTATAACCATTACAATTCCAATATCCAATATTTTTCAGAGAGCATAACATATGTATGCTGCTTTACCTGCCGTACGGTTTAACGCCTGGTGTGTACTCCCTCAAATTATGGGTAGGCAGTCGCTACAACATGTCCATACATCCAGCATAAAGTCAGCAGAATAATGGACTCTAAGAGATTTGTCACAGGTAAACGCGAATAGACATGCCTTGCCTAGAAAGATTAGGAACCTGTTATGCTAACGCCGAGGCTGCACATACTTCATGTAAACACTCACCATATAACTTATATCACTTGACAACATTTGTTGAACACTGCTAATGCTGCGTGTAACTTGTTGCAACACGTGGAACACCCAACGACGTTAAATAAACCCTTCTGAAAGCGTTTATAAGATTATGCCCGATACAAGTTGGGACAGTATGATTCAGAGTGAAGCCACGCCCCCGGCCGCGCGTCATACGAGTAAGGTCTCGCTGCAGCCTGTAGGACATGGACATCCAACGTCCAAGTGCTGTCACGTGACGAAAAGATGGCGGACGCGGTGAGACTCCTTAGCTGTGTCCCTATTCCTCTACGAATAGTCAAATCTCCTATCCTTTACTTAACCTTTGTGGAAAACGTCATCGGGTCAAGGAGAGATGAAAATGTGCTTCCTTTCAAACATAGGAAAAGACAGCGCTGTTTAAAATGAATTCGACTCCACTTTTCCTAACCGACGTCATTGCGCGACGGGGAGTATTGCTGACCTCTAGCGTTTCTATGGTGGAACTACAGTTTTCCGAAGTTGGTCTACAACAGGGGTTCTCAAAGTTTTGACAGCTGAGGGACAATTTAGGAACCCAAAATTTGACTGAGGTCCGCCAAAGGAAAAAAAATGTAGGCGGGTAACGCCGTCAGCATCCCAGTGGTGAAAAAAAACATTGCACCGTGGACCTCTGGGAGGGAGGTCAGTGGCGAACTTAGCCCTTTGGGGGCTCCAGGCGAACAGTCATTTGGGGGCCCCTGCATCTACCGGTCTCAGTACCTTATATCGCATAATGAGATACTCCATACAAGGGATGAACAAAAGTCACTATCCTTCTTTCATGCAAATGTTAATTATCTATTTACAAATTGAGAATAACATACAAAACAATAAGATTAGTTATGTTGACACATTACACTGACTGTTAACCATAAGTCCTCATTTACCTGAGGGTTTCCAGTAGCTCACAGCAGCTATCTGCTGTGAGCTACTGGAAACCACTACTGGAAACCCACTGATAGCTGCGTCCAGCTATCACTATATTTCCTGTGCTCTTCAGACCTTTCATGGTTGATTAGATGCATTGCAAGGTTATTCTAGTCTTTAAATCCTTCCTCACTCAGTTGTTTTTGTTTTCCAGAAAGGCAACAACAAAAGCAAAAAACATGGTCTGCACTTTCACTGTAGACTAACCAAGACCTGTTCACCCTCTCACCATTTTTCATTACTATGTGATAGTATGCTTTTGTGAATCTGCGGCCCTTGGGCCAGAGTGCTGGGTCATCCACAAGAATATGTGTGCACCTGCCCAAGACACAGCAGCTTGGGCCAGAGTGCTGGGTCATCCACAGGAATATGTGTCTCGCAGTCATTGTTATCGTTATTGTCATAAATTTCAATAACCAAAGTGGAAGAAGGAGAGTGAGAAATATTCACTACCAGTTGTGCATCATCTCCGTCAGTTTGTTGACA
>NC_079420.1:18206811-18289600 GCF_026213295.1 Gadus chalcogrammus
ATTTTGTTTATTTGGTGAAGCATTATGAAAAAATGTTCATGCAAAATAAAGCATAGAAATCATTTTGGCATTTTCATTTTCCGTCTGGGCTAAGCCCCGGATGTTTATGAAACCTAGAAACACCCCTGGCTTAAGGAGTGGACCCATCAAAAACTCATTTCACAAATGCATGTTTTTGCAATCACAATTAGGTTGTTTCAGTCATTAGCCTGTGACGTCAGTGGGGGGTGGCAAGTGGAATCACGTGATGTCTATGCGTGACAGTGCTTGGACGTTGGATGTCCATGTCCTACAAGGCGCAGCGAGACTTTATAGCGTCATACCGTGCGACGACAAGTTCTGAGAGAGAGAGAGGCTCTGTTATTATTTGGAAAGCGGCGATTTTAGTAACTTTTTAAAAAAAAGTAATCGGATGTCTGCGCATCCGCTTATGTTGACGTTTTAAGTACATTTTTGGACATTGTTCGCGTTCTGAAGCAGGAAGAACTTTGAACGATCCGTCGGTGGCCTATTTTGAATGTAACCCCGCGCTTAAATTGAGGAGCAACGGTAACCCATCGCTCTTTTGCAATGTTATTAACATGCTTTTCATTTAGGAACAGTGACAAAAAATAGCCATCGGTAATTAGGCTACAATCACACAATTGTAAGTTATACTTAACGTCATAGTAATACTTTATAGATACAAGGATGGCTCCGTCAAGGGAGCCATGGATAGAGAATATGATAATCAACCACGGCACAGAAAAAGAGAAAAATATCGCAAATCTTAAAGCCCGCGTTATTGCGGTGGGTAAAATGCCGAATTCCCAGGCGCTGGGGGTGCAAGGCCCCCCACAGTTGCTTTTTCTTTCCGATGGAGTGGTCCAGATTCCTGCGATCTTGACCGACACTGCGTGGGAAAACCTCCAGGAAGACGAAGAAAGAGAATGTTTCTCCAGCCTTGTCAACACTACGGTGTGTCTGCAGACCTATAGTCTCCAGTTTTATATGGCCCCCGAGAAGAGAAAGAGCAAATTCTTCCTGTCACTTAGCAACCTTGCCGCAACGGCAGCTGGTCCCATTAAAGAGGGTCCCCCTTGCTGCACAACCCTTTCCTCTGTTAGGGTTAAGATCAGTGACACATGGAAAGCCTTGCAGCATCAGAATTTGGCTCAAACTGAAATCAGTCAGAGTGCGATTGACTTGACTCAGCTGCTCGGTGTGTGGCAGGAAGACTGTCTGATGGATTTAGTAGCGGAGGTTCGAGAAAGACTGACAGCGGCTAGGAGGACTACGTCGCAACAACCTTCTACCTCACGCGACCCACCGGCCCGGCCCTTAGGCATGCATGTGCGCACAGAGTGGGATTTGGACAGGGTGAGATGCAAGGGGGCTGAAACGTTCAGCATACCCATGGCTCATCTCATCATCCAAGATACAGCTGCCCTTTCCCTGAGACCGCCAACGCAACCCGGTGAAGGTAGCACCCAGCAGAGCGGGCTGATCCCCCCCTCCGGTGACCCACCGGTGCTGCACTCCACACCTGCCGCCAAGCCCAAGGCCTCCAGTAGCAGGCCCAGGGCGGAGCCCCAGGATGTGGTCAGGGGGTGTGGCTTTGAAAAGACCCCGCCCCCTCCCCGGGGAAACTGCCACGACGATGGCGAGGGCGTGCTCCTGGAGGAGGTGGACGCCGACCAGTCGAATCCCTGGAACATGTTCCCCCCTCCGTCCAAGGTGTTCTGCACCTCCTCGTCCTCCGAGACGTCCCCCGGCACGAAACCCTCGCCCTGCCAAGAGGCTCGGCCCGACCCCGCTGTCCACCTCCAGGCCCAGTGGGAGAAGAGGGCGCTGACCCGCAACAGGGCGCCCCAGGTGGGGCCGGATGGTGATGTCAGCCCTACCCTGGAGCCTAGTAAAGGAGATCAAAGCCTCATCACACCGTACCAGAAGCCAGCGTCTCCACACTCGCCCACCACCTCCACGTCCTCTCCTGCAGACTGCGGGGACCTCGCAGAACACAGCGCCATCCAGCCCTCCGGGGGGAAGAGCCCCGGCCCAGTAGAGGACCACCACCACCCCCCACCAGGCCCAGCGCGCGTCGCAGAGCAGGGAGGGGTACCCTGCGTAGACCTCAGCCCTCCGTCTTGGTTGTTTGAAAGTCACCCCGGCCCGGTACCTGAGCCACGCCGCAGCTCCCAGCAGGACAGGGTGGCGGGTCGGGGCACTTACTCCCCCGTGGTCCACGGCGACGGAAGCAGCTTCTCGTATCGTTACAAAGTCTCCGTGAAAACTGTCATGGACCTGAGCAGGTTTAGAGTGGCGGACGATCACCTCAACTGGGCCGTGAAGTATCTGGTCGTTCCCAGGCACACGGACATTAACAACATGTAGATATACTAAACCAGCCCCTTTTGTGTTTTGTAAATAGTTGAATTGTAAAAATGTTTATTGATAGAATCTATCTTTATTAACGGCTGGGCAAAACCCTCACGGAATTCAAGGTTACAGTCCATGGACCGTTACTATGCCTAAACGTTTTCCCCTGTTACATGGAATACACAGCTTGTTATTTTACAAATATTATGTAACACCATAATTGTTTCTAGTTCAATGGGACCTGTTTTTTAATTTGGTATACATGTATTGAATAAAATTGCTTTGTTAACCGGACTGGAAACATATTTTGATGTACTATAGCGCATATCAATTCAATTGAAGCTTGTTAATGGGATCTGCATGTATATGTTCTACAAACACTTAATAACCTATATTATTTAGCCTGCATAAGATACATTTGTTCCCCTTGACTTGTGCAACAAAGAGCTAAACATCTAACATTCAAACAGTTAAATAGCCTACCTTACCTTTACAATGGTAATTATGAATCTTTCCAGAAGATGTCACCAAATACAAGTCATAGTCTTGCCGGGAGACTATGTTGAGGAGTTGGCCAATCTTCCCCAATAAGTAATTTATTTGTTCCGTACCGTTATTCCACTAAAGCAATTTAATAAATATTTTTTTTTTCCATTTTAGGTAAATCATTTACATTAAACATTAGTCTTTTAAGGGCTTAAAGTTTGACGTCATTGGTCTACTACTTTCAGCATTTATGTGCTTTTTGGTAAAACACACTAGTTGAAAGACAGAATTAATGTCCCCCCCTTCGCAATAGGGGACATAATTGAATGAATCAACATTAGTTAATTCATTGTATTATCTTATTGGGTTAGGTTTAACCCCCACCCTATTTAAAAATGTATAAATATTACCTAAGTTAACATGAACCCCATTAGTGAATGTTTACTATATTTATTGACTAATAAATAAACGGTTAGCTAATAGGCCACTATTAACTAATGCAGTCATAATGCATTGTTGTAAAATTGTAGCTGCCGTTTTAATGATAGTAAAGAAGGCAATTTCTCTGCTTGGTGGCAATTTTTATTGGGATCGAAAGGAATAGCCTAGTTTGCTGCACCGGTGAACCAAATAGCCAAATAAACACCGTTGATCAATGAATAAGCCACTGGTCTACATCTTCTAGCATTGCGTTCGATTTAGTCCACGTCTACCTAATGAATCATTGCGGACTGCAACAAAAAAAAATTGAAAAGTTGAGTTTATTCACCTCGAAACTGTAATGTAAGCACGGTGCAGCTGTGAGCACTTGTAAAGTTGTTATAATCCCCGTGGCCCTTATAAACAGGAAAATACATAATATAAAGCATCATGTAGGCTTTCACAAATAATATACATTCTCCTCCCTTCAAGTTGTCCTTTTAAGGCCATCGCCACTGCAGCAGGCTGCCTGCAGCTGCTGATCAAACAATTAGGATTAGGCCTAACCCAATCATTAAGATGTGTTTTATACAACTTCATGATTTGGTTAGGAGTGAGGACTAGTTGTAATGGTTTGATCAGCGGCTGAATGGCTGCAGCTGCTGATCAAACAATCAGGATTAGGCCTAACCCAATCATTACGCGTCGTTTTACGGAGCGTGAGATGATCCACAATTATTGATTATTTTTATTTTATTTTATGGATACATGGATAGGCCTACATTTTTTCACTTAGTCGAGCCAAACAGGTTAACTGCTGTTCATTTTCCACCATCTTAATGACATTTTACCATCATTGGATTTGGATACGTCTATGGGCCCCTGATACGAGTTGAAAGAAAAAATGTTAACTTTATTTTCCTTTTACACTTTGTTTTGATTTCTTGCTTAACCAAAGCAAGTCCCAGAAAGAACTCCGCAGTGTTTGCTTGTTCTCTGTGTGTGAGCAACTCTCCGCGTCAAGGGTGGACGTGATGTTTCAAACAGCACATCAGTGCGTTTATGTATTGGGTGCCCGGAAATTTTTTCCAAATAAACACAGCTTGATTCAACTTGGGTGGGCAGACTTATCAACAGACTAATTCTATAAACAGATGAGGGAATAACCCGGCACCTCATTGGTCGGTGGGTAAAAAGGGGACACGCTGGATCTTGTGCAATGAAGTTTTAATTAATGTGGGTGGGCTGAGAACACAACCAATGTTTATGATGGACAATTTATTTTCCCCGCGCAAAGTCAACACAACACTGCAAAAACGCACAACAATTATTTGACATTTTTTGGTTTAGACTTTCGTGAGGCGGACAAGGGGCGCACACCGAGACTCAGTCCAGGAGAGGAACTCTGCGCGCCGGCTGTTTGTTCAACTTTTCCCTGCACGGATACCATCCGTGATTATTCGTTTACGATGAGTCTCTATCACCCCCGACTTCAGCATCTCGGGGTACCACCTCCGTCGCTCGGCATCTCCAACCATCCCCCGATGGTTTACCTGTATGGCGGGGAAAACAGCGGCATGGTTCCCGCGCTGAGCTTCCTCTCGGCGCGCCAGCAGGAGCCTCCTCAAAAGCCCCCCTACAGCTACATCGCGCTCATCGCCATGGCGATCAAGAACGCGCCGGACAGGCGCGCGACGCTCAGCGGCATCTACAAGTTCATCATGGATCGCTTCCCATTTTACCACGACAACAAGCAAGGGTGGCAGAACTCCATCCGCCACAACCTCTCGCTGAACGACTGCTTCATCAAAGTGCCTCGGGAGAAAGGTAGACCCGGCAAGGGGAGCTACTGGACCCTCGACACCAAATGCCTTGACATGTTCGAGAACGGCAACTACAGACGGAGGAAACGGAGGCTCAAGAGCAGACAGCAGCAGGAGAGCGACTCACCGTCTGGGACCAAGCGGGCGAAGGTGCCGGGGGGACAGTCCGGCGCTCGACCGGCCTTTGCAGAGGCGCTGTGCGGTGAGGATGTAGGTATCTCGCACAAGGGAGCAATGAAGCCCAAAGAGCCCGCGTATGCGCCCCGGGATCAAAGTTTAAAGCCCATTCTTGCAGAGTTGCAACATTCTGTCATGCAGCAAAACACCCCATCGAGAAAGTCCACGGAGAGCTTCGGCGCAGCATCCAACCGGAGACAGCAACCGGTGCCAAGAGCATCCGTTCAGCGTTTCGCGCCGCCAGCACAGGCATCCACGGCGCGCGTGGAAGATCTCCCAGAGCCTACTGTCCGACAAGATAAAGAAGATGAAGAGGCGAGGTCCGTTTTCAGCGGGCGAGAGAATGGCCAGCTCAGTATGTTGGTGCATGACAAAACCAAGGGAATTAGTGTTCCACATCACGAGGGCAGCAGGCCCACTGATAGATCACATTCATTCAGCATTGACAATATATTGTCCAAAAACAACGTCAATAACGCGGACAAGGTTTCCTTCCTTGGGTTGAGTAAAGAGACAGAGTGCCAAAGCCCTTATGGGCCATCTTTTGTCCTCGGTATGCACGCACATCAACTGTACCAAATGGGACTTCCACTATGTTCCTACATATCTCTGCCTTATCACGACAAAGTGCATTTTTTCTAAACAATTGCGTTTGAAACAAAAAGCTCACTTTAACTGTTCAAAAGTTATATGCCTAACCTTTGACTGAACTGGGATAACGAGTTGTGACTGTGAGATAACTTATTTGTTAAACAGCATCATAATTGTTATCCAAACAGACTTTTTTAATGATGGCAGCCTGTCATAATCATGGCCTTCTTCAGTGTTCATTCATATTCCTCTATAAATAGAACAACTCAAGAACTCTTATATTTCTTGCTCAGTTGATAGTAATTCAGGTATTCTGCTTAGGAAATATACAATACATATCTTTCTTGAAACCTCCCATTCAACAGCACTATTGCTGAACGGATGCACAGCTGTCTGTTTAAAATCCTGCAGAAAGCTCTTAAGTGCATACGGATGTTGTCATTGTCCATGTAAATGTTTATTGAATATGGGATGTATCTTTCTCTCTTCTTTCATAAAGGGACAGGGTTTAATCTACACGCATATGTACATGTTCAGATAAATCTCTCCTCCAAGATTTAGAAAGGTCCTTCATCAAGTGTATAGAACTCCAAAACCAGATTTGTTCTACATTTCTCATTGTTGTGAATTCTGTTTTACAACATAAATTATTCTCTGTTACATGACAAACGACAAATCAGTTAGATGAAAAGTTGTGATTAAATGGAAAAAATGTGGTGTTGAACTGGCGCTCGCTGTTTAGGTTGGTTGGTTGGTTCACATTGATTATAGTAATATACAACAAGTCAGTCCTACTCATCATTGAATTCAATGTTATGATGAGGATGCAGAATTATCTAGCACCCATTCCTTCTTCTCCGAGTGCCACCATTAGGGCATCCAACCACACAGGTGCACAGGTCGTCACAGTCACACCGGTCACCTTCTATCCATCTGAGGAGAAGAGCTAATGTTTAGCAGCGAGCTTCACTCACACTCACACTATTTTTATGTGACCTAATGATCAGTTATAATATGACATTGTAGTGTACTGTATAACCACATGTATGGATATTAAAGGGAGTAAGGTACAAGCATAATGTATTTGGCTGTCCTATACATTACACATCTATTATGATACCAGAATGCACCAGAGTTGCTGGAGAAGGCCTTGGTAGGCCTTCTGTAATAAGACTTAGAATAACACTTGTGTGAGAGAAGTGCACAGAATGGGCGTCTAAAAATAGGCCTAAACAGTTGAGGCGCGCAATCCTTTCCAAAAACAGTATGCTGTGCGTCTGCACACTGCAAATAAGGAATGTTTGTTGAAATAAACGTCCCCACATTTGAGGATAGGAGTTGGAAATCACAAGCATTTCCTGTGTATAGGATTCTTTTGGTTAGACGTGTAAATAAAACATGGAAACAGCTGAAAGCCTCCGAGGGGATAGACTGGGGGGAGGAGAGAGAGAGAGAGAGAGAGAGAGAGAGAGAGAGAGAGAGAGAGAGAGAGAGAGAGAGAGAGAGAGAGAGAGAGAGAGAGAGAGAGAGAGAGCGAGCAGAAAACAGGCCCAAGTTTGTTATAAAAAAACATAAAGTGAAATTAGTATAAGTAGTTGACTGGTGTGTGTCCATGTTACTAAAGCAATACTAACAAAAATCACAACTATAATGGATGTGCTTTGATTAGTCCGATAACAATTTACATGTAGAGAAACCCATGAGGTTTTGCCAGTGGTGAAATGTTGGAGGACAATCATGTGATGGATCATCATTAAATGTTGATGCAGAGGATATTCCCCAGAATGCAATTCAACAACTGATGCATTGAGTTGAGGACATTATCAGCCAGCAAACGCTTCATCACTCCCGACCATTACGCAGAAGATCACACCGTTTTAGATGGTGTTAGTGTACAGCTTTAGCTGTGATGGACGGAGAGCCGTGTGGAAAGAGCATGCAGGAACAAAACAAAATATCCCAAGGCCTCTAAAGTGTCATCGCTCTCGCCCCCATGTGCAATCCCATCTGAGTCTCAGCACTCAATCACAGCATTTAAACACCAGGGATTCAAAGGAGTTTTAATCCAAGTGTTTATTGTATTTTTTCACTCTCTACATAAACGGGCTACAGTTGTTCAAATACACACTCAGAGCGGTGTGGAAAGGCGGGGTCATGATGAAGATGGATGTGCTTCGCTGCATGCTACATTAGCAGCTAATCAAGTTAGGTTTCCTGGCACAACGCTTTATACATCGTTATCCGCCTCAAACGTCCACCCGACCACGACTTCTACAGAGCTGTTTTATGTACACTGACATGCATAGACACACAAGTACTGGGGGGACACTTGTCAGTTGCTGGTACACATCTCCATGCACATGTTCCAATCAACACCAAACTGTATCACAGATATTACACAAACGCACACACGCACACACACACACAACCACACACACACACACGCACGCACACACACACACACACACACACACACACACACACACACACACACACACACACACACACACACACACACACACACACACACACACACACACACACACACACACACACACACACACACACACACGCCATTTAATGTTTAAGAATACCTGCAGCAGCTCAGAGAGAAATACATTAAATAAAATAACAACAATACATTTTTGTTATTAATCAAAACAACAATCTTATAATAATAGACAGAATATTTTTCGTTTTTTTCTGAAACACCCATACTCACATTTTGATTGAAACTTTCGAATATTACCAGTCAGTACGAATCAAGGAATGTTCTGCTTGCAAATTAGAAAGTGTGTGTGTGTGTGTGTGTGTGTGTGTGTGTGTGTGTGTGTGTGTGTGTGTGTGTGTGTGTGTGTGTGTGTGTGTGTGTGTGTTTGTTCAAGTGTTTGTGTGTATAAACACACGCCGGAGGTGCACGTGGCAAGCTTCAGTCCATTCACCCCTTCACCTCCGCCCACTGTCCGGGACCACCCCGGGGTCCGACACTTCATCCTGGAGGAAGTCATCGGGTCTGAATAGGAGCCTCCCTCTGAGGGCTGTAAGAGTGCAGCCTGCTTCCTCAATCACCCTCCTCCTCTGGGCTCCTACGCAGAGCGGGGACAAACACACACACACACACGCACGCTCGCACACACACACACACGCTCGCACACATGCACACATGCGTGCACGTACCCACACACACACACACACACACACACACACACACACACACACACACACACACACACACAGACACACACACACGCACACGCACGCACACGCACACGCACACAAACACACACACAGTATGGTGGAAGCGAGCCACAGATCCACATCCCACACCAATGAAAACATGGAAAACAAAATATATTGATGCTTATCGTGAATATCGTTTTTTGTGTGGTTTGTGTTCTGAGGGAATGTCTGTCAATACAAGGTCAACGAGGGGACGATGACATGCCGACCGAGGCAGATGATGTGCAAAGACCCACAGACATGAACGGTTTCACTAAACGAGAGCATGCTACTCCATACATACAGCAATGACCTTAGGGGAGAAAATAGTTGCTGTAGCGGGATGCCGTCCAGTGTCCCGGGCACCCAGCTGCGTCGTGGCAAAGTGTTCATATGTGTGAGAATGTTTTCCCCGCGTATCCCTCATATCCATGAGTGATGCATGGCTAATGGACGCAGCGAGCGTGTTTGTATCCCCAAGTACTCCACACTGTATATCGTGTGTGTGTATAAACAGAAGTGAATGAGACTTGAAGAAATTCCTCGTCCAATGTTAGGAGTTCAGCCTCCGCAAAAGACACCCAGTGCGAACAAGAGGGGTAGATCTGTAGATACTAGCGTTATGGATTTAATTCTTAAGTGTGCACACAATGCTCATTGTTTCTCTCCCCCCATTGCCCCCACTTCATACAGACACACACACACACACAGATTTGTATTTATTTTTTTGGTGGTGGGTCTGGCATTAATTACATTGAGTTGGGCACTGCTAGTGTGAGTGCGCTGACTATGCTTTCACAGCTCATTACACGGTGTCCAATCAGCATGCAGACTGCGTGACCGCTGTTTATTTATGTGTGGAGCTAAAAATGGCAGACTGTTAGCAGCCTTTGCCCGGGGTGGATGGTGGTGGGGGGGGTCTGAAATACAGGGAATACTCCAAACACATTGTGCCGCTACTACATAGGACCCTAATCAACACCCCTGCTCGTTTGCACACAGACATATACATCCCCCCCACACTGCACTCACTCTTTGCCTCACACACACACAGACACAGACACACTGCACTCACTCTTTGCCTCACACAGACACACACACATAAAAAGTCAGAAAAATTGCCAACCTCAAAAGAACATTTTAATACAGCGCTTGATTCAACATTGGATATCATTGACATTGGCATGCAAATGTAGCTGTTGCCTGTCTTAGCATTGTTTACAAAATACCAAGGACCTCATCTTGACTTCATTTGGTAAGGAAACAATTTAGAGTATAAAATGTGTCACACGGTTGATGAATGGGCAAGGTTGAATATTACTCTCCTATGCTCCCAGTGTGAAAACTTCAAACAATAAATGCCCAAACCAGAGATCATGCAGCATGCAAGGAAAATACAAAAGCCTATCCAGGTGGATATGGGGTCCCTGCTTTACATTGATCTGAAGGGCCAGACTCTTTCAGTGGTTTTGATTATGGCTTAGTTGGACGGGTCGGCTAAACTCACTAAAGATCCAAGATATCTGAGTGAATATACAGCTCGTACAAAAGTCAAGGACTCCGCAACAAAAACATTGGACGGTTCTTTTAAAATGCGAGCTATAGGAAGATAAATCGTTTATACAAAAGGGTTGCCGAGACGGTCAAATAAGGCTTATAACACCAGAGGCATTAAGGGTCAGTTCACCATAGACAACGTGGAGAGGAATAGACTTGGAAGGCAAACTGGGCTCCATCTGTTACATTGCTGGATGGCAAGGCGCTGAATGACACTCAATGAGTCATATCAGTCAGCTGAAAGGTCACGACATGCATTATCTTACTGCATTCTTAATGATCGTATCATAGAGGCAAAAAGGGAGCACTTGAGTTTCATCTTAATCAGAAAATAGTCACAAAGATTATGCAAAACATAGGCAATTCGCTCCACAAAGTTTTGGAAAATGCACAGGAAGGAATATACAATAGTTATAACTGAATTACCTTAAAAAAATGACGATTTAAAAACAAATATGGTTGGTTTGGGTTTTTAAACAGGGACAGCTTTTTCAACACATTCCGTTTTATAGTGAGATGTACGAGGAGAGATGAACTGGAGAAACAATGCTACCGCCTATTGGTAAGATTGAGTAATGCAGTCTAGCCGTCTCAACGGCATTTCACAGGCTATTCTAAATAAATATACATGCACAGTATGGGTAATTATTTAGGAACAGCCACTGCCATGCTCCTAATTCTTGGCAATTCTTCTAAATGAAGAGCTCACAATCAAATGCAACACTTCTACCCGCCTACAGCTACATGTGTTGATCTGGTTATTCACTAAAGCACAAGCATTGAGTCTGTTGAAAGACTACACTAATAAAAAGGTATCAAGATGGAAAGGAATGAGGATTTTTTACATTGAACACGACAAACATGTTAGAAGGTACATGAAAAGGCACTTTGCATGTCCTAATTTTATAAAATAGTCCCTTGCATAAAATAATAACACTAAATAATTTTTTAATGGTTTGTTAGGGTTAAGATATGGTATTTGGACAGATGAGTTGGGTCATTGTTGTTCAACACAGTTGTGTATAGGTTTGCAACAGCTATTGGGAATGTGAAAATGTATACTGTATACTTGTGGATTAACGTTACAAATATACATGAACCTGTTGAACCTTCGCTAAAATCCATACTAAGAATATTCATATCAAACTCACTACATTTTAGAACAGAATAGCAACGGATGGGTTTTGACCTAGAAATACTTGGCTATATGAAGTACAACTACATTCCAGGTCACTAATATAGCATAAGAACAGCAGGATTGACTGGTAGAGAAAAGTATCTAATAAAATACAGCCATATTGCCCCTAGCCAGCCACATGAAAGCTGAATTTTTCAAAAGGGCCACCCAATACTGGATCCTACATTTATCTATCCAGCTAATACATGCATATTAAGAATGCTGTGACGTAGGCATACCTGAATGCAGTTAACACTATCATCAGAACACACATTGGAGGAACACATACAGAGTGGTAGTCGAGGAGTGTTGTTGTGATGATGATGATGATGATGATGATGATGACGATGATAGACAGTCGACTTTCTATTATTGCTCTAGTGGGAGGGAATAGAAGAGGAGTCCGGAGACATGATGGAGCGGCTGCTACAAAGCTCTTCACCTTATTGTGTGTGTGTCTGTGTTGTGTGTCTGTTTGTGTTGTGTGTTATTTGTCTGTGTGAGTCTATCAAACATCCAGTAGCGCCCACTCAGTCAGCTGCCATCTTGTCAATGTGGTCACTCAGCAACTTGTTTTGCTCTGTATGGGGGGGAGGAGAGAGAGAGAGAGACACACACACACTTTACCAGCGGACTAGCCCAGTGTTTGATTAAACACGGCATTGTGAAAAAATAGCTCATATAAGTTGTAGGAATCACCGCAACAGAAAATGAAATGGACTTATAGATATATAACCATCTATATCTTTTGAACATTAACCGTTGGTTCACCTGTTTCAACCAAATTCAACACAGTAACTGCTCAAGGCTATGTTCAAATGACTCCAGAGTCTGAGTTCTATGGATCATGGGGCACTGTGGATCGTACCTTCGTTGAGATTCCCGATGATCGCCTGCTTCTTCAAGAAGTCCTTGCAGAGCTTCTTACTGAGGCCGAACTCCAGCATGTTGTGTGTGAAGGTACTGACAAAACACACACACTTAAACCAAGGCTTTGAAGATAGAGTTAAGGACAATGTTTCTCCAATCTGATGTAATACAAAAACGCAGCCAAAGGTTGCCTTAACAATATTTTTTGTCATTTGCTCTTGAAGTACTATTCTTGATTAAGTAGGTACACAGAGTAAACCACTCACCCCAGTTGGCCAAAGGCAATGTTCTCATCCATTTTAGAACTCTCGTCCTTCTCCTCCTGAGTCATGTGGCACCATCTCTCCCTGGGAGGGAGGGAGGGGGGGAGGGGGAGGGAGAGAGAGAGACGAGATGGAGTGTGAGAGGGAGTGTGAGATGGAGAGAGACATGGTTTGATATGGTTGATATATCAAAGAGTTTTTAACATCCAATTAACAAATGTTATTGAAATAGCGGAAAAAATAAATACACCAATCATACAAGCGCAAATATATGGAAGCATACACTGACAAATGGCAGGAACCAAGATCGGCAAAATCATACATCAAGGGTTAAATACATAATAACAGCCACAGAATAAATACACAGGGCATTCATTTCTTGCCTCGCATTGTCATGGTTAAGAATCAGAGTAACAGCCAATGCACCAAGAATGACCGAAGAAAAGGTAAGCATGTAGTGTGTGAAACTCTAAACTGGCCAGTTTAGTCACACTCCTACCGCTGTAACTCATAACAAGTGAAATGAAGAAACACATTCTGCATACTGTTACATGACTGGATGGAAGTGTGGGATTGTTGAATAGGCAATGTAAGTGGGTCTAAATTTTTGAGGTGCGATTGTAAACCTGTTCACACTGAATATCTTGAAGGTCAAATGTGTAGAATTTATTAGCAACTAGCGATGAGGAGCCAGATTGCGATAGATTCCACTAAATTTTTCCCACAACACCTTTAATGAAAACTCTACCATCAATCCCTCAAGGATATACTGTAGTACACAAGCAGCTTCTAATGTCGGAAAACTGAAATGTAAAGGAGATAGTGTTGCTTTTCTATTCAAGTGTAATGCTATTAAGACGCTGCCAGAGAGAATATATTTTAAACTTTTAGAGCTGCTAGGACATGTCCCATGGCCATGTGTTTGTTGGTGAAAAGGTGTTTGTTGGTGTGTGAGGGGGAGGGAGGGAAGAGTTGAACATGCAGCCCAATAGAGACAAGAAGCAGAGAATGACATATTGCAGTACTGGTGTGAACATGCCGGAAGCAGAGTCCATTTCCACATCAAATACAGTTTGCTATACTGACAAGACAAGGCATTCCTTCTACCGTCTTTCTACCTCTAGTATTTGGGTTGGGTTTTGTTGCAATAACGGGTGTGTTAGAAGACTTTAATATTACAATTCCTAGGACAAAGCCAAACCGTATCCGCCATTGTGCCATGATCGCAGAAGCCAACTGAACATACAAGATATACATACCCACGGCACGTAATCCAAGTGCGAGCGCCGTAATAAAATAGGATTGCAGCAGAGCAACTATGATTCACTAAGAAGTACCCTCAAATGTACGTGCCTTTCTTTGAAAGTCATACCCCAAAATTGTTGAAAATCCGCCCTCAGCTCTCCTACAGGAACGACCTGCCTGATTCATCTTTGCCTGCTATCGCTTCTTAATGCTCCCCGTCTTTCTTTAAATTCACTTTGGCCGTTTTATCAGGGAACCATCTCCTCCCCCGTCTCTCCCTCTCTTTAATCGCTTCTCTCTTGCTTTGACTAAAACAGTTTGTGAGGCCGGTGAAGGGACAGAAAGGTCAGACCTCTGGTCTCTCTCCTCCCGTGTTCCCCTGCACCAGGCAGCAAGGCACAAGGAGAGAAAGGGTTAAACTCCCACCATGCAGAGCAGTGGAAAAACAGGGCTAAGAGAGAAGAGGAAGAACGTATTGGAGTCTGGGGTTCAAAGAGTAGTGGTTTTAACGCACACACACACCTTTAGCAGTCTACCGAGTTCAGACAACATAATGCAGTAAACGTTCATACATCTCTTCGCCTTTTCCTCCATCCTTTCAGTCTCCCATCCCTCCGTTCACCCATCCATCCATACACCCATCTGTCCATCCCTCACTCCGTTTCTCCCCTCCTGTCATACCTTGTGGTGGGAGATCTCTTCTTCCTCTCACAGTCGACAGCATCGAAGAAGGCAGCGTTCCAAAACCTTAATGTGTGCCTGAAAGAAAGAGAAAGAGAGAGGAACCATCTAAATATGGTTCATAACCATTACTCCACTTAGTGGAGGACATAAGAAACGGTGCACATGCGTCAAATATCTAGGTGAAAATAAAGAGCATCCGGGATCTATTGCACTACCTGGTGAAAAAGTACACAAAAGTAGATGAAAATGAGGTGCCACTACTCTAAGCATGTTTGAAGGTCTTTCCTTGAGTACATACCAGATGGGCTGCTGCCTCAAGTGGGTGTACAGGTAAATCTTCTGCTCCTCTGTGTTGAAACCACCTGGAGGGAGGGGGACAAACGAGTAATGAGCATTTATCTGAATATGAATAAAATAAAAATCAATATGGAAAGTAATGGTATGCGTTTTACCTGGTGATTTAGGCTTCGTCTCTGTTGGAGACTCTGAATCCCTTGATAATAGAGATAGAGATATATATATTTATATATAAAAATCACAATTTAACCATTGCAGAAAATCTTAAACTTTCCAAACATTCACAAAGGCAGCAAACCACCAACTAAACCCCATAGGGCAGGGGGTGTCGTAGGGTTTGGTAGAGGGTAACATAGTGTAGTAAGCTCTCACTCTGTCCTGCGCACCGCCGGCCCCCTGAGCTTGCTCTCCAAGCCCCCCAAGAAGCCCCTGACGTCGGGCTTGGGGGTGGTCTTCAGCAGCCGCTCGGCCGCGCCCTTCCTCCCGGTCAGCCAGACGTTGGCCTTGTCCAGGTAGGAGTCCATGCCTGAGCTGCTAGGCCCCAGCAAATCAGAGGGGGATGGCTGGAACCTCCCTGGATCCATGGAGGGAGGGAGGGATGGATGGATGGAGGGAGGGAGGGAGGGAGGGAGGGAGGGAGGGAGGGAGGGAGGGATGGATGGATGGATGGATGGATGGATGGATGGATGGATGGATGGATGGATGGATGGATGGATGGATGGATGGATGGATGGATGGATGGATGGATGGATGGATGGATGGATGGATGGATGGATGGATGGATGGATGGATGGATGGATGGATGGATGGATGGATGGATGGGCATTGGGTGTGAAAGCAAAGGGTTTGTGGTTAAAATGTCATTAAGATCTGTATCGAAAAATAGGTCCTTGTAATAAGTAAGGGATAATCACAGAGAGGCAGGGCAATAAACAGTTTGATATGCCCGGCTCGTGGACGGCTTACCACCCGAGACAAGGTCGAGGGCAGTAACCTTTACAGCTCTCGTTTTGAAGGTTGAACAGAACATTTGACTGGAACTACTTAGCACGTGTCCATATATCAGGGATTTATGGACACCCTGCAGCCAATCAGAATCGAGTATTCCAAAAAATACAAGCAGCGTATTGATCTACTATTTGATGATGATGTGCTCAGTCAGCAGCAAGTAGAACCGACAAGTCAGCGGGCAACCTGCCGGTTTAATGTCCTCCTCCAAGCCAGCCAATCAGAATCAAGCATTCTTAAATGAAGTAGAATAAATCCTTATAATGATCAAATCAAAATAATCAAAAGGTTGTTAAAGCCAGTTTTATACTCAACCCCATTTGCGGGGTTATACTTAACCCCGAAAATGGTTTGTTGAATGCATTTATTTTGAAGAAGCCAAGGGTCAAATCCAGATGGATACAGGAAAATCAATGTTGCAGATTTCTGGACGACTGCATTGTGTTTGCACAGCTCTCCCAGATGATTGCATGTGGAACGTCCATTGTGTTGCAAGGAAATAAAGAAAAACGCAGGCAACTCCCTTCAAGTCAATAACAGGAGTCACATGGCAAAATGCCAAAGGATGTCGCAAGATCTCTTTTTATGTCTTTCACCATAATTTTTTGTGAGCGACATTATGAAACACATATCTTCTTATTCATGTAGCCTACTTTTGAGCTATAAAATATCAGGCTTGTATTTCTAAGATAAATACAAATGAAAATGCATGAACAGGATAAGACCCGATTCAAGACTTCAATAGACCTATAGATCATTATGATGACCTACATTAGGAACTCAAACTCCATACAGGTGTACAGCAAACATCATACTCATATTATTATGATATATATACTCATTCATAATATTTAAGCGCATTTCTTAGCTTCATGGTCTTTATTATTATGTTGACAATGAACTGGTAGTGTGATATACACAATTAACTTACTTACAATTCAGTGGATATGATGCTTAAAAGATTGAAAACAGAGTGTGACCAAGAGCGATCCCGCAGCATCAGAGCCTTACCAATGTGGTAGTATGTGAAACACATGGTCATGAGATTCTTGGCAGGGCTGTAGTCATCCATCTGGTAGCATCTACAACCCAAATCGTTTCCTCTACGTTAAAATGGCAGTTACCAAGCAACACATTAGCAAACACATGCTAATCTCACCTTTGCTGACTGAAACAATAACCAAATGCATACCTTCGGATCATCCCAGAAATAACAATAACCAAAACAATAATAATAACATTATTATTATGAAGCATTAAATCAAATATGTTTGGAAAAATCTGTGTTTGGAAAAATCAGATTTTTTTGACACGTGTGAATGGTTTGTTATCCATGACAACGATTTAGCCACGCCATCAACAAACAAACAAGAAAACAGCCCTTGGCCTGTACTTACTCAAAGAGAGCCACAGCAAATGACTGCACAAGTCTGTAGAAGGTTGCCTCACTCACACATTTAGAGTTGCAGCGCTGAAACATAATATTGGAGACAAACAGTTCCCATGTGTGCAGTGGGAACAGATTTATTTTGTGAGTGACAATCATAATCCATCCGATTTATATTTTATATTGAGAATTCTTCTCATTTATTGATTAAAGGGCACTTTCCATGTGTCAAAAAATATGTTGTTTTTTTTTAAAAAGGGATCTGACAGGGTTTTACTCCAGACCATACAAGATAGCACAATAACGCCAAATTAGGACCTCTTTTATTTTTATGTAAACAAACAGATCTCAGATTGAATAGATAGGCATAGTTCGGTTTAAATTTTCATTCAATGGTAAATTCTGACAGAACAGCACAGACATCAGGCAGGAAAGCGGTGTTGTCAACCCTGGGCTTGCTCATATGTTTACCTGTGCACTGACGTATTTGGCGAACCACTCCCTTTCTTTGCCGTTCTCGCCGCTGCACAGTTCCCCAAAACGAGCCTTCTCCTCCTGGGCAAAGTCCTCTCTGTGCAAACAAGAGGAACAGAAAGAGAGGAGCATCAATTCATCATCAGGGATGAGCAAATCCAGTTCCCCCTTCCAGACAGTACCAAGTACCATCTATCTATATACTGTATATGAAAAAAATCGTTATAATATATGTATATTGAGGGCTTACACATTGTACATGGTTCACTACTTATTGGGAAGTTAACCTATGCAAAACAATGCAAACTACCGTCATGCAATAAGTATCAGAAACTATGCAAAATGTGACTCAGAGATAGCATAAAGGTCAGAGAAGTAAACACTGTGATACCTACAAAGACATACACTTTACTTCATCTAGTAAGCAAGCACGTAGTACATTTTACCTGTGTCAGGAAAAGGCTACACCACAATTAACACAGGAAAATAAAGACAGATGATAAAGACCCTTAATATGACAATAATTGTAATTATTGGAAGTAATTTCATTTAAAATAATGAAAGTATCACGCACACACACGTCACTTGTATACTTACTTTCCGTTAAATATCTTCTCCACATAGGCCTTCATGAACTCCCGCCTCTCCACTGTGTCTGCGTCCTGCTCCTCGCCACTGTGATTGGACGAGGACGATGTCCGTCTAAGCTCCCACCGGTTGGAGGCTGGGTCCATGTCATTTTCGCTGTCTGCCGACTCTGTGGCGTCACTCTGGCTCTCCCCGTCCTCCTGACTCCGCTGGTCGGGCTGGCGATGGGGGCTGCGGCCTGCAGGGACCAGGGGCTCTGGTAGAGCGGCCCCTGTGAAGGGGGCGGCGTCTGGGGAGAAAATGTTGTGACCTCCGTCCCTGGTCAGCGCCGGGGCTCCTGACGGCAGGTCAAGGTCTAGGAGGTTGCTCACTGCGACTGACTCCATTTCCAAAGAGCGAGTGGCCAGTCTGTAGCTCAGCAGTGTCCTGTGGTCCAGCTACTGGGGGCTCTGTATGCACATGGAGCAGGAGGGCTGGAGGGGGGCAGAACGTAGTCCTCCAGAACAGGGGTGGGGTGAAGGGTCGTTGGGATGAGGAGCCAGACCTTGCACAAGCTACATCTTCTCCCAAAACAGGGGCGCCGATATTCACTCCCAGGCCCTTTGGAGAGAAGAGGGGGAAATGACGGTTCTAAATTCATCTCATACACATATCTGTTCCTGCATGCTTACTGGTTGTGTTCGATTGGACGTCATGGAATGCCCAATCAGAGATTATTTTAAGGTTTCTGACTGTTACAGTGTCATTGAAATCTCTTCATGCAGCGTTTCCTCCCTTCTATGTCTTTATCGTAGTGTTTTGGACAACGGAGCAGAAGAGAACTGAGAACTCGTCCATATCTCCAATACTTAATTTTCAGCAGGTGGATAGACACTGACAAAATGTGTTTGTCACACCAAGTATATATAGCTGCATATAAGAGTGGGGGGGATTAGCTAATGAGTTAGAGAAACATATTTTATACTGGTTTTATAGTTAGGATGAAAGCGGCTAAAACCACACTTTAACCTATTTAAGCCCAGTTTTATTCTTTAGTTTATGTTGACTCACTAATGAAGCCAAAACAATTATGTGTAAATAAATATTGAATATGGACGGACTATCCAAATCAACTATGGCATAATATTATTCAATTTAGCTTTTTGTTATTCACAGACAACAAAAGCTTTGCAAAGACTTGCAGACTTCCTGCAAACAATACCGTATAATTCAATGCACGACAAACCACAAGCAAACGGAAATATACGCAACCTCACACATACAAAAGGATTTCTACCATTATCGTGTCAAAATAGATGCAACTGAAAACACAATTCTGCATCCCCGCTACAATCATTCTTGTTTTAGTTTATAGGCAAACTAAAAAACAAATGAAGGGATACCATTTTCACAGATCATTTACATTTGAACAAACTGTACAGTGCTTACAACAAAGTTGGAATGAGGCAATTGAAACCTGAGACTTTCAAAAAAGTTTAAACAAACATTTTGTTTTTTTGTTTTTGCATTTAATTGTGGAATGTTTTATAGCTACTTGTAAATGGTGTAGTGCTAGGTGAAGTCACACCCCATTCCCCCAAACGTCCAATCACCAGCAGTACTCGGCTGTACTCAGCAGCATCCCAAAAAGCGCTGTTGATTACTGCTGTCCTGCTAATCTTTAAGCTTTCCTACCAGGGGGAAAGAATGGCATTCTGTTATAGCTACAAAGAGTAGGCTTTGGTTTCATGTCAACATTGTTGTACCCCAAGAAACCCATGGGCACAGTGTACCCATAAGAACTCCTCAAGTGTGGTCTCATGAGACATGGGTACTGTTATATAATACGGTCTTCAAAGATCTTAACCCAGTGAGGTTCATGCACGAATGGGCAAGCAGTCACTCACACGCATGCATACACACAATTGCTTCATTCACTTCCTTTATCTTATAATGTCCTATTGTCAATAAAACCGGTTGTTTCCTTAAAAAGTAGTAAACAACAGGTCATATTCGGCAGGGCATTAGCCTACCCTAGATTTACCCGTTGCCCATGTCTTGCAAGTCATGTCCATGTTTTTGTGCAATCTACGGACTAGATTGGAATTAAAACATGCATGGGGAAATGCTCTCCATTGCAAGAACACTCTTGCTTAACCGACATGTTGAGAGAATCACAGCTTTGCCGTATTGTCCATGTCTGCGATTAGGCAAGTATTTATCAAAAACAAAAAAGGGCTCAGCAGATTTGCGTGAGAACCTGCAATTCTACTCTTCTTTGTTACCAATGTCTGTGTTTTAATGCTGCAAGGTCACCGACACACCCACAGACCCCCATACAACCCTGGCCTGTACAGCTCAGCCTTCTGCGCTGGACAGGATTATATCACTATGTCAGCTGCACTTAACGACGCAATATCAAGGACCAGTGCACTGAGAGATGGGGGAGGACATAACGACACCTAAAGAGGAGATAAAAGAGAGGCAGAATGCTGGATCAAACCCACCCCCGGCTCAATAATCATTTTCCATAACTGTTGTTGTGCTAATATATACAACAACCAATACATCAACAGCTACTATAATATGAAACGTCTTGGTTAGTGAGGAGGTTATTTATTCAAACAGTCTTTAAAGTCTTCCATGAGGTCAAGACTCAACATCGCTGTGCACTCCTCCCAAGTAACATTCGAGGAGGTAAAAACACCTCCTTCATATTTGCTAGACCCCATTTTCAGAGGCATCTTCCTAGGACAAACAAAATATCATAACACTAAATGTAGCTCTAATACATGTAAGCACCAGGTCACGCCTAGTAGACTACACCAGTGAAGATGAGTCTACTTCCCGTGGCCTAAAACAAGCTGATCTGGAACTAGTATACGAGTATCTGGCCAGCACACGATTCAACATGACAAGACCTCACCAGACTCATACACCCTTCCACACTCCAGGGTTAATCTGTGTCGGCCAGGGATGTAAGCTGCAAAGCAGAGGACACAACATCACCATAAATCTGCTTATCCAGATGAATTAAAAGTGATCCGACGGGACCGACACATTTAGTATGAGGCATCATTTTAGTGTTTGCGGAGTAGATCCGTTAAAGGGTTTGGGAAAACATTGACAGAGGTTTAGGCAATGAGCAAAATTGCAGCTGATATTTAGTAGAATTCTGATCACAATTTGCTTTTTATATATTCTTAATGTTTTATGGTGAATTTCTATTACATTTTGGTACACAATGTAATGTTACTTCTAATGAAAGATATTTTATTCTAACACTATAGCCTGATTAAAATCATCGAGGCCATCTGCATTTAACCTTCACAGAATGACCAACAAGAGAACCAGATGACCTTTACAACTTGCCATTACATGCCATAGAGGCGTTGTGACAGGCCGTAGTAGCAGATAGCAGATAGGGATTAGAACCTTAGATCATGATGGACACACTGATTTATGATGCAAAATAGAAAAAACGTGTACATTTCTTCCATGAAATTTGGTGACAATTTTAAAAGTGAGAAAGTGGGACTGACTGGTTAAGGTTCCCTCACAAACCCAAACACAGGGTCACCTTGCCAGAGCTATTGGTGGTGGTTGGCTGTTGTTAGATAAAGTTATTTGTTGACAAACTTTGGAGAACATCCAATATTGTGGTGTGGACGTTTTTTTCCGGGCAGTGTGCTTTCACTTTGATATACTTCACATTGCTTCCTTTATACGACAACATTCGCAATAATTTCAATAAGACAACTTTGCAAGTTGATATTTAAGATATAAAATTACTTATAATTCTTGCATTCATGCTGGTGAAGTATGGGCTCTTTTGATGAGATCACACAACATATTCTGCACATTGACAGCTGTATGCGGTCAAAGGAAGTCTGGCGATTTGTAACCTTGGTAATGGAGCAACAGGACAACCATATTTGCATCATTTTACTCAAAAATAAAAAGCTGCATTCCATTCCACATCTGTAATAACAAAGATACCGAGTTACAAGTAAGGAGATAACCAGTGCCAATTAAAATGGCAGAAGACTTGAGGGGTGGAAGTTGGAGGAAGTCAAATTCCCTCATGTTCAAATCCTGATAACAGTCCCTGCTATCAAGTGTGTACCCACATCCAGCACAGACAACATTCCCTCAATGCCAAAAATAGCTGTTTTATCAACTCTACGATAGCCAGCACATTATATTGTATATTATACTACATACTATAGGCCTATCTGTAATGGTAAAAGAGGGCTCATGTCTAAACGTGGTACACAACTATTTAGGGGACACTATAGCTTAATAATTTAATGTACACAATGTTTTGAAGTTTAGGGTTCGGGTTCACCACATTTTACAAGAGCTCTGTTTGTCTTTGTTAGACTCTTAATATAATTAGGTAAACATAAACACTTTCCCTCATTACAATCAACACTTTTTGCTTGAGCAAAAAAAGAAAGAAATATGAGAACTTCCGGATCAATAAGAACAACTTTTTATACTCCAGTATACATGGCTTTACTGGAGACAACACACATAGCTACTCTACACACTTGAAAGCTGATCAACATTTCTCATCATCAAAACAACAACCAACAGCAGGTAGGGAGCTCTGCAGGCTACAGCAGCAGCATCCCAGAAAGTGCTTTCGATACTACAGACCTGTCCTTGAGCTAATCCACTTAAGCTTCCCTATCAGGGGCACAGTGTGGTCGTCTGGTACAAAGAGTGAAAGCACTGTTGGTTTCATGTAAACAGCGCTGTACACCCACAAACACACATGGACACTGCAGGCTCGCACGCATGACATGTACGTTCCCCTCAAGTTTGGTCTGATGAGACGTGGGTACCGTTATATAATACTGTCTTCAAATATTATAACCCAGTGAGATTCATGCATGAATGGACAAGCGGACACACACACACACACACACACACACACACACACACACACACACACACACACACACACACACACACACACACACACACACACACACACACACACACACACACACACACACACACACACACACCGTTTTATAGTGTGTTATTGTCAATACAACTTGAAGTTTCTTTAAAAAGTAACCAACCACGGGGCATTTGCCTGCCCTGGATTGACCGGTTGCCCAGGTATGTTTTCATGCAGATTACAATCGAGAAAGGCAATCACGCATGTATGTGGCAAAAAGGATGACAATAGGAGACCTTGCTATTCAACGGTAACTTTTTATACTGGAGTACATGCATGAATTGAAAGGCGACAACACACATGGCTGCTCTACGCACTTAAAAGCAGATCAATGATTCCTCATCAGGAAGAACAACAGCCACACACAGCAGCGGTCTTGAAATAGCCCTCCTGCATGCTACAGCAGCAACAAACACCACTAAACAAACACAACAATAGGCTGACGTTTCCTGTAACATAATGCACGGTGTGCCAGTGCTTTACATTTAAACGCCTATCGGACCGAGAGCATCTAAAAAAATACTATCACGAAACCAGTGAACTTGGAGCAACTGATAACGATTGATGACTAATCATTGATTCAGACTATTTTGAATGCGAAACATAAGGAGAACGGACAGCGAAAATAGTATGCTATCGTGACGTAAGGAATAATGTCCCCGTTGATGGCGTTGAAAGATCATATACTAGTTAAAGACATTTAGAAATAATAATGACATCTGTACCTACTCAAGCGTACCAGGTAACGGCGAAGATGTGGTCTCTGGTGGTCGGAACCCTCCTGTGTGCGTCGTTTAGCTCAGTACGCCGATGTGCGCATGTTCAGATCAAAGAAAATGTGACGTTGGGGAACCCAATGACGTCGCAGAACGTCTTCCAATGAGAAATCGTTTGACAAGTGAGTGCGATATGATACTATTTAAGACATGATAGAAGATATAATATGATATACAATAATATAATACAATACTATAACATAATATCATATCACATTATATAATATCTATACATAATATACGTGTTTTTTAGTTGTAAATTAGTTATAAAAATCCAACAGATGAAGTAGAATCACGAAAAGGTGTAGTGGATTACTTTTGGGAAGAATATGAATTACTCTTTTACATTTCTTTCCTTCAAACAGTCATTAACAAAAGGTTTTGCATTGACCTGTGTTCAATTATATTCCTTGCAGTTGTGGTAGATGGAAGAAGTATGAAACATTTCTTGGAGTGGACCCTAGAAAGCACGCCATTCCAGAGTGACTAATTTGCAACAACTTTTAAACTACACATACACAAAATGTCAGGCAACTGATGACAGGGAATACATGACCCAGAATTCCAGGATCCGTTATGCTACCTTACTTCAAAAGCACCAGTGATTAGTTTCCTGTGCTGGCTGCTGCTGCGGCTATTGCTAAGTCTTGCATCTTCTGAGGCAGAGTGACCCTAGCAAAGTTCAACTTCTCAAACTTCAATTTTTCTTTCACAGTCTGCTTCAGGCCCAGCTCCATGTATTCTTGCTTCAGGTTGTCATACTGAGGCCACTGCACCAGCCCAGCGCCATTAGGAGAGCTGAGGTTGAACAAAAGTTAATAGAATGTTATTCTTATATATATGTGAGCTTCCCCAAAGGAAACTAAAATTGTGCCCATCGAATGCAATACAAATAAAATGTGATTTTGCATATGACAGCATAGCATTTAATCAATAATCCACAATCAACACATGAACAACAACAAAATACTAAGAATTGGAATCTATTTTGTTTTGTACAGGACGAAGACTAGCAGTGGATATGCATTCATCAATGTTCAAAAAGTTCTACCTACCCAGTGCGGGCAAAGTTACCCCAATAGGACATCATGGTCCTACAAAGCATGTCCTCCTCTGTGGTGATTGTGCCTGTAAACACAGAATTTTAACATTATATTTATTTATCTGCAGTTCCACAGAAATTATATTTAATGTAAATATAGATCTAGATGCTGGAGAAAAAAAGTGCACCTAAATGAACAGCTAACAAGAGAATAGCACTCATCTAATGGATTTATTCACTCAGTGTACAGCATACATACCTGTGATCTTTATATGCCCGTTCCAGAAGCATCCACCAAACATGAATCCCACCTCATCCGCATGGTCGGCCTTCACAAAGCTGGGCCTGGTCAGGTTGTGCACCTCCGGACGGTGGATAAACTCATACAAGTACACTGGAACGCCGGCATCTGAGGATCACAAAGCCAGAGAACAGCTCAACACTATGGCCCTCTTGTTCTTTCTGGTGCTCTCTGTGTGTGTTTCAGGGCAGTCCGGAATTGTAAGACTGACCTCTGTGGTAGCCAGCAACCCCGAGGACAGGGATTGTCATCAATAGGTCCCCAAGGATCTCGGTGAAGCCGTCTCGGATGTCCTCTGGAGTTTGGGCACCTTTCAGATATTCATCTGCGATCAAGGAATTGGCAAATGTTGCCTGGAAGGGAAGGGAATAAAGGAAGCCTGTTTGGTAAATGGCTCTCCGGAAATGTGAAACGCAAACAGTTGGCTTTCAGGCAAATAACCGACATGGCTTAGTGTGAGTATTCTTGAAATGTTGAATAACGTGGATTCCATTCCCACAACTAATAATCTCCTCCCGACTGAACTCCAAGTGAATTAAACGACTACAATTTCAATCTCATTCTAGCATTTAAATTGCAGCTAATATGGGTCCTATTAGGGTTCTTATAGTGCTGCACGATTATGACAAAAATGTTGACTGCGATTATTTTGCCCAATATTCTGATTGAGATTCTCTTTTGTGATTTTAAGAATATGGATTCAATTAATATTCCATGGTTGCTAATAGATAAAAAACAACCATCATTGTAAAGCCATTACTGAGTTGTAACGGTCGTACAAAATCGTATGTAATTATGTTTTTATATGTTTTCATTTATTATTATTCATATTATTATTCTTATTATATTATTATTTGGTTATATAATTGCATTTTTCATGATAAGCTAATTGCATTGGTCAAAATCCCAGATGTAAATTGATATGCAATTAATTGTGAAACCCTACAAAATATATAATTGTATAATTGCGTAGTTCCTGTAAACTATTGAGTGACTGACCCCTGGTGGATTGAAAAGGTTCATCACAGCCAGCACCCTCTCTCTGCTCATGCCGTTTTGCCAGCCAGGAGGCGCAAAAGTCTAGAGTGGTGAACGACAAAAGAATAAAAAAAATAGTTAACCGGCTGACAACATAGACACATTGGAAGATCAACTGAATCGATTTAGAGATGTGTGCCATGGGGTTGTCCACTTGGAGGTAGTCACATTAGGCAGGATCCATCCAAACTCATGATTGGTCAATCCCAACATCACAGGAATCTTCATCATCTCTTTATTTTTCAGCAGCTCTTCAGCAACATCAGTCAGAAACATCCCATCAACCGTTCCTCCAAGATACACCTTCATCTGAACAGAGGCGAGGCCATTAAAAACTTTATGAAGACCACAACGAGGGACAACGGACGAGGATGTTGCATGCTTGCCACTTTGTGGGTAAAGAATGAATTGCATTGTAATTCATGTGATTCAAAATGTCGTTGTGTGTATCTGTCGGAGTGGTCTTACTGAGTAACTGTACCTTTTTGGTAGCATCAATTAGCTCCTGTTGACTTTTCCCTCGGAAACAGCTGACTAACTGCTCTGTGTCAGCGTAGTCACAGCCCGTCAGGTTAGCCACAATCTGTGTATTTGGGCAACAGGCACATACACCGAGCGGTCCGAGCTGATATTAAACTTCCTGCATTATTTACATGTGACAAAATAAATTCTTATTTTAAAATATAAATATAATAAGGAGAAATATTACTGAAATTGCAATTCCCTGGTAAATGTATGAACATTGTATGTATATATATATATATATATATATATATATATATATATACATATAGGATTATGATTAAAAAGAGGATTCACATGTCAAAGATATTGATATGTATTGAATACATCAGTTTTTATTAAGCAATGTGTTCAATAAGTATATCTTATTTATGGCATACCTTGGTTTGTTCCATTGGCTGATTTGAAGTATATTTTCCCAGTGTGGCTACTCCACTCTGGAATACTGCCTTATGAAATAGTCCATGGGATAGGGGTGAAAGTGTCTGTGGGAAATAAGGCAACACATGGATCTATATATTAAATCACTCACATTTACCATCATTATATAGTGGCAAAATTGTGTTAAACTTAATTAGTAACAGAAACCAATCCCTCATTAAACTCATTAAAAGTGGCCTAGGTACGCTCCACCTCAGACGTTAGGATTCGGGAACTCTAGCACAAATTCATGGTCCTACACTAGATCAACTTAACAGTGATATGAGTAAATAATAATAAGAAAATTAGAATCCGAATTAGACTAAATTGGGTCGCAATTATAAATTAGGTCTTGGCAAGTGCATGCACCAATGCTTTCAGTAATTAATAATAATGAACTGCAATCTAATATAGACATCATCCTGGGGAAGGACAAACAGAGGCGCTGTGGGGAAGTCCCTGCTGGCTAGCAAGCTTTCAAAGAAAGCATTTAAGCACACATGTTAAAACAAGTTGGCCACATAAAAGCCTGCATTGTCATTTCAAGGGCGACATTACCAGGATGGATGCACTGATGCCTCCTGCTGAGACCCCAGCGATGGTCACTGACCCGGCGTCTCCCCCAAAGGCCTCAATGTTCTCCTGCACCCACTTCAAGGCTTCGAGCTGGTCCAAGAACCCCCAGTTACCCCAGGCATGCTCATCTCCAGTGCTTTAAAGAAAAGGGAACAACAGAAAGTTGTTGAGATATACCATACATTCTGTCTCTACCCCCCACCCTTTCACTCCCCAACTTTCTTTCTCTCTCTCGCTCTCTGTCTTCACAAACACACACACACACACACACACACACACACACACACACACACACACACACACACACACACACACACACACACACACACACACACACACACACACACACACACACACACACACAAACACACACACACACACATTGAGGTCATAACGTGACAAGCATCCCAAAACAACAACTTTTTTTGAGCACACTTTTTCAGTACCTCAGGAACCCGAGAATTCCTAGGCGATATTGGATCAAGACCACCACCATGTTTTCATAGACTGCCAATGGAGAGCCGTCGCTCTGAGAGGCCGCCCCGATGGTCAAGCCCCCACCATGGATCCACAACATCACCTTGGCAACGACATTGAAACACAAGAGTCTCTTTCTGTTCTTTTTTCTCGGTAATCATTTTAGACAGAAGGACAGCGGGAGAGATTCTGATCTACACAATCAATTTCAGAGCAACCAAATAACCGAGGTCATTACATTTTTTTGAAAAACAATACCCTCGACTGGACATCTAGCCTTTCAGTCTGTAGGAGGACTGACTTACAGGCAGCTTGTCCCCCGCTACCGCGCTGGCCGGAGTGTAGACGTTCAGATAGAGACAGTCTTCTGATACGTCTGGTGATGTGACCTTGATCGACATAATCTTAGACACCAGAGAAACAAAGGCTGGGTCCTGAATACACCTAGATTTGAGAGAGAGAGAGAGAGAGAGAGAGAGAGAGAGAGAGAGAGAGAGAGAGAGAGAGAGAGAGAGAGAGAAAGAGAGAGAATTATAACATGCCAATAATATTTGTATTTCTTCTTATGCAGTTACACATTAAAGGGCTTCACAGGCCGATGTTAAGTTGAGAATGAAAACCAAGACAGACAGACAGGAAAAGAAAACATCAGCAAGAAAAACCAGAGAAGAGAAGCAAAATAGGGAAAGGCCATGAGTGTTCTAGAGAGAACGACAGAGTGATAGAGTGGAAGAAGAAAGATCGGGCAGCGGAACAGAGGGAGAGAGCTGGGTGGTCCGGACATGCTGAACAACAGAGCCGGCGACCTAGATCCCGGTCCGTTCATCATGCTGCAGCCCACTCACATTGGAGGCTGCCGTGTGCCGTCCCTCTCCCCCTCCCAGGCCTCCGCCGGCTGGGGGCTAGCCAGGCGCAGGGGCCCCACTGGAGGTCGGGCAAAGGGGATTCCCAGGTACTGCTGCGCTCTTGCCTCTGTGCCCTTCACGGACACGTAACCACCCCGGACTTTGCCATTTTTCAAGGACACCAAAGGTCCCTCTGTCCCTGCTGAAAAAAGAGATAACGAGAACCTACTGTTAGTCATACATGTATAAAAAATAGCCAGAATTTTTAGTATATGAGCATGACATCATCTGCCGCTCAACTACCTCCTATTAAGAATTACTTTAGTTTGGCAGGGGTTAGGAAGTAATTATTGATGGCAGAATACTTCGCCAGTTTGCTCACTTTTCTCCAACCAAGTTGTGCAGAGGAGAATGAGAAGACAAAAAAACCCACACAATCAGCCTCTGATGTATTGTACAACACATTCCTCCATTGTTTTCGCTAGTGAATGTATCTGGAAAATCTATTTATTTTTATCAAGTCACTGGGGTGCAACAGTGCTGATCCTACCATGGTTTACACATGTAGACAGACCTGCGATCATCCATGGCAGTTATGAGGGGGTACAAGGGGGCCGTGCCCTCTGTGCCCCCCCCCCCCCTAAATATGGCGCTCGAAACAATCATTACAGATCTTTTTTGGCAAATGATGATACAAAGACCAAAGTGTGACATAAGAGGAACACCAAGGTTACCCAACACATCTTCTACTCTGGTGGTTAACCTACTATTTTTATTTTTTAATGATTTGCTTTCTGAAATTATTTGGTATCTAAAGTTCTTCAAAAAGCAGAGGCAAGCTGTCTCCATATCTATTTTTTGTTTGACTTCAAATGGCAATTGTTTTAATCCCTTTTAGTTTGAACATTACATGTACAACTCAGTTCCTCCGATGGATTTCATCTGTGTTGGATGGTTGTATTGAGATAAGGTTTCCCCTCAAATCCAAACAATTTACTGCATCATGTTCCAATTAGCAAAACATTTTTAAAACAGACACAAAAAATGTACCCCAATCCTTACAAAAAGCCGGCCTGAGGACCACGTCGTAGAATGGTGTTTTATTTTCGGCCCTGTAATAATAAACTGTCCCAAGCCTGGCCCCCCCAGTTGAAATGGTCATTTCAATAAGAAATCCCTATTTCCCAACACAATGGCTATTTAGATTTATGTCTTGAAATAATATATTCTTACCTGGTGCACCCAGCGCCAGAAGTGTAAAGGTGCTGAACAGGTAAACAGTTGACAGCACTGTGCACATCCTGGCTTCTAGCTGAGACACAGAGGAGTATGCGTTGAAGACTCAGAGTAGCTGCTCTCTATCCCCTCTGTTCCTTGAGGCTCCACCCCTTTTACCACACGCACACACAGAAAAACACACACACACACACACACACACACACACACACACACACACACACACACACACACACACACACACAAACACACACACAGGGGCCCTCGCACACACAGACACACACACAGCCCACACACACACACACACACAGATGCAAGCACACAGACACACACACACACACACACACACACACACACACACACACACACACACACACACACACACACATAGGCGCACACACACATGCAAACATACACACACACAAAAACAGGCACAAACAGCCACATCTACAGAATGAAATTGAAATAACACACCAAGGTTTTAGTGACCAATGCTGACAATGGGATTGATATACGTAGTACACAAACTATCATGTATCATGTATCACCCACATGTTTACCACAATAACACATTCTCTATCTGCTCCACAAAAACAAGAAATACTTAAAAACAATAAGGGCAATTATATCACAAGCACAACTCAGCAAAAAATTGAAGATAATTCATTGATTTAACATCCACCAGTAGGACTCTGACCAGCCAATCATGGTGCACTTTGACCTACTCATCCCCCACATACAAACTTGTGTTGGCCATGGGGGCTTCGGCCACTCACAGACCACGTTAAACACACTGTTCACCTTCTTCTTGGAAATAATGAAATTTGATTGTTTGTTGAGCAACACTGTAACGCACATAGCGTAGTGAAAATTATCGTGATTTCTGATGCCAAGTTATTCACGCTAAGGACATTTTGGACAATTCAAAAACATGGTCACACGGTTATTTTTGCCATTGAAAGGCTATGGCTATTGAAGTTGATGACGTTTGAAAATCCCAATTTTTCCACCCATTGCAGTTGTTTCTATACAGGCTTTGAAGCATATAGCTTAGGGCTGGAGTGAACTAAGTGCCTGCTAGGGCCTCCTCGGCCACCAGAGGGCCTCCACGAGTATTGGAAATGTCCCACCAGAGAGTTTGACTGGCGTGATATATTAGCCTTGCGAATGATAAAACATTGACAATAGTCATTTTGGTGGCACTGAGGCAATTTGCGGCAGAAAATTTAAATCTGCTTAGGACCTATTGTTATAGCTCATATGTGAAACTGTCGTTGAGTAATTGTTACCAGAAACAATTGTTAACAAATTTGAGATAATCATGATTTATTGAGGAAAATACCAAGGTAGAAGACAGTACAGAGGTCATCAACTAGCAGACCACAGGCAACATCTGGCCTGCCAGCAATTGCCTACTTCATCTACCCCAACCATCTTCCATTGCATAATTTATGTATGTATCATCTTCTAAGCCTGAGTAGCATGATATCTACTATGTTTACAGGTCAGCTTTCCAAGCTTGCGAGCAATGCTGTCACACATGGACATTGGAACACCAGTTGAATCGAAGGTTAAACGTGGGCCGCCTTAAATATATATTTAGAACTATTTGAAAACACTATGCCTGTATATGAGTTAGCCTACATGTATTGATTATGGGTTCTTAAAGTGATAAGATTTAATAATCTCTTCAAGTATGCAACTCGATCCAATAACTGCATACTCCTGTAAGCGTATAGTCCCAAAAAAGGTACATGATTATATATATATATATTATATATAAAAGTAAGAAAGTATTTCAATACACTATATTAATCTTTGAAGGCACGTTTTTGTACGGAAACATAGCCACCTAATTACATTTATCCTTGCAAACAATTTCAACTACATGTTTTTTTTTAATTTGAACTTTCAATTGATCTGAAAGATATTTTGAGACGCATACAAAATATCTTGTATGCGTCTAATAAAAAGTTATAATGTGGGATTGTACCACAAGATGGCACTACAAGGTGGCTTTAATTAATAAGAACGCTAAACCGCTATTCATTGACAATACCACAAGGTGGTATTACTAAAAAGGTGCAGGCCTTTAATAAAAAAACGTTTTTATATTATAGGACGAGTAGAATTCTCATTGATACAATCCTAATCAAACTTCTTCAAAATTATTTGTTTTCATGAAAAAAGTGTTAAATTATTCATGATTTCCAGATTATAATACGCATACTCTTTGAGTATATCCAATGTTTTGTTAAAATGGCAAATTAATTACAAAGTATGAAATTGAAATCTTAATGAAATCATCAATCAAATATCGACAGAGGTAGGCCTACAATGAAGCATTTCTGGATAATGAGCATACATTGATGAATAAAAAGTTATAATGCATGATAGTTGTGCAAGGTATTCAAAAATATACTCTCATTATCTAAAAAAGATGCTGACCAGATCATGTTATTGTTGTCTCAGTTGTCCAGACAGTAATTAAATAATACATGCAGGTTTTACAAACCACATAAACCAAACGAGGGGAAATGAGCATGATGTTTGAACCAACAAAAAGTTTCATGTTTTAAATTTCAACTTTGAACTGAAAAGAATGCTTCTCTTCTCTCCTCTAAGGCAAATGCTCAATGTCAGAGGTCCGATGGACGCTCTGTGTTACCTGTCTCGTATCGGTTGTTGTCTTGGTGGTGCTCTTCATATTACAGATCTCCTCCCATTCACCAAAGTGCAGCCAGACCTTCATCCAAGGCAATGTGGACCCACCTCTATGATTCGTGCGTGGACAAAAGACAGTGAACTATTCTGTCCTTGCTTCTACATAGAAGACGTTTAGGCGGGCATGTGTTTGAGCCATTTGGGCATTGTGTTTTTATCGCTCACTCAGCTCTAACCAATTCTCGAGGCCTTACTGCTGCAGTCATGACCCTACACCAGCGTGGTCAGCCCCATCCTTAACACGTCCGCCACCTGCTGACCGGCAGGGTAGACGTACAACGGCCTGGTGATCTTTGCTGAAAGGAATACAACATCGATTCTGATTTTTTCATATATTTTTGTGTAATTTCTACTGGAATTTGCTGTTACATATATTTATATGAAACTGTATCATAAATGATCATGATTGGTTCAGGGATCTTGTCTATAGGTTGTTCTGTAATGTATTTGACTCAACTGCATTCATTGGTGAGAGAAGTCAATGATATATATCAGTACATATTCACATATTCTTTGTTGCACACATCAAGCACATATTTCGGAATGTTGAAATGTTACGATTTTGGATACACATTTTATTTGAAATACTCCTATTATGGGAGAGACCAAATAAATGTGAGGACTCACTTCTTCATGTTAGATCGTGATTGAATCTCATCTGTCTCGCCTGCTTGCTGATCATGGGGAATGCACATGAACATATAATATATTGTTATCACAACATAGGTGAAGAACATGCATCATTTAACAAACGACCCAAACCGTTCTTTGCACGTCGGAGCCTGTACATTTGATGCAAATTAAAAGAGCAAGTAAAGGACAACGATAAAGGCTGCCCTTAAAATTGGAAATCGTGCGATAGAAAAACCCTGCATCGTCAATGTCTCTGACAAGTAATATTTACCTACATATATGGAAACGTGAAACTTAAATGGCCTTCATTAAAATCATAACTGACATGTTCATAGATTCGCTTGAAAAAACAAACCAATGGGATACGAGTGCGTTGAGGCACGTCACGCGTAAGGGGGCGTGTCAGAGGCGAGCTGCTGCTGTCTGGCTCTGGTAGTACCGTAGTTCACTGTGGCTAATGCTTGCGCCCCACTGAAAACTGTCTGCCCGAAACAGGGGGCGGACCGGGATAGCAAGTCTACACAAAACCAAAACAGTGATACACTGACCTCTGAATCGGCAACACTTTTTTTTGTTATTCAGAAAACGCTATTGTGGTTGCCCGATCACGGTCATATCGAAGGCGCACCCAATCCAAGGCGGCGTGGAAGGAAACGAGAAGGAGACACATCTGGGAAAAAAGAGGGCACGAGAAGTGACAAACTTAGCCACAGGTAGCTGTCGTGTCAAAGATATCAAAGTGCAGGCGGGTCATGCGGATATCTCTGGTCGGAGATCAAAACGTAGCGTACAAGTAGGTTAGTAGTTTCTCGTGGGAAGAAGACTGCCTGCCTGCTCCGTCTATCTAGAGGGCTACGGAACCGAGAATAACCATGTCCCGAAGAAAACAGAGCAAACCCCGGCAGATCAAACGTAAGGATTTATCATTTATAACATGTATTTACAATTGGGAAATGTCGATTTACATATGTGTTTTTGTGCGTCCCTTGAAGTTGTAGTCTGTAGGGCTATTTACATTTTTCATTAAAGCGCACCTAAGTAAAGTTAATTTATTAACAAGATCCGGTCATTATTAATAATTGAATTGGGCAGTGCGTATTTGATAGTGTACACTGCACTTCATGCTAAAATGAAAATAATCAGAACGTACATTTTTTCCAAAAATTAGGACGTTGGATCATTCAATTGTACGAAGATGAAGAGCCTACGAGCGTGAACAGTTAATTTAACTTTTATAAGGCTAGTCATTAAGGATAGGACAACATGACATATGTCCACTGCAAGCCTAACTGAAGCCATGGTTTCCTGTCTAATTCTGTTGTGGAAACGTCACTGTTCTCTGAAAAAGCGATGTGAACATAGATAAACAGCGATCCGATCTCAGGCTTGATAAGAATTAAAATTGGATCTTTTTTATTTGTTTTCTGTCTGAGACAGCGCCGTTGCATTTCCCCTGGCTTTTCAGTTCTCTTTCCATAGATGTGGCGTCCGATAGCGCGCCTGGCTGATCTTGCCTGAAGATAACGGGGTTACAATTGGATCTTTTTTTCATTTATCCTTTTAACTCAATAATGCATCTTGGGGCGCTCGTTTGGGAGGCTTTTTTCTTTTGGTCTGGCGCTTGACTGGTATTCATGCTTGACGAGTCCTTCCTGTTTATAAGATGTGTAAAGTTGTATCGCTCGAGTCTGATGTTTGAAAAGATATTAGAACAACGATGCTTTGTAAACACATCTTCCCTTTATACATTTATTTTGCAGAAGATGTACTCCGGATTTTCAAAAGCTACCAGATCTTTTTTTGTGTCTTCTCTAAACTAGATGCCTCTCCATGATAAACCTACAAAATAAATGTCTGAGTTTAATCTCTTTTAATAACTAAATGTCAAGGCATACAATGCTTATAAAAGTAGGAGATAGTACTGATTACCTGATGAATGGCATTGCCAAAATTAGTTGAGTCACAGTGTGTCTCACTGCCATTTGTAGGGAGATTTGCAGTTGATAAGCTTGCATTGTACCAAGAGTAGTCCACTTCCCTTTTCCCCTCATATCTGTGGCCGTAGAGCAGACTGCCGGCTGTGGAAATTCCCAGCAGGCACCTCAAGCAAACGGCAAGGTTGGTAGATATATTCCAGAACCCCCGCTCCCCAAACTGATAAAACAGTCAGCTGTAACCGTGAGGCTCAGCCCAGTCTTCACGTGCATGAGCTTGGCTGTGGGTGTGCACGTGTCCACAATCTCCGTGGCCTGTTTCGTGTGCTCCATGCCTCGTATCTTTTATTTCATTTTTTTTTTTTTTTCTTATGCTCCGAGTCCACCACCTCCACGCCGGACTTATGCAAGCAGACCCTCCTGTTTGCTGTGTCCGAGGCCACTTGTGATTTCGGCAGACATTTTGATAGGAGCCAGCGAGGATTTGATAAGGGCTCATGGCCGGGTGTTGTTGGCTGTTGGCAGGGATGGGGGGACTGTGGGGTGAGGGGCGCTTAGGGGGCGCTAAGTGACTGCTCCACCACAAGGGAAAACCACATGTCTTTAGGTCCTTTTAAGTCTCCATTGCATCCGACTCCCCCCAACATAAAACTCAAAGTACAACAAGGCTAAGTACTTTTGTGTCACAAAATACATCTTCACAACCGTGCATTTAATGCTTTTCCTTCCACCTCCTTACATCGTTTTGACCGCTCATAGAAGGCTCAGTGGAGGTGGTTTCTGAAGGCGGGGAGGTGTATATAAAAAGAAAAGGTGTACATTAAGAGAAGAGGAGAACATTTAGAGAAGAGGTGTACATTAAGAGAGGAGGTGTACATAAGGAGAAGAGGTGCACATTAGGAGAAGAGATTTACATAAAGAGAAGAGTTGTACATTAAGAGAAGAGGTGTACATCAAGAGAAGAGGTGTACATTAAGCGAGGAGGTGTGCATAAGTAGGAGAGGTGAAAGCGATGGCGAGCTGTGCAGCCAATGGATATTTGTATGCGTCTCCTTGTGCGTCATCCTCCCCTAACGGTTGGAGATCTCCCTGACCGATAAGGGCTCCTCTCCTTGATGGACGGATAAGATGCAGGCAGGACCCACAAGGGGTGGGAGAGAGGGGCGGGGCAGGTCCCTGGGCCTGGATTTTGGCGGTTGAGATGGAAGGCTATGATAAGCCCAAAAAAAAGGGGAAGGGGGGGGGGGGGGGGGGGGGGGGAGTGATTGCACCGGCTGATAGCTGAGAGAGTGAGAGAGGGAGTGAGAGAGAGAGAGAGAGAGAGAGAGATGGAGGGATAGATTGAGGGTTTGTGTGCACATTGTAATTACATCTGCCCATGTGCATGCCGTCTCTCTCTGTTCCCATCAGAGCCTGTTCTGTTTGTTTTGATGGTTCCCCATGCTGTTGTTTAGGGGCGGGTAAAAGTCCCTGGGTAATTGTAAAAACAAAATAGGATGAAGGAGAGAAAGCGGAGGATTAAGAAACACACATGGAGGCGGCGCTGAAGGTGGATGTGTTGGCAGGAGGGATAAGGCAGAGGAGAAGAGGAGATGGATCGTGTGCTGGGGAGGAAAGGAGAAAGCGAGAGAGACAGAGAAAGGAATGGGGAGGGGGGGGGGGGGGCGGGGCAAAAGGTCTGGAATACATAATGGGGTGGTGTATGAATTCATTGTGTTATTTTTTTTTTCAATACCAGGCGAGCCAGCTTGCCGCTTACCCCCCTCCCCCCACCTTCCCTCCTGCACACCAGAAAGATGTTTCAGGCAGATAAGGAGGCCTGCTGATCGCAGATAGATAATGGCTCTGCTGATCCACACAGCTGATTGTGTGTGTGTGTGTGTGTGTGTGTGTGTGTGTGTGTGTGTGTGTGTGTGTGTGTGTGTGTGTGTGTGTGTGTGTGTGTGTGTGTGTGTGTGTGTGTGTGTGTGTGTGTGTGCGCGCGCGCCTGTGTGTGCGCATCTGACATCACCAGCAGAGCTAAGGAGATTGGTGCTGATAACACACACCTCCCATGGTTAAAGAAAAGCTAAGAACACATTGACCCACCCCTCTGTCTACAGACACACACACATACACACCTTCACACTTTTCTTCCACATCCAGCCACCAGTAAAAGTTGGGGACGTATACCTAGCATTGTGTATGTGTGTGTCTGCTCTGTGTGTGGTTGTTCAAGTTAAATAGCCTAATGAATTATGTTTTTTCTTTTGTCCGTTTGGCAAGGCTTCAGGTCACATGGCTGTTGTATAGACGCACAACTGAAGGATTAGTTCATTGTCTCAAAGACAGCGCAGCCCAAAAAAAGAGTTGTGGGTGCATGTGTCCCTGTGAGTGAGTGTGTGTGTGTTTGTTTGTGTGTGCGTGTCGGTGTGCATGTGTAGACACAAGCACAAACATTGGAAAGCCACCAAGGCGCCGCATGGCACTGTATAAATGCATGTGTTTGTGTATGTACGCCTGTGTGTGTGTGACGTGTGTGTGTGTGTGTGTTATTCCCCGTCTTTGTTCTGCTTTTAGCTTGATGTGAACTTTCGATAAGCTGCGAGGCCTGATCCCCGGCGCTGATACAGATCACCAGGCTTGATTAGAGTTGTTATCAGGCCGGACCAGGCAGGAGCTGGGGCCTACACCGCAATAACAACAGGCTGAGGCAAGGAGCAGTGGGGGCTGGACCCGGACTACCAGTTCCACCCCCTTCTGCTAATGGGATTACTGTTACTGTATAATTAGATGATAGGTGTGAATGCATTTATTTCTCTTCTGTCTCTTTGCGCTCTCTCTCTCTCTCTCTCTCTCTCTCTCTCTCTCTCTCTCTCTCTCTCTCTCTCTCTCTCTCTCTCTCTCTCTCTCTCTCTCTCTCTCTCTCTCTCTCTCTCTCTCGACCCCCCCCCCCCCCTCATTTTGCCTTCTTCTCTCTCTTGCGCAAACTCTTTCTTGCCTATGTATCTATTAATCTGCCTCTTTATCTCTCGTCTGCTCCTCTATCTCATTCAAGAACCTCTTCTAGCTTCCTCTCTCTCCTCCCACCTTCTGTTTTCACCCCCCCCCCCACCCCAACGCTAACAAGCATTGTCGTTCATTAATTTAATTAAAATTAATGCCATATATTACTCGTTTCTGATTCCTGCGGCCGATAACATCGACGGAACAGGGAAAAATGTTCCGTGTTCGACGATTATTATCGCAAAGGGTGCTGTGTGTGTGTGTGTGTGTGTGTGTGTGTGTGTGTGTGTGTGTGTGTGAGGGGGGGTTGTGCCATTCCATTTTATATTTTAAGCGCAAAAGTTCTTTTTTCCGAATGACGGTTGTGTGTGCTGAGTGCGGAGGGTGAGGATTAAATATTAAATAAAAAGCCAGATGGGAGAATAAAAGTGAGGAGTCAGCAGCAGCAGCAGCAGCAGCAGTCTGAATCGTGATGGGTTGATTCTGCCGGCAGATATTAAAGAGAGACGAGCTAGATGTTGACTGATTGGGCTTCAGACGCCGACGGATCCCACGCACGCCATCAGATAGCCTGGCCCCAACGCAGCGGCAGGACTGCACTTGGTCACATCCAGCAATGTGCACGGGAGGCATTCACACACACATACACAATACTGCTCATACACACACCCAGGCACACACAGAAGAGTAATATGTGTTATGAAGTAAAGGAAACAAAAAAAAGTAAAAAGCCTTCCAGATAGTTTATGAGTTTGTGGCTGTGTCTTTTACTGAGTAAGTCTTAACTGTGTGTGTGACAGGGGGGGTCACAGGAGGGGAATGTGGTTCTGTTTGGAGTGTGGATGAATTATTGCCATTTCCTGCCATTTAACACGCTACTGGGGGGAATGGTTAGTTTGTTTTGAGTTATGGTTCTTCAGATCTCAGTGCCGTTGTAAACCGTTTCACCCTTTGACCTGTGCTGTTAGAGAGACGCAGACAGTAGCATGGACTACACTAAAGTTGTTTACTCTAGCAGTGGTGATTACTGCCTGCCTTTCATTGTTGTTCTTTAGCTTTATTTCTGATAACTCACCTTAGCTTGTCCCAGGGTGTCGTGGTGGCTCTTGTGAGTCGCTTTACAGCAGCTCTACTAAAATGTACGACTCAAATGCTGGCACTGTCAAGTACAGCAACAGGTGCACAAATTAATTTTTTCAGTAACTTTTTTTACTTATCTTTTTTTACTTATTTGATGAATGGAAAGGCAACTATTTCCTTTTAATATGAATGAAACCCAGTTCATGACCGTGATGAACTAACCACCCTCGAATTTATTGAGCTGAACATTTGAAGCCAGAATTGACATCTTTCCACGTGTTGATTCTCTTGTCTAATCTTCTGAACAATTTCTATGGATTCTCATTAGGGAAGGCCAAATGTAGGACGGTTATGTGTTATGAACCTGTACCGTAGCATCACGTATGGGTTTTTACTTGAGCCTCGGCCGACCTGAAACCATGTAACATGAAGCGGGTGAGTGGTATGTTCATCCTACTCTATTTCAGCAATGGTTGACGGCCGTGTGGCCTCCATGTCTGGTCCTAGTGACTCAGGCTGCTCCAGTGACGGGTGTGACTGTCTGTGTGCTGTGAAATGTTGGTGGCAGGCAGAGGAACAGCCAGTGTTATGACAAGGCCTCCCTGACGGAGGTGATAAGGCGTGCCATTTTCTCCTACTGTGCTGATCGCCCCGTCCTGGGTCACACACACACACACACACACACACACACACACACACACACACACACACACACACACACACACACACACACACACACACACACACACACACACACACACACACACACACACACACACACACACACACACACACACACACACACCATAAAAGGTGGGTTGGTTCAAATTTAGGACGGCAACAAAAGAAGGAGAGCATTACGTCACATGTTGATTCTGAGGCTAGTTATTGGTCACTAGAAGGTTGAGTCTACCATGCGCACACGTACACACACACACACACACACACACACACACACACACACACACACACACACACACACACACACACACACACACACACACACAACCCTTTAATACATCCATGAGTGGCTTTTGAAATTGTGGCTTTTCTTAACTCCTTCCACTCTTTTGACAGTAACTTTGAGCAACAGATCATGCACTAAACCTTTTACTGGGTAAGTCAGCGTGTGTGGCCTGGGTTTTGGGGAATGCACGCATGCAAACACGCAGGATGTCACTCAAGCTGTTGCTTTATATAATCGCTTTATATAAAAGCTAACCTGAATCTCACTCATATCTCCCATCCTGTCTCTCTCTCTCCCTCTCCCTCTCCTTCTCCCTCTCCTTCTCTCTCTCTCTCTCTCTCTCTCTCTCTCTCTCTCTCTCTCTCTCTCTCTCTCTCTCTCTCTCTCCTCTCTCTCTCTCTCTCTCTCTCTCTCTCTCTCTCTCACCCATCCCATTCCCTCATCCCTGTTGTGTACAGTGTAAGTCATGGGAGGGGGTTTGGTGGCCAGTTTGCTCTGTGCTTGTGTAAACTCATGTGTTGCTTGGAATCCCTGGCTGATAAAGTGAATTGCCAATCACATCTGTGCATTGGCGATCTCATGCGTGTTCCTCAAATGGAAACATACAATTGATAGATACAGTAAACGCAGGCAGTATAGCGATTATCTATGATAAAAAAGAAAATATTAAACTTTACATCAAGTCAAATTTTTAAAATTGATAGTGACAGTCAGTTTGACCCATTGAAATAGTGGTTCCCTTTTTTATTCGGGCCAGTTGTTGAGTTTGCAGTGTGTTAAATAAAAGTCCACAATCAAGAACAGAAGCATAATCTGGTAATTCTCGATCAACTTGGTCTCTTTACTTGCTTGACTAGTGCAACGTTTTATTTTCTACATTTGGAGGCCCAGGCCAGCTTCAATTTCACAATTCATTTGTTACAAGTTTAGAACAATATTATTCATCTCCCGGAACTAAGATGGTGATAAATGATTTGAGCAGTGTTATCTTCATGAGTAGGTCTGACTGTACAAATAGGAGCTTTCAGATATAAAAGGGTGATAATGAAATAGATAGTAAAGGGCAGTTAGTCCTTATTGTTCTTGAACCACTACCCCTCAAAATGCATTTTACGCATCCCTTGTGTGTGTGTGTGTGTGTGCGTGTGTCTGTGTGTGTGTGTGTGTGTGTGTGTGTGTCTGTGTGTGTGTCTGTGTGTGTGTGCGAAAAAAACAGCCATGTTTGTCTAATACTTTGGCACATTCTTAGCTCTCCCTCTCCTTCTCTCTCTCTCTCCAGATACAGCCATATACAGATAAAGCTTGAATGCAATGTTGAACAATCTCTTAGATTAACGGTAGAGCTGCCATAACATATTTATTTATTGAAATACCAGCGGTTGTTACACTTTTCGTCGCTAGTCTGCTTTTGCTAATAGTTTACGCTAATGATTCACCATGTGTTGGAAACAGGAAGTAAATGGCCGTCACCGTTTGATAGCTGTAGCCGCAGTGGAATGATAAATTCCTCAGTGTTTATTAGGGATTCCTAGCTCTTGTCAGAAGAAGCCTGACCTCTCCTTCACACACACACACACACACACACACACACACACACACACACACACACACACACACACACACACACACACACACACACACACACACACACACACACACACACACACACACACACAGCCCCGTCTCTCTCTCTTCTGTTCCCATGTAAATACATCACATGTCACCCAACCCCTCCCCAACCTTTTTAAATTCCCATCTCATTACTCTATCCTCATTTCTTTGTAATCTTCTAGCATATTCCACCCCCCCCCCCCCCACCCCCACTCTATCTCTATTCCTCATTCTCAGCAGCCACCATCTCCCCATCTATCCCCCCACCCATACCCTACCACCACCCCTGTCCCCCCCCTCATCTGTTTCTCTATCACCCTTCCTTTCATTCTATCTACTCCCCCCCCTCCTCCCGTGTGTATGTCTCCAGCCAGACCCCTAGTCTTGGTTTAGCAGGTCTTGGCGGCTATGATAATGTGGAAAGTTGAACTGGCCCCATTACAGCGGAGCTGATGGCAGGAGCGATAACGCCGTTGATAATGGGTGCAGATAGCGCTGACACAGCGGTCCAATAGTCAGCTCTCTCTCTCTCTCTCTCTCTCTCTCTCTCTCTCTCTCTCTCTCTCTCTCTCTCTCTCTCTCTCTCTCTCTCTCTCTCTCTCTCTCTCTCTCTCTCTCTCTCTCTCTCTCTCTCTCCCCCCATTATCATTCCTGCCCACCGATGGGCTCCCAGAACGCTATCTCCTCTCCATTTCCACTCCTGCGACAGATAAGAATGGAAATACTGACTTCATAGCTGACTGATTAAAGTGTCTGCCTTTCTTGATAATATACAGATAAATTATGTTTTTTTTCTTCTCATTCTCTCTCTCACTCTCTCATTCTTTCTTTCGCTCTCACAACCCTGCTTCTCTCACATCACCTCTGTCCTTAATCTTTCCCTCTGTTTATCCCCAGAGAGAGGGAGAACGAGAGAGAGATTCTTTTAATTTCTCTTTCTTTGCAGGGGTTGTGATTAGAGCCAGCGGTAGGGGTGAAGGTTCATTGATAGCTCGGAGGAAGCACAGTTGGAAAGGGAACAACAAAAAGTGGATGACGACAATGAATGGTTTAGTGTGTTTTCATCTGTGTGCGTTTCCACCAAAAAATGCGAGCCGATTTTGAATGGCGCCAACTGCAAACAGTGACCATGGGTCTATAGAAGAGCCAGAGAAGTAGCCCTCTAGCAAGAAATACTTGTATTATTGGCTTCTCTGGGTCATCAATAACTGTGTGTGTGAAAGAGAGAGAGAGAGAGAGAAAGATCCCCTTTAATCGGTGCTACACTCAAAGCTTTCTCAAATTTATTTATTTATGAAATCAGGGATTGTTCAAGTATGATAAAAAAAAAGCAAGATCTGTAATGGCTGAATTCACTTGCTGCATTTAAATCCTCTAACCCATTTACTTTTATCCCGCTCTCTCTCTTTCTCTCACTCGCTCTTCTCTCGCTCTTGCTCTCTTTCTCGGTCTGACTCTCTCTCACTCTCTCCCTTGCTCTCTTTCTCTGGCTCCATATCTCTCTCTCGCTCTCTGACTCTTTTTTATTTCCCCTCCTTTACACTCTATCTCCCTCCATCCTTATCTTCTTCACTCCAGCTCTCTGTCTGTCCAACTGAACTTCTGTCCTCAATGCCCCTGCCTCACACACACACACACACACACGCGCACGCACACGCACACGCACAAGCACACGCATATGCGTGCACACACACGGATAGTACATGTGCACACCCACAACCATCTCGTCATACTCTCCCTTTCTTCCTCCATATATCTTTTCTGGGGAGGAATTCACCCCGTAAATGGCTTTTCCTGGGTACTGGATCGTGCTTGTGATGATTGTGGTAATACAATTGCCCCATTGTCTTTTAACCATGATTTTTTGTATTGGCTTGCATCAAATTCAAATTGCAACGGGGAAAATTGCTATATTGTTTTATGTGGTGTTATGCAAATGTATGAACCAAGCTGGAGAAATTGACTTTTGGGTCTTTTATTTGGTCACTCTGGATAACCGAATAGTGGTTATCTCGGCAGATCTCAGCTAGTGACGTGATTAGGTGCGTTTTAGTTTTCTTCATACATTTTTGCCAAAGATCCTTTAAACAATGAATGATGACTCGATTCAGAGAGAACAGACAGAAAACCGATTTTTATATTTTAACTGAAATGTACCCTGGGTTTATCTTAGTTCCCTATTCAGACTGCAACCATTGCTTTAAGTTCCCTGAATTATGTGGTCAATTTCAAATGAACCCTCCCAAGTTATGTTCCACTAATTTTGTAAATCTCCAGCCCAACCTTAACAACAACAACAACTATAATGCTGAATCGTAGATCTCGAATGAACAACCTGAAAATGAGTTAAATGTTGAGCATTTAGGTGATCTAAAGGCTGTCAACAGGCATACAGAGGCGCAGAAACGCAAGCAGATGAATGTGTAATGAGGTAGCCGCAGAGACGGACAGAAGGAGAGTCAGCCCAGAGAACTAAAGCAACATTCTGTTCGTCCGAGCCATATTAGCTGACCTTCATAGATAAACAATAGAGACAAAATTTTTTTTTATCTGAAAATGAGTGAGGGAAGAGGGGGGAAAAAGTGTTTTTCCTTTCTTTTGGGGACGGCGATCATAAATTAATGTGAAGTAGTCTGGGGATTCTAGGAATTACAGCTGTGATGAGATTATATGTCTGGTTGAATGGGTGTTGTACTTAACACTGTTAACACCTAACACTGTTTCACCCAGCATCAGCTTGCATCCTATGTCTTTGCTAATATGCTGTCACCAATAATTTCCTATTCCTTTTTATCAAATAATAAATATAGAATCTTGTAACTGCAAATGTCCTGTACTATCTTCAATACTCTCATGGCACATTACTGCATCCCTTTTCCAGATGTAGCCAACATGTACCCTCTCGCGACTCCTACTGCATAATTCACTCTTGGCATTGGGCTGCAAAAAAAAAGCATGCGTAAGGTTCATTTGATACAGGACCTGACATCACTTTTAAGGTCAGTGTTAGTCCTTATTCATTGATTGCATTTTTTGGACTCGGACTGCCCATTGTAAACTGATGGAGAGCAAATGGAAAAGGGAGAGAGAGAGAGAGGGAGAGAGGGAGAGAGAGGGAGAGAGAGGGAGAGAGAGAGAGAGAGGGAGAGAGAGGGAGAGAGGGAGAGGAAAATGATAAAAAGCCTGGATAAGCGAATGACTGTGTTGTTCAGGAGTTGATATCAATGTTATCTATCTCTCTTTTTCACTCTCTGAGCCCTTCTCTTGTTTTCTTTTTTCAAGCTCTTATCTTGTGCGACCAAAATGCCAGGAACAAAAAGGAAAAAAAGAAAAAACAAGAGATTTTTCATTGCTGGATTGTGTGTGTGTGTGTGTGTGTGTGTGTGTGTGGGGGGGGGGGGGGGGGGGTTCTGAGGCTACTGGAGTATGGACACCAAAATTATGACCAATGTACCTGATTTGGCCTTTCTTCTTGACCATGTGCTGGTAATTTAGTTGTATTCTTATTGGGAAGGTTTTGTTAGTTAACACAAGCTGCATTCACACAGTCTTCTAAGCCGGCTCTTGCTATTAGAAGATTACACCTCATTTAACTCTTTGTGCCCTCATTGACAACATCAATTCATTACACACACACACAATCCCACACACACAATCACACCCACACATACACACACACACACACAGGCACACATACATAGGCACACTCTTGCTGGTGGCGACTGATAAGCTTAGACTTCAATCTGTCACTAATAGAGGCACACAAAGCCATGGAGCCATGGGTTTGGGTTGCTGTGACGACCGGGCCGCGGCGTTGGCGAAGGTAGCAGCTGGAGCATCCACCCCTTTAACCCCCCTCCCCCCACACACAGACACACATATCCCCCAAGCAGACGTCTCAAATGCGGACTGACAAACAGGCAGGTCAGGTGCTTGACCCCCACTTTACATCAGAATCCTTAATTACCCCCACCCCGTGTGTGTGTGTGTGTATGTGTGTGTGTGTGTGTGTGTGTCTGAGTCACTCAATTCAAAGCCCTTTTTTTATTCACACTAAGTGAAGACAATTGCCTCCATTACACACACACACACACACACACACACACACACACACACACACACACACACACACACACACACACACACACACACACACACACATTTTTATAGGAACTTAATCTAATACTGCCACTTTTTATTCCGTGATAAAAAACACCTGCAGATAGGGCCAGGTTGTGAGCCTGTATGGGAAAATTCTATAATCCCAGTGAGAGAATAGGAAGTTGGACGATATGAAAGCGCGATAAACTGATAATTCACCGTCTTTGGAATTCTATTTTATTAGCCAGCGTTTTTTCTTCCCCTCTCTTCCTATTTTCTAAGGTTATATTTTATTAGGTCAGTCCAACCGAGATAGAAATCTCCTCATAGATAGAGGGATTTTATTAAGAGAGGGTAAACTGACTTTGAGAGAGAGAGAGAGAGAGAGAGAGAGAGAGAGAGAGAGAGAGAGAGAGAGAGAGAGAGAGAGAGAGAGAGAGAGAGAGAGAGAGAGAGAGAGAGAGAGAGAGAGAGAGAGAGAGAGAGAGAGAGAGAGAGAGAGAGAGAGAGAGAGAGAGAGAGAGACATTGAAGATGGAATAAGGAAGGGAGAGATAGAGCCTAGCAGTGGTACATTAGAGAGAGAGAGAGAGAGGGAGGGGGGAGGAAGAGAGAGGGGAAGAAAAAGGAGATAGAGGCAGAGTCAGACACAGAAGAGAAAGTGGTCCTTGTGTTTCACACTTGACCCTGTTTTTAACCGTAGGTCACCTGGCTCACTATACCTCTGGGTGTCAGGTTACCCCGCCCTTAGGTTACCACACCCTGTGTGTGTGTGTGCGTGTGTGTTTATATGTGTTTGTGCGTGCGCACACATGTGCGCTCATGTGCACTCTTGCCCTCGCAAAAGCTACACGGTGTGACTGGCATGATGACTCTCACAACTACACACATGGAACATACCTTTCCCACTTACACACACACGCACGCACACACACACACACACACACACACACACACACACACACACACACACACACACACACACACACACACACACACACACACACACACACACAGTCTCATCTGGTTTCACCCACCCCCCCACCCAGAAGCAGGCCGGCCTCTGAGTCTTGTCTTAGTATTAGCAGCGGTGGCAGTAGTGTGCCCCAGAGTAAAACAATCTGCTGTAATCTATCACAGGCCTTTATCGAGGGCCCCTATCTGCGAGCAGAGAGGGCTACCGCCGGTGCTGTTGCCGGGGCCAGGGGCCACTGTGGCGCCGTGTTGTTTTTTCAAAGACGATACAGTTTCATAGAGTCTGGTGACAACAAGGGGGCAGCGACTACGCCCTCACTCACCGAATACCTCCTCCTCCCCACCAACATCACACACACACACACACACACACACACACACACACACACACACACACACACACACACACACACACACACACACACACACACACACACACACACACACACACACACACACACACACACACACACACACAGAAGCCACTCTTCCCAGACCTGTTGACCCCTGTGTTGACCAGCATGGTCGGGGTTGAGGGGACATGTCCCCCCCCAACCCGTGTGGGTAATGTACGGTTCAGAACCCAGGACCATGTTGTGGATGTTTTTAAAAGGGATTCAATCAGACATGATGGCTAGAGGGTGACTGGGACTTGCCCTTTTACATGCACTCACACACGTGTCGTTATACTGCCTCTCTATCGATCTCGCTTCCCCTTTCTTCTTCTTTTTTTGCCAACTCTGACCTCCGAGGTCTTCTCTCCTTCTCCTCGTTGTTCTAGTCTGTGCCTTTCTGCCTGGCCTGCCCTCCTGATATGACTCCCTAACACACGCCAGGACCCAGATCACTGAGGTGATGATAGAAAGGCTGGTGGTGTTGTCACACACATGAGTTGACTACACCACCAGTGTTGTCAATAAGATATAGGCTCACACAGTGGAAAGGCAAATGTTTTTTAATGGTGACTTTAAGTGCATTTCTAAGCATCTACAGTGTTTGTTTACAGTGTGTCTACATTGCTTATATTTCAACCCAAATCTGTTGTGCATACAAGAACCATTCCAAAACACCTATGCACAGGAATGCAGTCCACTGATTAATCTGAAATGTACCTCAAGTCATAAAGTTGTGTATTTTCTTTGTCCGGATGTGACCCTCCGCCATGGCAGAGATACAGAGGGTATCAAATGGCCCCTGTAGCATTTACAGAGACGGATGCAAAGCGTACTGTCTCTTTTGGTGTGGATAGCTTTCATTTTTGTTTAAATAACTAAATACAAAGGCATGCTGTGGCCAACCATGGATGTGATTGTGCTGGAGTTCTTGAGCGTGTAGCCGTAATAATAGCGGCATAATGCGTGGCGCGTCGTGGGCAGCTTTGTTCGCCAAAAGTAGGAAGCTCTTAATGGAATCTGATAGATGGATAGACGGCTGTCTCCCCAGGGGCCCGGGGGGCGAGAGGGGGTGAGGGAGGGGTCTTTACTTATCAAGGCAACCCCTCGCTCTCGCTCTCTCTTTCTCTCTCTCTCTCTCTCGCTCTCGCTCTCGCTCTCGCTCTCTCTCTCTCTCCCCCCCCCCCTCCCTGCCCCCCTCTACTGTCTCTTCACAGTGGCCGTTCATGGGAAGGGATAATTTGTCAATAATTGGCCGTGTCATTCTCTTCGGAGGGTTTTGTGATTAAAGAGAAGGAAAGCCGTCCAACAGAGTCCAGAGCGCCAGTGTGTGAGGAGGGGAGGGGAGGGGAGGGGGAGGGGGAGTAGGGGGGCAGATCTGAGTCCCTGATACTGTCATTAAGAAGTGCTTTAGAAGTGTTTTAGCTGAATTCACACAAAGCAAGGGTGGGGGGGGGGGGGGGAGACGGATAAATAAATTATTAAAGGAGGGGGGGAATGGAGGAAAGTGGAATGTCAGGGGAAGTGATAGAGACTTTAGGAAATCGCTTGGAAGGGGTGAAAGATAAAAGATTATCCCGCTTCTTTTTCTGCCAACTTATAGCCTTCTCAACCCTTCACCGAGGCAAATTCGCTTACTCCAGCAATCGTGTGTGTGTGTGTGTGTGTGTGTGTGTGTGTGTGTGTGTGTGTGTGTGTGTGTGTGTGTGTGTGTGTGTGTGTGTGTGTGTGTGTGTGTGTGTGTGTGTGTGTGTGTGTGTGTGTGTGTGTGTGTTTGTGTCTGTGTGCGCAAGCCTACCTTCCTATCATCACTCTTGGTGTACGTCCTGTTCGGGTACCTGCCCTTGAGTACACATTAGCTAGCCCTGTAGAGAGAGCATGAGGTAGGTGTATGTCTCTGGGCTGCAGATCTCCCCATCTCCTCCACTGATAAATGTGACAAGCAGTGTTCCATGGAATGACTCGCCCTCCTCTGATTGGTCACGTCTTTCACTGACCCGCCCTCGGTATGCCCCTGCACCAACCACCAAACACTGGCAGCCATATGGCGTTCACCTGTTTGCTTTTACTTAGCTCCCTCTTTCTCTATCATCGCTACCCAATGTTGACTTATTCTTATTCTAATTCTAATTATTAAATGTATCAATGGTACATGTGGTGGTAATTAGTTTAATACGTATTATTAATACGTGCGTTTCCACCCGAACGGTGTGTTTCACAAAATGACTCAGCTGTGGGTCCAGCCTAATGGGGGAGATGACCTCCCCCCTGCCCCCCCTGCCCCCCCCCCGTCCACCCTGGCCACCTTCATATCCTCCTCTCTGGCTATCGTTTGTGGAGATCTCCTCCGATAAGGAGCCCACACTGACCTTTCACTCAACTGCTTCCACTTTGCATACCTTCTCTGCTGTTTTCCCACCACGCAAATTGGGGAGTAGAGATAGAGAGACAATGGGTCACACTAGGAATAAGGGAGAGTCTCGCACACAGGGAATCACCCCCGAGGACATCACCACTGTTCACAGTGTCTTACTTTGGCTTTATTGTAGATGGTTGATTTAGTTTTTTGTTCATCGATGCAGGGATGTACATTCTATCCACAAGGGTAAAATGGGCCCACCAGAATACATTTTGGGTTTAGGTGATCTCCTATTAAAATAATTAATGATTTCGCTAACATGCTTTATCAGGTCATAAATAGTTCTTTACTAATTACACAGTTCTTAATTAAGATCAGTATTGACAAGAGTAAACATAACTAATCTCTATAGAAACCACATCCAGTGTAAAAGTTCAACCTGAGTTCATCATGAAATTTGATGGATAAAGGAAACCACCAACTAGAAGCTACCAGTGCGCCAACAATTTGATGTAGACTCCTGCAATCTATATTTCATACGCTATGAGATTCCTATCTTAATGTTCATGCAAATTGGAATATCTGTCAATAAATTATATACATGTTGTATGTGTGTGTATATATATATATATATATATATATATGCTGCCAGTCAATTTCAATGAAAATTGTATCTATACATAGAACTGATAACTACCGTAAAGAGGAAGTTTATTAGGTTAGGTTATTACAATACATTATAGCCAGTTAATAAGTACCCTAAACCCACATTGCCGTATCTCCTTTTTGCAGTTTATGCAAGGCCAGAGGGGGAGGACGGCCCGGGAGTCCAGTACTTCATGTATTCCACATAGTGCTTGTATTCAGGAAGAGGGGCATGGGTTTGGAGGTGGTGGAGGAGATAGCGGTGCTGGTGAAGGAGGTGGTGGTGTTGGTAGTGGGGAGGAGAAGTGGAAGGAGCTGACTCGATTCGTGTTTCTATTTTCTTGAAGAGTCTCTCTGAAGTGAAGGAGAATTCTATTGTCCCGCCCATCTGACACAAACTCTCCCATAGACACACACAAACACACTCTCTCTCTCACTCTCTCCCTCTCTCCCTCATACTTCCTCTCCCTCAATCATCACTCAGTCGCTCATGTTGTTCACCTCTGAAGCATGCTTTTCACGTCGACTTCCCCTCCTCTTAAATGTCCGACGTTCACAACAGAAAGCAGAGCGGGCTATTTCTCAAACGTCGACCGTTGCCGGGCATCTCTCCATCCTGACGCTAGAGAGTGTGTGTGTGTGTGTGTGTGTGTGTGTGTGTGTGAAAGCACACTTACCTGCCCAAGATACACATACTGGTGTACATGCCAAGCGCACGCACACACACGGACACACACACACACCCAAGCACCCCTGCGAGGACCATGTGAAGGACTATTATTAATCATCTGCCTTATCCGCGCCCAACATCTTCGAGGCTATTTGCTGTTTAATCACTAAAATAATATGGGGGGGGGAGGGCGAGGAAGGGGGGGGCGAGGGTTGCGGTGGGTGCAGGTGTCAGGTTGCCACGGCAACCAAAATGGAGAAAGGTCAGGCGCCGGTTTATCTTATCGGCGATAGGGAACGGTTACTAATTACAGATAGGTGGTAGCCGCTCTCGGTCCGGCGGGGCGCTGCCTTAAAACCACTATCAGCAATCCACACCAGCGTGATATTAAAATTATCTCCCCAATCATCCATGAGCAAGCCTGCGTGCGCATGTGTGCTGGGGCGTTCGCACATGCATATGCAACGTGCGCCGCCTCAGAGGGAAAAAAGCCCGTCGGCCACCGAGTTGGCCCGAGGACATTGCTCTTGGACCTTGGCTAAGAGTTCTTTAAAGGGTTTTCTGCAAAACCTTTCTTTGTGTGTGTGTGTGTGTGTGTGTGTGTGTGTGTCACCGAACTGGGCTCGGTGGGAGCAGACACTGAAAGACAGAAGCACAAGCATAGAGGCAGAGGAACACTCCCGGCCTGCCCTCTCGCTGGATGGGAAATAGGGGGTGGGGGGGGGGGGGGGGGGACAGACCAACGGACAAGAGTGGTAATAGGCTCACCCGTTGGGTCATCGAAGGACAGGAGGGTGAGATGTTATTTATTGTGTGTGTGCCAAGTGTGTTTCTCATGCACACACACACACACACACACACACACACACACACACACACACACACACACACACACACACACACACACACACACACACACACACACACACACACACACACACACACACACACACACACACACACACACGTTTAAATGATCCACCACTACCATGTTTCAATAAAATTCAAAGTTGTCTTTTGTATTAGGTTAGCCTTTTTGTGTTTGTATTTTTGCGATCATTTGAAATAACTTTTTCAAATATAAATGCCCTAATGTTATACACCCTGTTCTCTTTGCTTCATGCCATAACTTGCCACACAGCTTTTCTTAGTGCACAGCAGACTCGAGGGGATCCTGTAATTAGCCCCCCAATGTTTAGAATCGAGAAGCCGATTCCCAGATTTTGAATCCGGAAATCGTTTTGAACCGCCATTTGATTTTGAATCATTTTGAATCAAAATTTAATTGAATTGAATCGTGAGATTCTGAAAGATTCACACCTTTTATTCAAACTTGCAAGTCTATGTTAATCTTTTTTTGGGTGTGCAGGCGTATTTCTCGAGTCTTCATAGCAGAGTGAAAAAGTCAGTGAAGAATATGGCGGCAGAGAGAGAGTCTGCTCGGAGCCATGTGTGTCTATGCATGCGCAGATGTTTCTGTGGTGTGTGTGTGTGTGTGTGTGTGTGTGTGTGTGTGTGTGTGTGTGTGTGTGTGTGTGTGTGTGTGTGTGTGTGTGTGTGTGTGTGTGTGTGTGTGTGTGTGTGTGTGTGTGTGTGTGTGTGATCTTGTCTCGGCACCCCTTCCATTTATCATCTCTGACATTTGGCTGTACTCCCCCGCTATCTGCCCATCATCTCAGGAAAGCACATTTTCCCATCAGAAATCCCGTTGTGACTTTTTGCGTTTTGCGGGGGGGTGCTGTTACTTCCTCTTGCAAGCCAGGGTGAGATACAAAGATGTGAGAGAGTGCATCCTTTCTTGGCTCAGTGTACAGCGCACGCCACTGTGTGTGTGTTAGTGTGATTGTGCGCTTGCTCGTATTGTGTGCGTTTCCAAGTGTGGGTGGATGTTTGTGTGTATGTGCTCTTAGGAGTAATTATGCATGTGGCACACACGCACGCACGCACGCACGCACGCACGCACGCACGCACGCACGCACGCACGCACGCACGCACGCACGCACGCACGCACGCACGCACGCACACACACACACACACACACACACACACACACACACACACACACACACACACACACACACACACACACACACACACACACACACACACACACACACACACACACACACACACACACACACACACACACACCATCTCTTTTCTGCTCACTCTCTTTTAACATCAATGTTATCTGGGATGGGGCTACAGCGATGCCCTGCCTCTCTAAACTGCCCCCTTTCTCTGCACTTGCCAGCCATTCAGAGGGTGTTATATTTAACCAGCTATCTCCTCTAGCCTCTCTCTGACCCTCCCCACCACCCCAACCCCCATCCTCCCAGTCCTCCCAGCCTCCATGCTATCACACCCTACAACACACATATTAGGCAACGAGATCCCACTGTATTTTTACTTTTATTTCTTCTTTATTTTAAGCCTTATGACAGTGGTGATGGGAGATAGTGGGGGTAGGATGAGATAGATAAGACATGCAAGCCATTAAGAGATGTATGGCGCAGTGAGTAACCCCCCCCCCCTGCTCCATCCATGCCCCCCACTCAATCCATGCCCCCCCACTCCATCTATGACCCCCCCTCCCCCCGACACTGCTACTTGCCTTCTGCCTGCCTCTTTTTTAATTTTCTTTCGCATTGCTCCCACTCCTTCTCTTTTTGTCCGTTCGGCCATCTTTCTCTCTCTCCATTTATCTCTCTATCTTCATGTCGGGTTGAGTAAACTCCTGTACTCTGCCTTCGGGGGGAGAGGCTGTTTTCTGTTTTCTGTCTTCCACACAGTGTTGAAACAGATCGTTTTAAAAAATGACAGTAAGATAGCGACTTCCAGGAATTTGTAATGAACCGATTTTTGTAGCTTGTCTGGCATCAGTCGATCAGAGACCATGCTAGCTTTCTACTGGTGCAGCTAGAACAGAAGAGTCCTGTTAATCTAATACTAACCTTATGGCAAAAATAATTTCGAGGGAAAATGACTTATCCGTCTGGATCTTAGTTATGTAGTGCATTGATACATTTATGTGTGCTCCTTTTATCATCAGTTGTGGATGCTTTGAAGGTCTGTCTTCTGAATTCATCAGCTGGCACGGAAACATTTTTGGAGATCGCCTTAAGATAAGAAATATCAAGTGAAAGAATAATAATGGGGTCCAGGCGTTTCGTGTGACCGGCTGACACCCCCTCCATGAGGCCTTTAAGTCAGTTCTAAAAACAAAATGTCTCCCAAAGGGAAGCAAACATTTTTCGTATCTTACCTCGCAATAAAAAAATAAAACTTCAGTCTCAACCTTTGTTTTAGATAGTTGATCTGTACAGCATACTATATACCTGCACTGTAATCAACTGTCTACTGCGTTAAATTGGAGAGAGAGAGAGAGAGAGAGAGAGAGAGAGAGAGAGAGAGAGAGAGAGAGAGAGAGAGAGAGAGAGAGAGAGAGAGAGAGAGAGAGAGAGAGAGAGAGAGAGAGAGAGAGAGAGAGAGAGAGAGAGAGAGAGAGAGAGATTTGACTCATCCCTTGTTTAGTCTCTGCTTCCAACAGGTGGATGGGTGGAATGAAGTGTGTGGAGGCAAGAGGAATTGTAGGAAACACAAAGTTTTATTTATTTTATAAATATTTGGCGGGAGTGGGAGTGGGAGTGGTCATCCTTGAATGAGTTTCTATCTCCCTATCTCTCTCTCGCTCTTCATCCCTCTCTTCCTGCATACCATTGTAAGCTAGTCTCCTCCTTCCTCTCCGCTGCTCCTCCAGATCAAGGAGTGATCAGGCTGCCTTTTTAAACACACACACACACACACACACACACACACACACACACACACACACACACACACACACACACACACACACACACACACACACACACACACTCCCACACACTCCCACACACTGTCTCCTCATCTCTGTTGTTGCTCAGCCAGGCGTCCGGTGCATGGGCCTTGTAATCCAACGGTTGGTCAAATGTGACCTCATCTCACATTTCACATCCAGCTGCTGTCCGTCAGAGTGTGTGTCCGCTATATTCTGCCCCGCGGGCCGAGATGAAGGCTTCTATTAGAATGCCATGCCAGGGTGATTGTCTGAGTTAATGGAAAACACATGGCAAAAGGTTTCCTTCTGTTCAACACCTTGAACCAGGGGTGAGTTGAGTCACCACTTTTTCACTGGTTATACTGATTTTGCAGTCCTATAAGTGAGTTCGCTGTAATCCATAACACTATTGGCTATTCCGCTATGGTCATCATGACAGCAAGAAGTCATATTATTTAGAATGTTGTTAAACGGAGATCCAAGAAAGATTCTGTGTGTCAAATAAAAAGAGTCAATTCAAATCTGTCATGATTCATATCATCAATAGTAAATGTTAAGGTTATATTAAGTTTGAAGGCTTATTATTGTTTAGCAACTGTGTTTGAGATCAAGTCAGCCATATTATGCTACAGCTCCAGTACAGACTGATGTCTTAGACACCCTGATTCATAAATTCCCTCCCACCACATCCCCCCATTACTTCCCTTTCCTCTGCTGGATGTGGGAGTGTCCGTATCCTTGCCTACCCAGAGTGTGTGAAAATCTTCTCAATGTTTTTACACACAAGGCCATGTCTTGTTCATATCCAGCGAGAGAGGGGCTTAGAGATATGGAACGCTACAATGTGTCTGATACGGTTTGAGTATACACTGATGGCTGGTTCGAGTTCACGTATGACCTTGTGTGTGTGAGTGTGTGTGTGTGTGTGCGCGTGTGTGTGTGTGTGTGTGTGTGTGTGTGTGTGTGTGTGTGTGTGTGTGAGAGTGTGAGTGACCTTGCAGCCATAGTTTCTGGTTCTTAATGATGCAACCAGACTTTCTCTCGAGTATCCAATGGCAGCTGATAATCAATAATATACCCTTAACAATATACCCAATATCATATTTCCGGTCGAACAATATTTTAATTATACTATAGGTAATGTTATAACTATTATTAATGTTTTTTTTGTATGCGAGCCCTTGATCAGATCAGGAAATTCGAATAATTTGTTAATTATGATGATAATTGTGTATATGAGTGTATTACACTCTGTTTGAACCCTTTATGCATGTGAAGTAGAAGCACATCCAATGGCCTTGCCCAACTGTCTGTTTTCAGGAGGGAGGGAGGAGGTGGAGAAGGGGGGTGTATTTAGATGGAAAGGATTCTGATAAGCAGTTGATTCAACACCCACCCTCTCCTTCTCCTCCTCCCTACTTTATCTCTCGCTCTCTCGTCCCCTCTCTCTCTCCCTGCCCATGTGAATGGTGGGAAAATTCAAATCTGCTGCTATTTTCTATCTTTTATCAGAAGGCCTTATCGGCTGGTTCTCTCGCGTCTGCATGCCTGCCGTCAGTAGTCCAGGGTCCCTGCATGGAGTCCATCTGTGTTCCTCTCTCTCTCTCTCTCGCTCCCCCGCACTCTCTCTCTTCACATTTCTCCCCTTCTAAACCAGAATGGATTGGGGAAAATCCTCCTTTAAAGCTTTAATTCTGTTATTTTGTTTGTCTTCTCATGCTTCTCCCACAATCGGACGCTGACAACACAGACGCAACACAGGAGACGCACACACACGCACCTACACAAACAAACGCACCTACACACACACACGCTTAATAGAATGCTTCCACGTTGTCCAAAATACACAAGGGCACATACACGTACGTACAGATTTTATTGTTTTACTGATACAGACCCAGGTGAATGGGTGCACACACACACACACACATAGACACACACACACACACACACACACACACACACACACACACACACACACACACACACACACACACACACACACACACACACACACACATCCCAACAGGAACACACTGCAAATATCTTAGTATTCTAAGCTCCACTTCTCCGTTCGCTGTCCCACCCCTGCCTCCCTCTCCCTGGGTGTGGGAGTTGGGCGTCCTTGAGCCCTAGCTCCTATCTCTGGCCATGTCGGCAAGTCTGAAGCTCCACCAGAGGAGAGCACCACTGAGGGACAAACAAAGATAGGCCTGACACAGGACCTCATCCTGGCATGCTATGACACTTGCAACAGAAGGTGTCGTTTAGAACCATCGATAACTCTCCTTGGTTGGTTTCCTCTTGCTCTTTGTGGTTTGCTAGGTGTAAGGTTTATTTTCCCAGTGGATTGGATTTATAACTTCATCCAATACCAACTCTTTGATAAATGGTATGGCATGGTAAACACCAACTGTGATGGTAGCCTTCAGGCACGGGGAGAGAGATAGCGCTGGATTCATATGTTAAAAGACAAACAGTTAGAACGAGTCCAATCTGTTTGTCAAAATATTATGCAGTTGGCCGCAGAGCATCATGGAACAACATGGAATTGCATCACGCAATGTCCTTAAAAAAACTAAAAAACATGGTTGCCGAACTGCTGTGTGAAAAATAGGTGGACGTAGCTGAGGGGTATGTAAACACACACACACGCACGCACACGCACACACATGCACTACAGACACACACCTGGCATTCAGCCTTGTGTCCACCACATTGAGTGCTTTTCTCTTGGAGGATTATTTGGTTTGTGTGTGTGTGTGTGTGTGTTTCAGATAAACCTGGTTATACGAGAGAGAAGGGGGGGAGACCTGTGCAACCTTGTATCTTAACAATATGTAATCCTGCGTCCACGTATTTAACATGTATTGTTTCACACACACTCACTCTTTTTACTGGACGTCCTGGGCCTAAAGACGCACACACATGGCCCAACGCTCATGCACATTCACAAGCACCTCCATGTTGCTGCTCTCTCTTTCTTATTAAGCTTCTTGGTCCGGCCGGCTGACTGCTGTATTCCAAGGAGATTTGTGTGATATGTCTGTGTGTGTGTGTGTGTGTGTGTGTGCGCGCGTGTGTGTGTCTGTGTGTACTGGTGTCTACAGCCCTGCTCATTTAGCAGTTAATTTTTGCCGCTCCTATCTCTGATTAGTACAACCTAAAGCTTTGTGAATGCGCTACATTTCTTGCCTTACTTGTTATCGGGGTGGGAGAAGAGAAAGGAGAAGAGGGGGAATTGGAGGGGATATTTAATCGTTTAAGTAGTTATCCTGAGGAACTGATTTCTCTCTGTCCACGCCCCCCTCCCCCCCTCCATTTCCCCGCTCTCGCTCTTCCCTTCCTTCTCAGCGATGTAAAGAAATCCCGCTGAACGGTCCAAGCACAGTAATTCTCCTTCTCTTTTTTTTTTTGGCATGGGCTTGCATGAAGGGGGGAGGGATGAGTGGGGGGGCCGGGTGAGGGTGAGGGGGAGGGGGGGGGGGGCTGAGGTGGTAGTGGGAGAGGAGGGAGCGAGAGAGGGGGAGAGCAAAAAAAAAAACGACTTGATGAAATTCCGCTATCAGCTCCGAACCAATATGCAAAATATCTCGCTGGAAATCAAATAGCTATTATGTTTTCATTTCCACGTCGGCGTATTTGCTTAATGAAGAGGAGACAGATCAGGCCGGCAGAGAGAGTCTGCAGAAGACGATAACCGCCAAAGGCTTCCAGCTATCCTACACACACACACACACACACACACACACACACACACACACACACACACACACACACACACACACACACACACACACACACACACACACGTGCACGCACACTCGCATATACACGCACACACATGCTCGCCCTGTCACCTCCCTTCTCTCTTTCTTCTCTCTCCTTCTTCCCTCCATTCCTCTTCCCTCCATCTTTTTTTCGGATGGGAGTGGAGAGAGGTAAAGAGGCATGGTGATGGAGTGGGTGGGGTGGGGGAGAGACTCTTGGAAGGACCTTAAGAATGATGTGGGAGTGAAGGTGGTGTTGGGCTGGGGGGATAACGATAGGAAGAGAGGCTTATAGACGAGGGACGGCAGGTAGAGGCATGAAGAAATAAGGACAGAGAGAGAGAGAGAGAGAGAGAGAGAGAGAGAGAGAGAGAGAGAGAGTCAGAGAGAGAGTCAGAGAGAGAGTCAGAGAGAGAGTCAGACCTAGAGAGAGGGAGAGAGTCTCAGACCTAGAGAGAGAGGGAGAGAGAGAGCTGGAGAGAGTCTCAAGCGGGAGAAAGTATCAAGAGAGGCATTCAGAGTGTTTGCAGTGCAGGCTTTAGGGGGCTTGTGGGGGTGCACACACACACACACACACACAAACACACTTATTGCATGATCGTCACATCAGGGTATTGCGGTTGCCCAGCACTAATGTTTGGTTTAGTTTGTCTGTGTTTATTGTATGATTAATTATTTCACTAGTGCATTGTATCTTCGAATACTGTTTGTCTGTGTGTAATCTCTCTATGTTGCAGACAGACGGACAGACAGACAGACAGACAGACAGACAGAGACACACCACACACACACACACACACACACACACACACACACACACACACACACACACACACACACACACACACACACACACACACACACACACACACACACACACACACACACACACACAAACAGTTGCGCTGAAGGAGGGTTGAAAACGTACGGAATGAGGGAGTTCTATATTTACATCTTTATACTGATCCATTTAAAAACGTTTTGATATCCTCTGTGAGGAGACTGGCAGCCCTTCAGACATGGATGCACTGCCATAACCCACATCACGCCAAGGAAGGCGTGTTTCCACCACTTCAAAGTTGGCAAATCGAGTGTTGCCTTAGTTGTCGCCCAGTGTGTGTGTGTCTCTCTCTCTCTCTCTCTCTCTCTCTCTCTCTCTCTCTCTCTCTCTCTCTCCCTCTCCCTCTCCCTCTCCCTCTCTCTCTCTCCCCCCTCCCCCTCCCTGTGATTAATAAGTGTATTCTGTTAATGCTCCTGACTCCGTGTCAGCTTGCTGAGTAGATTCCTGAAGAGCACAGACCAAAGAACCCCTTCCTCTCTCTCGCTCGCTCTCTCTCTGTCTCTCTGTCTCTCTCTCCGTCTCTGTCTCTCTCTCATACTCCTGCTCTCTAAATATCCTCTTAAGTCTCCCTCTCTCTCTTTTTTCCACTGAAGTCTGTGATTGCCTGATACAAGCCCGCCCCCCGCCGCCTCCCTGCTATTATTTTATCTTTTATTTTTTGTAACCGAGCGCTGAGTTATTAGCATGAGAGTTATGCGTCCTGCCTGTGTGTGTGTGTGTGTGTGTGTGTGTGTGTGTGTGTGTGTGTGTGTGTGTGTGTGTGTGTGTGTGTGTGTGTGTGTGTGTGTGTGTGTGTGTGTGTGTGTGTGTGTGCCTATAATCAAGCTTGTTGAGCAACCAGGTTTGATGTGTCTATGTGTTCAATCGGGGGCGGCGCAGGTTTTGATGTGTCCAGAGAGTTAATACAGCCTGTATGTAACGCTGCCTTCCTTTGCTCCTACGCTCCTTTCCTCTCCATCCTCATATATTCTATACTGTGTTGTTCTATATCAAAGCCAGCCCTTTTCCAAACCTTAATAGTCCTCCTCCTATTTTCCTCGGAATAGAAGCGTGTTCTTTCAGAGTAACAGCGCAGTACTTTTAGCGTTTCTCTTCCGCCCCAGTATGTTTCCGCTGCCAGGCCGTCCTGGCCAATGTAATTGATGGCTCTTAGGCAGCGAGGAGCCCGTCAGTGACTGTGTATGTGTGGACCAAGGCATGGTTTTAAGCAAAGCTTTGCCTTCTGCTATACAAACGACTCTTAATTAGGAGCCTTAATTAGGAGCCTGGAAGCGTTACAGATATGCAGACCTTGCATTACAGTAGCAGGCGACCAGGTGAACAGAATTTATATTGTCTGTGTCTGACCACCTAGGTTTTGAACATGCGTAATTATTTTTTACATCTTGTTTGACATCTGATCATGTCAATTGATCTGGGTGGAGACGACCCCCAATGTAACTAATTCAATAATAACTAATATTGTTCAAACCCACCTCCAATATATCCTTCATTCGTGAATATTCTTAAGTTGTGGCCCATCCAAATACCATTTTATCAGGAGTAGATCGTTTTAGTCATTTAAAAAAAGAATTGGGTTCCGCAACTCTTAAATAAAAAATTACAGAAAAGTTTAATCCCGCTGTCGGATAAGTTCCCAACCGCCGTGATTGGCCTCATATAGAGATACATAAACGAGCGCTTTGCCTTTCGTTTATTATTCCTCCATCTTGCAAATTAGTTCAGTCTAGCATTCCTATTGGATATCTCAGCGAGAGTAGCGCTGTTACAATTAATAAGGTTTTTAACTTAACTATGGGGGAAAAAAAAGGCAGTTAAAGAAAGTGCCATACTTATCATAGAGCCCTGTTATCCGGCCTGCCAATGGTCCTGGAGAGAGGAAGAGGAAATGGGGATAAAAGAGGAATATTTCTCCCTGGATGAAAGCGCCCGGGCCCGGAACCCAAACTTTTTTGCGCCCCCCATTTGATGTGCGAAGGCAGTGATGCAGCGATCGATTCATTAAACCAGAATGGTAATGAGGAAAGAAATCATAATTCAAACTTAACATTTTCAACCAGGGAAATATAATTGGAATTTTATACAGAGGAGTCCCTTTGTACAATTATGATTAAAGGAAAATTAATTGTATGAAAATGTCCTCACAGATACTGAAAATTAGATCTGGCAAAGCTTGGCGACATAGCAGCTAATTCTGAAATATTGTTTATACGATCAATCTTCTCCCCCCCCCTCTACTTTTTAATTTTTACATTTCTATTTTTTATAAACGTCCAAATCTTACTGTGGTAATTTTTTATCTGAAATTAGAGCCAACCATACAGGCATGGAAGTTGAAATTAGCCTAAAGATGTTTCATTTACAAAGACAGAAACACTTTGTCAGCCCCGACGATTGTTTCCAAGCATTATCTCAGCCCTGCTTTTTAATTGCTTCGGAAGTGAAATTAACAGAATTATAAAAAAAAAAAAAAAAGGCTTCTCCCTTCTTGTAACGGGGGTATTGTAATTCAGGGCTATTGTTGTGTGCTTTGTATAGATTATGGGCTCCTTTGTTCCAGCATTGTAAATATATACGCCCCCCAGTCACGGCTTTAGCTCGGCAACAACCCCCCCCCCCCCTGCATCCTCCTGCGCTCATCACAACCTCGTAAAAATTAATTTTACAACGTGTCCGAGGAGCGGGAGGAGGTGAAACTACGTTCGTTCAGTGTACCTGACGCGTGCGGTTGTGTGCGTGTGTGTGTGTGTGTGTGTGTGTGTGTGTGTGTGTGTGTGTGTGTGTGTGTGTGTGTGTGTGTGTGTGTGTGTGTGTGTGTGTGTGTGTGTGTGTGTGTGTGTGTGTGTGTGTGTGCGGTTTCTAATGCATTCTTTTTGTTTTGCTGTTCAGTACCTTGACATGCAGATGAGTCGTGCGTTTCGCTGCGGTGGCTTGTTCACCGTTTCCCCCGCCCCTCCAGCAGGACCCTAATCCTCTTACACCAAATAGTTAGCCCAAATTAATGAGACGCACACCCACATACAGACACAAACGTACACACACACACACACACACACACACACACACACACACACACACACACACACACACACACACACACACACACACACACACACACACACACACACACACACACACACACACACACACACACACGTGCGTGCACATGCACTTCCTGGCTTCTAGGATAGAGCCGTTCCATCATAGGCCGAATGAGGAGCAGTAGATGAATCATTTTGTCAAGTGGTACTGTCGCAGACATCACTAAATAATGTGTTTTGAGTGATGCAAGGCAGAAATTAAAGCCTTGATGACACGCGTGTAAAATAAAGCAACTTCCATATGGCAGATAAAGGGGAACTCAGATGAACTCGGTTCATATTGACATTGAGACGGCCCTGGTTCTGAAAACCAGTAATTTAAACGAGTTATTACACACTCAGGCTGTAGGTGGATATTAATTATTGTTTTTTTTGTTTGTTCCGAAGAGACCATGACTTAATAGTCTAAATTCATCCATAATATGTATGTCAATATAGTTTGTAGAACGCTGTCAAAATAAAAATTAACCTAATTAAAAAAAAATGGCAAAGCAAATCCATATAAAGCGACTCTTTTTTTCTTCATTTTTATCTTCAAAAGGCTAAAATAGATCAAAAGTACTGTATAATTACTATGGTCAGTTGGGATTATGGAAGTGTAATTGATACGTATCAGCCCCCGCACTAATCACTCTTTTAGCCACAATTTTAGGTATAGTGTCATTTGGCTTTGAGCTCTCTCTTGGCTTCCACCATTAATCTTGGAGATTATACTGCTCAGCGTGTCCAATTCCTCAAATCGTTTCTGAATGAGTTTCTTTTAAATGGTCGTGGTGGTGGGGGTGGGTGCGTTGTCCAAGTGTTGAGTGTATTTTTCTCTCATCATTTATATATAATCCTAAGTAGGTTCTGTAATGTGCACTTTTCTTTTGCACACACGTGTAATGAAATCGACTGTGTTTCTGCATATATTGCGTGCATTGCTTGCTAGATAAAAAATGCTAGCGAGCTAGAGAATTAGCGTATAAATATAAAGCTACAGAATTAGTTTAGCTGAGTATATGTATACAAAAGGTTAATAGACAAATGAAAAGCTATAGCATGAGTTTAGCTGAGTATGTATACATTAGATCAATAGATACTGTATATGAAGAGCTACAGTATGTGTTTAGCTGAGTATAATTATACAATAGGTCAATACACAACTCCTTGTCCAAGGGTACCTTGTACCAAGCACAAGTTATTCACCAAGTATGACTTCATGTCTTTCTAAAGGCTCCATCGGTGACCTGGATGGTGGAGACGAGACCACCCCCGGGGACCTCAGCCTATCAGGAGAGGAGGGCGGGGCCTCGGACCAGGAAGACTCGGCAGGAGGGGATGGATCCAGTCCCCCCCCCTTTGCACCCCTCTACAATGAAGGTGAGGACCCCATGAGGACGGTGTTGTTTGTAGTTTGAAGACAATAATTCAGGGTCATTATTTATTTATATATATTTATTATATATATTTATTTTCATTCATTATTATACTTAACAAAAATAAATAATCAGATCTGAGGTCAGAGGTGAGTTTGCAGGGTCAATGTTTTTAGATTGTTGGACATGGTTTGGTGTTGTGAAGAGAGAACACACACACACACACACACACACACACACACACACACACACACACACACACACACACACACACACACACACACACACACACACACACACACACACACACACACACACACACACCACCTGCTGTCCAAACGCAAACATCTATAGATTAAATACTTCATTTTTCTGGGCTCCCTTAACTCTGACAACCTCCTACACCCCTCACCAGCACCACCCCAACACCTCTCCCCCATGATGCAGCCCTTATCCACAGCCTCTTCTTGTACTCTCTGATATCAGACTTTTTTCTCTCATTTTCTTTTGAGTTATTCAAGATTTCGCTGCCTGTTTTTTTCTTCCTCTTTTTTTTTTCTAATCTCAAAAATTCCTGCTCTTGTGATTTTTTTGGGGAGGTGTGGTAGTGGTGGTTGTGGTGTGTGTGTGTGTGTGTGTGTGTGTGTGTGTGTGTGTGTGTGTGTGTCTGTGTGTGTGTGAATGGGGGTGGTAGGGTGTGCAGGGAGGGGGGGGGGGGGCTAGTGATAAGAGACTGCTGGTTGGTTGGGCTCTGATAAAGCCATGGAAAGTCTGTCAGGTGCTAATCGAGACCAGATAGGAGATTACCCAGGTGTGTGTGTGTGTGTGTGTGTGTTAATGTGTGTGGGTGTGGGTGTGTGTGTGTGTGTGTGTTAGTGTGTGTGCCAGTTGGAGGGGGTAGGGTGCTGCATTCGATTGTACAAGTGAGGATGGGAGTTCTGTGTGTGTGTGTGTGTTTGTGTGTTTGTGTGTGTGTGTTTCTGCACCTACACACAGACCCACACAGTTGTTTCCCCACTGCTAAAAAACTTGATGTCTTTGTTTTTGTTTACTCCATCTCTTGTCCTCACGTCCTCCCCATTTCTTTTTGGAATCCATCTCCCGATCACATACTCTTGTACCCCCCCCCCCCCCCCCCCCCCTTCTCTCATACTTCTCGCTCTCTTCTCGGGGGGGGGGGGGATGCATGGGGGGTATGGGGGGTTCTCAATTGCCCGCGCTGTCCATTATCAGTTCTCTGTAAATCAGCCATGTTTGACGAACGTGCTCTTTCAACCCCTGGATCAATACCGGCCCTTTATCTGGCCAGGGCTGGCTAATAAAGACAACCTCCTCTCTTATCCACAACCAGGGAGAGAGGGACGGAGGGGGGGAGAGAGCGAGCGAAAGAGAGGGAGGGAGAGAGAAGAGCGGGAGAGGGGAAGAGGGGGAGAGAGATAACTCTAGTGAGAAAAACACATTGGACCAAAAAACAGCCTCCCTTCCTAATCCATCTTTACCAACACACAAAAATACACGCATGGCCAAACCGATACAAAACAAATATAGGAATTCACATTCTGTTGCAATGGGTAACACCCACACAGATAAACACTCACCAAGATTGAGAGAAAAAGAGAGGGGTAGATAATGGGATATCTTTTTGAAATTGCAACACTGTGACTATTTGACTGGCCCAGGTCCTAGCTGATTAGCTGAGAGAAAGGGACAGAGAGATAGAGTGAGCATCTGGTCAGCCCCTTGTTTGCTTGTGGTGTGGAAGATTCTCCTGATATTCTATGACCTGACGGTGTTATGGTCCCTACTCTCATTTGAATACTTTGCCTTTAAAAAATAAACATGTTGACCCAATGAATGTTAAAGCTCGAATGTAAACTTTGACAAATTATATTTAATTCAGGACAATATGTATCTTTAACGATTCAACAGTGCGATTTGTAATGGGAACTTTTGCCGGTCCAGTGGTTGAAGTTGCTATGCCCTGCTACCAAGGCTAGGCTAAACTAAGATAAACTAAGCTACACACATAGATATCCTAAAGCTACACCACGTACGGACAGATGTTTTTGTTTCTTATCAAATCCATCTCAGGGGTGCCAAGGGGATGAACTGAGACACACCAAAAAAAAAGTTCAGATCTACTAACGACGAGAGAGAGAGCTAGGTGCCACAGCAGGGAACGAAGAGGGTCATAGAGAGGGAGAGTTGTAAAAAGAAAAGGGGGAGGGAGGGAGGGAGGGAGGGAGGGAGGGAGGGAGGGAGTTGGGACAGTCAGATTGTTGGGTGACTTTTCCCTGCAGGTGTGACATGGGAAGTTCCGCCTTATCAGATTGATGGAGGCTGTCTCACGGCAGAGGGAGAGAGGGGGAGAGGGAGGAGGAGGGAGGAGGAGGGAGGAGGGAAGGGACTGAGGGCGGAGACTGGCTGGCAGAATAGTGACTGTCGACTTCTCCTGATACCTGCCTCCCTGTCTGAGATGATATGGGAGATAATATTGATAATATTAAACGCAATAACTGAATCTAGCACCCACACACACACACACACACACACACACACACACACACACACACACACACACACACACACACACACACCGCAGGATAAAATCAATGTGCCATTCAATGTGATTTATAGCAGAAAATAATGCCACTGTTTAGAGAGGGAGGGGCGCATACATGTTGGTGTGTGTATTTTTGCATGTTTGCTGTGTGTGTGTGTGTGTAAGTGAGTGTTGATTTATTTGACGTGTCAGATCTGGTCTCCTAACTGTTAACAGTAATAACCGAGTGTGGGTCCTGCTGCTGGTGTGGTGGGGTGGTGCTGTGTTGGGGTGGTGTGATGGGGTGGTGTGATGGGGTGCACGTGGGAGGGAGGGGGGTGGGGTGGGGTGGGGTTCGCGGCGGTGCTGGGGACATTTATGGTGGTATCGATCAGGCGTTATCGGGCGTTTTTATCGGGAGCTGGGAATGCAAAGGTAAACACAGCCTTTGTGCACACACGCACTGGGCCCGGCCGTTATCGCTGGGGGAGGGCCCAGGATTGAGGTAATGGAGGGGGGGGGGGGGGGGGGGGGGGTACATTTAGTGAGTGAGGAATAACATTGGGAGTTTTTCAAGCCGTGGCTTTGACTTTTATTTTTACAACATTTAGTTTTGAGAATCAATTCACCGTCGGTGGTACGATGTGAATACATGTATTTGCATGTGTTTATAATGGATTACATCCCCTGACGAGGTCATCAACCACAAGCTCGCTTAATCTGGTTGATCTCGTGTCCCTCACAGAGAGTCAACTGTTCAAAACCAGAAAAAATAAGGCAGTGTCACGTACGCCACGCCTCCGCTTTGAGGAGCGCAGCCTACTTTAATTATATTTCAAGCTATATTATATCTTAAGTTGTGTTCCACTCGCAGCACAAAAACTAAGATTGCATCGGTTGAGGGTCAAATAACGCCAGAAGAGACCTTTTATTAGTGAGTGACATTAATGAATCGATCTGCCCACTCTGTTTTTTAAAAAACTTCAGATCAGTGTGGCAGACTTGTTGTCAGTTTCTCCCCAACCCTTGAGCTGGCGGTGATGCAACTTGGACCCGGGAGAGGAACATGTTAAAGATGTTGAGGGCAGATAACAGGCAGTTCCTGTGATGCAACTATTAATCTAATCTAACTAATCATTAGTCACTCTAATAGGGAGGGGAAAGCCAGGGTGATGGAGCGACCGATAGCTGCCACGAGGAAAGGATCAGAGTTCAACCGTCACGTACGCACGCACTCACACACACACAGAAAGAAGAGTGTGTGTGTGTTTCTTTGTATCCACGTACTCTCTCACTCTTGATGCACAGGGTTAGGCTTTTTACCCATTCTTTATACAAATGCACACACACACACACTTTATACACATACACATACACACTTTATACACACACACACACACACACTTTGTACACACACACCCACACACACACACTTTATACACACATACACACATTTTATACACACACACACACATACACTTAATACACACACACACATGCACACGCACGCACGCACACGCACACACACACACACACACACACAGACACACACACACACACACACACACACACACACACACACACACACACACCACACTTTATACACACATTTCCACAAAGACACCATTTATGGAGACTGATCTGAGAAACTGATGTGAGAAATACACACACACGCACAAACAAACACACACTTATACAAACACACTTTATACACACACTTTATACTTACACACTTTACACAAACACACACACACACACACACACACACACACACACACACACACACACACACACACACACACACACACACACACACACACACACACACACACACACACACACACACACACACACATATACACACACACGCGCACACACACGCATCGTAATAGTCCTATCCACCCATACTGCGAGAGGCAAACAGCAGAGAAGAGAGGAGGCGTGCCCCTCTGTCATCGTGGGGCACCTGGTACAGACCGCGGAGACAGAGAGAAGGAGAAGGAGAAGTAGGTTGAAGGCTGACGACAAAAGAGTCGACAAGGAGTGCGAGAAAAGATGAAGTGTATACAATTAATAAAAATAGCCACAGAAAGCTTTCACAACATACTTTTGAATTGAAGTTGACTTTTATCTATTTTTGTTCCCATTGTTTTAATGAGACTCTCACTATGTTCTCTGGTGGGTGTTGAATAAATCTGGGGTGTTGCACTGTCTTCTCACCCACACACACACACACATGCATACGCACACGCACGCACACACACACACACACACACACACACACACACACACACACACACACACACACACACACACACACACACACACACACACACACGTGTATAAGCCTCAGCAAAACACATGCGCCTTTACATGGGTTCAGATCCATAGAACATGTACATAAACAAACCCTTAACCCTAACCGTCACTTTAATAACTCCTCCCTCCCACCAGAGCCCCGGACAAAGGCCCCCAGAGGATCCCCGGACTATGATGATGACGATGACGACGGAGACGATGAAGACGACAACTACTGTGACAATGCTCACGAGGAGGAAAAGGGCGAGGAGGGCTGCGGTGACGCAGAAGAACCGGACAGGAACCACAGGGAACCCAGAAGGGATGACCACAAGGTGTCGTGGCGGCGAGCTTCAGGTGAGTGCCCCCCCCCCCCCCCCCCCCCCCCCCCGACTCACGGTGTAAAGTCTGCTCGACCTGCGGACGCTCCCAACAAGACTAAAGGCTTAGTTATGGTTCCACTTCGACGCTACCCATTTCATCCTAGCAGATACTCCTTGTGTCCACCGCCAGGGCCTGACGTGCCCCTCGTAAAAAATGCAACCTGTGATTGGTCCGCTCACTGAAACCCAACGCAGAACCAAAGCAGGTTCACTACTGCGTCGGAGTGTCTGCGCGCTCATTGCGTTGCGTCGACGTGGAACCATAACTGAGCCTTCAGTGCGCTCCAGTTCCAGGAGTAGCAGACGTGGGATCAGGTCAGGCAGAGGGAGCAAAGGGTTCGCCCAAATCAAATCCAAATATTTGGCATAGAAAATATATGTGTGTGTATTAATTTCCAAACAATTTTGGGAGAACCGTAACAAGGTTCTACGTGATTCGGCCCCTGCTTTGCTTTGCGTCTGTTTGGCTGATTTGGGGCGCCAAGCTGTTGGGCTACACAACACAGGCATGTGAAGGCCAAAGGAATTTCAGTCCACACCTCAGAAAATGCCTGCATGGAGACATTGGCACACACAAACAAACACACACACACACACACACACACACACACACACACACACACACACACACACACACACACACACACACACACACACACACACACACACACACACACACACACGGCTAAGTGAGGAGATAACCGGCGAGTCCCCATAATTTTATTATTTATTTCCTGGCTTATCACACTTTTTGTTTGGTTATTTATTTCTCTCTGCGTCTGTTGTCTTCAATGAGTTAAACAATGCAAGAAGATTACCCCACTATCTCGCATTATTTTCCTTTCAAGCTGCGCGCGTTTAATGTGGAACCGTGCGCGCCAGTATTGATGAAGCGTCGGTGTGTGTGTGCGGGTGTGGGTGTGTTTGTGTTTGTGTTTGTGCGTGCCGATGTGGGGTTCCGCCGCGTGTGTGTTCAGGCGTGCACGTGTGTTATTTTAATTCGTCTGGTGGGGGGGAAGAGAGGATGTGTTCATTATCGTCGCCGCCCAGCCCTGTCCCTTTAACAGTAATTGGAGCGATATTAATTGCTGCGCGGTGGCTGGTTGATGGTACCATTGTGATGCCGCTAAGATAGGGAGGTGTTGGTGGTGGTGGTGGTGGTGGTGGTGGGGTGGGCAGGTGGTATTCCTTTTTTTATTCCCCCCACCCATCGCCCACTCTCATACCTCCTTTCCTCTTCCTCCTCCTCTTCCTCCTCCTCCTCCTTCTCCACCATACAAACTAACTGCCAGGCGAGCGGGAGGGAGGAGGGGGGGGGGGCTGGGGGGATGGGGGAGGAAGGGAGAGATAGCCCCTCTATCAGCTCTGGAGCAGGCGCTGTTTTTATCGGGCGCGATTGGCAAAAGGGGAAACTTTGACCAGTCTGAATTTTTCTCTTATCGTCGAGACACCGCCCCCACCCACACCACCACCACCACCACCACAACCCCCCCCCCCCCCCCCCCCCCCCCCCACCCACATCACCCTCATGCACCCTTTCCTCTCTTTCCGGCCTCCCTCCATCCTTCTGCCATCCTTGAGGTTTCTCCCAGCTTGGTACGGTGTAGAACATCTGGTCTCCCTCCTTCCTCTCCCCTTCCGTCTCCTTCCTCATTCTTACCTCGTTTCCTTCACTTTTTGTGTCGTCATTGATTTATTTATTCATTTTCTCGCGTGTTGGTCTGGTGTCGTGGAAAAATGTGTTGTTATGATCATTTTAATTATTTCTAAATTATATGACCTGGTTTCTATTGTTACTAATCGATTTTAAAAGGCATTTATACAAGTTCTCCTTGTAACTAGAGAAAAAAAAAGGTCCTTTTCTCTCTCGAAATAGAAAGTTGTTCAATTTGTTTTTGCAACCATAGCCACAATGTCTGATACTGACGCCATGCCAATCCCCTGACTTCTCAGATGCGTAGTTTCTGTTAGCTGTCCTGCATCCTTGCAGGCTTGTTCACTTGCCCCCATAATGTATTTCAAAGGAACTTGGTCCCGTCGTGGGGATTGGCCATGGCCAATCCCCACGACGGGAGAGACCAAGTTCCCCCTCACCTTTGTTTCCTATGGTGTTACTGCCCACGATGTAAACGTTTACCCATAAGAACAGTTTACATAAAATCTTTACATTTTATACTGCTGGTTATTATCCAATATGGCAGCAGTGTTCATCTTCATATGCTCATGCATACATCATTCATCATGGTCCTGATCATCATCTTGGTCAGCTTCGCCATCTTCCTAATCCTCAATGACAATCTTAAAGCTGTTCTCTTACTTCAAACCTTTTTTTTCCTCGAACACACGCACGCACGCACGCACGCACACACACACACACACACACACACATGCCTCGTGAAGGTCTTTCTTTTCATGCAACTGTATTCTAAGTATCCTCTCCTCCACATCTATCCCTTAGTCTCCTCAATCCATCCTTCCATCCGTCCAATTGTCTACCTCAATACCCATGTAGCCTATCTTTATATTCCTGCCTCTGATCTCCAGGCCTTTATGTCAGGGCTGTTTTTGTTCTTTGGGATGACTACAATACATGTCTGACTCTGGTGTACCAAGATATAATTTTTTCGCATTGATACAAAAAAATAAAAACGTTTAAAAATAAGATTTTAATTAGTTTAGATCAGAGAGCAGATTTTAATTCTGTTCAGGCGAAAGTATGGTTTGATTCCACGAGAAAAAATGTGTTGATATTATGAGTTTTATTTGTTTCCACACTGTGGGCGAGCGTGTGCTCTTTTTAATGATCTCCGGGTTCATTTCGGAAACAAATGCCGCTTCGTGGCCACAGCCATCGCTCGCCGCGATCGCTTGGACGGAATATCGCATATTGTGTCCAAGGCCAATACCTGATATGATTAACTCACCACAACAAACCGGACCAAAAGCCTTTTTAATTCCCGCCGTCACTCAGAGCCCCCTTCCAACCCCAGTCCTCTGTTCAGTAGTGTGTGTGTGTGTGTGTGTGTGTGTGTGTGTGTGTGTACACTATACCCAGTGCTATCCAGATACCAACACGTATTCAATCTATAATATATACACATATTTGTTTAGAAAGGAAGCCTCTCAATGGTAATGTAAAGATGAGGGTGATCTGAAGTTATAATTAAGTAATTCATTTCTTAGCTACTTGTTTATTTAGAAAAAGACTACATACCACAATGTTTTGAAAACAATATACAGTATACTTATATAGAGTATTTCCAAAGGAGCCTCATTGCAAAGGATAAATATGGGATTTTTCAAAAATATGTTATTTTGAAACCCCTTTATGAATACTTAAAAGTATATGTAAAAGGGGCGACTTCAGGACAAGATTAGCAAGAATCACCCAAGAGTCCTATCCGTCATATTATTAGGAATAATATCATTGTACGTTTAAGATACTAGTATTTGATTGAGTCGGCTGTTATTATTCTACGCATCTAAAGGAGATGTCCACTTTTTTTTTTACATGATTTGCGGCTCGTATCATTCATGTCAAATGAATCGCAATATAATGCTTTCTCCATAGTGTGTGCAGCTGTACTTCATATATAGTTCATTCTAAACCTTGCGATCCACACCTGAGTGTGTCTTTCCTCTATCTCCCTTTTTAGAAAACAATTTATTGTGTATGTGTATGTGAACGTCTGCATGAGGTTTTGTGTGTGTGTGTGTGTGTGTGTGTGTGTGTGTGTGTGTGTGTGTGTGTGTGTGTGTGTGTGTGTGAGAGTAAGAACGTGTGTATTCTGAGGGCTAAGCCTTTGTGAGTTTGACAAGGGGCACATTGGCATGGCAAGCAGTCTCAACTAGGCGGCTACCTCCCAGCCCCCCCCCCCCCGCCCCCCTCCTCTGTCCTACTCCACACACACACACACACACACACACACACACACACACACACACACACACACACACACACACACACACACACACACACACACACACACACACACACACACACACACACACACACACACACACATTCACACACACGTCCCCCACGGTCGCTATCAGGGATGGCATGATGATATGCTAAAGCCCGGCTCCTTAATCTACAATGTGTCCATACTGCATGATATGCAAAATAAATTATGAAGAGAAGGAGGGAGGGAGGGGGAGAGGGGCGGGGGGGGGGGAGTGGGAGAGAAAAAAAACTTATCTTTGGAATGACCTTGCAGGCTGGAGGGTTTTGATATTTTTTTTTTTGCTCTCCCTTGCTGCTTAAAATTCTTGATATGCAAATGGGTGTCACAGTAATCCCTTGTCATGGGCTGGCTGGCTTCATGGTTAGTTGAATGGCCGTCAGTCACCATATACACGTCGCACACACACCTATTGTAAACATTTTAGAAATAGACCTATGCAGCTTAAACACTGCGGTGCTCCAAATGAGGAGCGCCACGACATGTTTACGAGTTAGGTTGAGTTGTGTGTGTGTGTGTGTGTGTGTGTGTGTGTGTGTGTGTGTGTGTCTGTGTGTGTGTGTGTGTGTGTGTGTGTGTGTGTGTGTGTGTGTGTGTGTGTGTGTGTGTGTGTGTGTGTGTGTGTGTCTGTCTGTGTCTGTGTGTGTGTGTGTGTGTCTTCTAAAATGAGTTATTAGACGACTGAGCAAGCAACCAACCATGTCCTCTCGCCTGCCCCAGCACTTTCTCCTGCCCTTCTTCTTCCTGTCTGCCCGTTATCCTCCGCCGCAGAGTTCTCCAGCATCCTAATGACACGCTGCACAGAATAACGTCTATTATTATTTACTGTGTGTGTGTGTGTGTGTGTGTGGGACGGGGCGATGTGGTTTGTTATCATACAGTAGTTAATTATAATCATGCACGGTGGTGGACTATATGCATATTATCATTGCTCTGTAAAAGAGTCTCATTTATTTTAGGGTGGGGGCGAGAGATACTGCAGGTCGGCCGTGGCAAATTATGGATGATATGGAAAACGGAGAGAGGACTCCATTGTGTGTGTGTGTGTGTGTGTGTGTGTGTGTGTGTGCTTCTAAGTTTTTTGGTCAGGATTTTTGTCATTCGCAGCACTCGTCCTTAAAAAAACAAGTCTTCTCTTTGAACAACAGCGGCCTGTCGTTTGACAGGAAGGGCTATTAACACGTTGAACACACTTTTAACACGTTCAAAATAACGTAATAATAATTTGTCACGATGTACATGGATAGTTAGTCCTTTTCTCGGTTCATCTAGGGAGAAACCCCTGATCCAATTTGAATCTTCATTTGGATGGTCTGGTGTGTTGCATGGAGGCTAGACCAGGGTAGATATCATAATACTGGACATATTGTCTGCGTGTCTTACAGTCTAGCCTAGCCTCTAGCCATGGATTTAGCTTCACTTCCTGTGTGTTCTGGTTATTCTACATAGACATCAGTATGGGAGACATCTTTTGCCCTCTTCTGTATCGTCTCTCTATTATTACTGTTGGCTGTGTGTGTGTGTGTGTGTGTGTGTGTGTGTGTGTGTGTGTGTGTGTGTGTGTGTGTGTGTGTGTGTGTGTGTGTGTGTGTGTGTGTGTGTGTGTGTGTGTGTGTGTGTGTGTGGATACAGGGGCATGTGCCTGTTTTGTACGTGTGCACATAGCAGTGCGTGCCTGGCTCGCTGGTGGGGGTTCTCTGTTATCAGGCAGGGCAGTGGCACAGGGAACAGCGCTTTAGACAGTTAACTCCTGCCACTGTGGAAGAAAGATGACATCTCCAGACTCTACCACGTCTCCACCGGGGATGGCTGGTTGTGTGTGTGTGTGTGTGTGTGTGTGTGTGTGTGTGTGTGTGTGTGTGTGTGGGGGGGTGGGGTGGGGGTAGAGGGGAGGGGAGACGACAGAGCACATAAACGGAGAGAAAGGCCAGAGAGGGATAACAGGAAGTTAGAGAGAAAAATAACTGAAGAGAGGAATGGATGGTGCAGGTGATGTATAAAAGAGAGAGATGGGTTGGGTGTGTGTGGGTAGGGGAAGGGGCCGACATGTTGGGTTTGTGGGGGTGGTGGGGGGGGGGGGCAAGTGAGGTCAGATTGGGTTATTTTGGAGGCAGCTGCTTGCGGGGTGTCTGAGAGGACAGGGTGGGAGGTGGAGGAGTAAGGGTGGGGATCTGTGATGGAGGGGGTCCAGGACGTCTTATACATTAGACTTGTGTTTAATGAAGTTTGTGTTAATGACAGAAGGAATATGAGTAATATTAGTGATCCTTCTTGCTACTTTCACTATGACAGTGGAAGATATAACAATACTGAATTAGCCTCTTATAACCCAAGCTGATCATTTTCCTAACCCTGACCCATCTTCTTTACTTATCAAAAACAGTAGGGGGAGGGAGAGAGGGAGAGGGAGAGAGAGAGAGAGAGAGAGAGAGAGAGAGAGAGAGAGAGAGAGAGAGAGAGAGAGAGAGAGAGAGAGAGAGAGAGAGGAGAGAGAGAGAGAGAGAGAGAGAGAGAGAGAGAGAGAGAGAGAGAGAGAGAGAGAGAGAGAGAGAGAGAGAGAGCAAGCGCGAGCATCTCGGCCCTGCCAGCACCCTTGTCAACACCACCTGTCCATCAGGGTAACCAGGCGTGTCGAAACGGCTGTCATCTCTCCAGAGGGCTTGTCTCGGCAGCAGATGATTGGGGGCAGTTTTAACCTCAGAGTGCAATGCTCTTTGGAGAGGCAAGAGAAAGAATATAAAAACTAGCTGTTGTACACTACTTATTGTTTCTCAATTACTTATTGTACACTACTTATTGTTTCTCAGTTATCAACTGTTTTGACTTTCAACTCATACTACTCCCTAGCACCATGTCTGAACAGAACTACCACACAACAAAATGTCTTTCTCAGTCTCTCTCTCTCTCTGCCTAAGTCTGTGTGGGTGTCTATCTGTCCGGGTCTCTCTATGTCTCGGCCTCTCTGTCTCTCCCCGTCTTCCCCAAAGCACGAATCAAAGTGAACTACCTTCATTTGGTGGCCCACCGCTTCTTACTCTACACACACACTCCTCACTGCCACCTGTCACTAACACGTCACTCCAGCTCCACCACATGATTGATGGGAGAGATAGAGGTCGAGCAGAGGAGCCAGTGCTGGCTGGTGGTCAGACTGTTTATTTGGCTGTCTGGCTGCCGGATTACTGGTAGTCTAGCTGGTTGTCTGGCTCACTGGCTGACTGACTGACTGGTAGTCTAGCTGGTTGTCTGGCTCACTGGCTGACTGACTGACCGGTTGTCTAGCTGGTTATCTGGCTGACTGAATGACTGGTTGTCCAGCTGGTTATCTGGCTGACTGAATGACTGGTTGTCTGGCTGACTGGTAGTCTGGTGGGTTGGTGTCAGGGTGGGACGACTTTAGCCGATTTCTGGCCCTATCAGATTCTGGAATCCTGCAGGTCCTCCTCTCCCACTTACACGCACACGCATGAAGACACGCACACACACACACACACACACACACACACACACACACACACACACACACACACACACACACACACACACACACACACACACACACACACACACACACACACACACACACACACACACACACATTCTCTCATCTTGCTTTTGACCTCATTATCTCTCTCTTTGTCTTGCAATCTTCCATCACCCCCCCTCCCCGGCATACTGTCTTTCTCTCCATCTCTGTCTCTCTCTCCCTCCTCTATCTCTGCGTCTCTCTATCTCAGCCTCACCAGACCCTGCCCAGCTTCCTTCCCACCGTCACTCATTCTATTTGAGTAACTCCATTTTTTGTTCTTGTCAAAGTCTGAAGAAATGGCCTTGTCCTAGTTTAGACCCGTCATACATACTCTTACTTTTCTTATTTTTATTGCATCATAGTTTCGGTAAGCTTTTCAAATGCTATAAAATAAGCCCCATCTTTGAGACAACCTGGTTTACTTGACATTTTTGTGCACAGGTTGGACTGTGAGTACACTAATGCAGATTAATGCAGTAACGCTACTTCTACTACGGTGAAGAGTGCTACGTGTGGATTATACAGTAATGGAACCAGTGCTGTGCTGGATGACCAATCCAAGAACGTGGCGTAAATGGACCTTTAAACGGGGCCTATTTAAAACTACTTGTTTGCCTAATTGTGTGTGTTTAACTTCTGAATGACCCCTGAACGGGTGAAGCTGCATTCTCGTTTAAATTAACACTATCCCACCCACCACCACCACTACCACCTCCGTTTACCCAGCATGCACCACCACATTTTCTTCACTGGCCTGATTGAAACGTCCTTCGCAGAGCCAGAAGGAGTTGAGAGAGCAGACGTGAATTAATGATTGAATTAATTATCGCAGTCACATAGCGTGCAATTAATTTTTCGTAGGCCTCGCCTCAGTCTTTTTCCCCTACTTCGCCTTTCCCCTCATGCCGTCTGCTCGGAAGGAAGAGAATGTCAAGAAACATTTTCTAATTAATTTATGTGTGATTATCGGAGACGGTTTCTAGAAGGTCTTTACTTTTCAATTTGTACAGGGCTGGGAGTAGAGTTAAGTGTGCGTGCGTGCCTAGCTGCGTGCGTGTCTACGTACATGCATGTGCGTCTGTGTGTGTGTGTGTGTGTGTGTGTCTGAGAGATGGAGAGACAGACCGAGCATCGAGTGAGTGAAAAGTGGGCATTAGTGTATGTATGTGCATTAGGATCTCCAAGAACTGAAAGTGTTCACACAATGCATTCCATTTGTGAACCCGAACGAATCGTGAGAGCGCTTGCACCTGAGACATGACTAGGCTAGCATTTCTATCCCTCTATCTCTTAAGATTTGTCCTCCTTTTTCAAATTTATTTCCTACTCTCAATCAGCATCTAAATGTGCAAGAGAATTAGTGCCAGAGCTCTGTTGAGCCGATGACTCCGCAGCCCATGTGAGGAAGCTCCATCGTTGCTGTTAGAGAGGGCTTCCTCACTGGACGTGCTGTTGCTCAACGCATCCACGGCATGTTTACGGGGCTAGATCCTGACCTGGGATGCAATTAAAGGGTTCCGCTGTGTGTGTGAAGTAACTTTCATTCCGGGAACATCACGCCACCTCCATAAAGGGTTTATTTGAAGCTCGGTAATGTTTGTTTTTTCCTCCCGGCAGCTTTTCCGAATGCCAGCATACATTACATTTATCTTTTGTCGTATGGGGGTGCAGGCTGCCGTCCTCATCCTCATCCTCTTCCTCATCTCGCGCTGTCAGACGCGCTGCGCTCTCCCCGTTGTCTCCCCCACACCCCCTCCTCCACTTCTTCATCTGCAGAACACAAATACAAAATGTTCATATTTCTTTTCATCTCTCTTCTTTTATTTTTTCCTTTCTTTCTTCCTTTATCTTTTCTCTGCATATTTGGGCATATTTGCATGTTTGTGCGCTCTGTGTCTTGGCCACGTATGTGTCTTGCCAGATAAAAGTTCAGCGGTGCCGTTAAGAGAAATTAGTTTGGTAAACAGTGGTAAATGTCAACGATAAAGTTCCCGTCGAAGCTCATCTGATTAGCGCGTCCGGCGCAGGTGTCTTATCTCCCCGGCGCAACAGAGGGTAAAATGGAAATGATTGCGTCGTCTTGAGCCGCGCGAGATGCCCCGCTGCCCCACCCCTCCCCCGCCGTCGCTCTCTCTTCTGCTTCCATCAACCACCATTAGCACCCACCCACCCCGCGACCCCCTAGAGGCTTGAGGGAACGGGTGCGTGGGTGGACTGAGAAAGTGTGTATGGGTGTGTGTCTGGGGGGGAGGGAGGGAGAGAAAAGGGAGTTTTCTTTGTGATTCTCCCCTGATCCTTTGCATCTTACTCTTATTTGTTTTTACATTTATTTAATTTCTTTTAAAGTCACAATGTGTGACGGTTCAACAAACTCGTAGCTTTACGTAACCTGGACATATCTGCAGTCAATTCTTATCGATATTCATTTTAATACTGTTATCAATAACAACCCTATCTATTACTGCGTCATTGTACTAATACAAAATGCCGGCCAGCCTTTACCGCTGTCTTTGTTTACAAGAATCTTGATATGACACTCCCGAAACCCCTCCCACTCACATCACCCAGTCAGCCATCTACACTAGTTAGTGACGCACAGTTTCACATCCAGTAAGAGTGGACAGAAAACTGTTAGAGTTTGGGTTATTCTTCCTACTTACTGAGAGGGGCTCAATCTTACACATTAATTAAATGCATTTGATTTATTTATTAATTTGTATTCAATTATATATGGCCTATTTTGTTCGATGTCTCACCCATGCAATCACATTGGGTTCTGATGAATTGCGCTATAAATAGTCAAATTATTATTAAAATCTTCATTATTATTATTATGATATTGATTCTCAGGTCTGCGATGGGTGGCAGACGTCCTCTGATGATCCGAATCATCTACTGCTGAGAGAGAGAGAGAGAGAGAGAGAGAGAGAGAGAGAGAGAGAGAGAGAGAGAGAGAGAGAGAGAGAGAGAGAGAGAGAGAGAGAGAGAGAGAGAGAGAGAGAGAGAGAGAGAGAGAGAGAGAGAGAGAGAGACCCTGATAAGGAGAGAAGAAAACGAGGAAGCGTGTATGTTTGTCATTGAGTGGGGGTTAAGCCCCACCTATTAGCACGGGGGTAGGGAGTGCTGCGCTGATAGTGATTTCCTGTTGCACCGCATCAAAAAATCTATAGAGCCGCAGCGATGCGCTCATTTGATATCAACAATAATGTCACTATTTTTATTTAGATATAAGGCATGCTATTATCTGAAACGGCCAGGATTGCTTTCCTTCTTTTTAAATTGTATCTTTTCACTTTCTTAGTATTTTGAGGTGTTTTTTTAATTTATTTTTGTCATCGATATAAAATCAAAGGTTGTCATCCCTAGAGGGTTCAGCGAGAGTTCACTTCCGTGATGACCCGTGATAAAAACACTTCATGTTCACATTTGTGCTTCCTGGTGATGTCTTGTGGCCGTAAAGAAAGTTCATGTAGGTCTCATCTGATGCTGATAAGAAGATTGCAGAATGTGAGAGTATGACAAATATATCCCGGATAAGGATCAAATGTATATTTCACATGGGTTGAGAGCATGGCTCAACATGTAGGCCTGTTTCCTTTTTGATAGTCTTCTGAATAGCCTCTTCTAAACAATTGACTATTTTGTGCAAACAAAAGATTTATAACCACCGGTTAAGAACAAAAGTGCGTTGACATGAAGTGCTGCAAGATGCAGTGCAATATGGATAAAGATGTGTAATTTGGAGAATAACTCATTATATTTTCCCATAATTTAGAGTCCAAGTATGTAATTTGGAAAACAATGTTTTGAATTGGTACTGAGCGAGAGAGCTTCAGTCAATGCTGCCTGCTTGCGCCTGCAATGTAATCCTTCCAATGTACATCCTCTTAGAGTGCTTGTGTTTGCCACTGGCAGGCTCAGGATGTTATGATAAGTGTCTTACAACATAATGGAAAGGATCGCTTCAAAGAAACACAACATTTTTCTTTAACTTTCACTTGATACGGGCTGTTTGTTATGGTGTCTTACCAATTCCCAAGTTCCGCCCTAAAATTGACTATTCAACGAAACCTGCTGTTGCAATGCATGTTTGCGTCTGTGCTAGTGCCAGTGTGTTCACACGTGGACCCGGCAGTGGACTCGGGGTTAGTATCAGGCGGTGAGCCTAGTGTGGTGGTGTTGATAAGGCGCGCTGGGTTATTAGCAGGGTCTGCGGTGGGCAGGAGGGGCAATTAGCAGGGATTAGGATTGTAGGAGGCCCTCAGCCACCCCAGCGAATACACTGTGAGAGCTGGCTGAGATGGAGAACACGCAGTGTCCGTTGCTCTCTCGCTCTCGCTCTCGTTCTCTCACACTCTCGCTCTCCCTCTCCTTGTCACTCTCAATTGCGCTCGCTCCCTCTCTCTCGTGTATGACGTCTCTCGCTCTCAATCTTGCTCTCTCTCCCCATTCCTGTCCCTCCCGTCTCTCATTCTGACCACTTATATCTGAACACCAGTGGGAAGGATCCTGCCTAGTACTTTGGGGTTTACTAGTTTTACGACAGGTTGAAAGGTTGGTTATGGGATGTTTTCAAAATTACTCAAGATGTCAAACCAACGCCATCTGTGATTACACGCACACACGCACGCATGCACGCACGCACACAAACACACACACACACACACACACACACACACACACACACACACACACACACACATTGACACACACATTGACCATTGACTAAACGATGAATAACAGGTTGGGGCAACATGTAAGAAAGTAAAAGGATCCATCGTGGACGGGCGCAAACTACCGCTAAAGATGGAGTGGGTGGGGAGAGAACCCCCTGAAGAAAATCACTGACTGACCATTTCAGCTCTTGTTATTAGTTAAAATCTGCGTTGCTTCACCCGAGGTCAAACCCGCTCCCCTTGTTCTATTGCACTGTTGCACAACGGAGGTCAGCGTCGCTGGTCAAGCTGATAAGGGAGTCTCCGCTGATAAAAGCGAGCCGGACATTGATGGAGTGCGCTGATTGGAGCGGGTCACTGTGGCCTGGGTTGGGAGGGGGGGGGGGGGGGGGGGGGGGGGTTGGGGCTGGTTGTGGGGCGGTTCCAGGTCAGGCTTATGACGATGGACTGACACCTTCGTAGTGGTGGGGCACGGGGACTAGGGACGCAGTGACCCAGTTCATGCCTCCCAGCGGTGTGGCTTTTAACCTGTTGCGCCTTGTAGCGCGCGTGCACGCACACACACACACACACACACACACACACACACACACACACACACACACCACACACACACACACACA
>NC_079420.1:18289700-18304700 GCF_026213295.1 Gadus chalcogrammus
GGGATGCGAGAATGTTGTTGGAGGAGAGAGACAATGTCTATAACCCGATTGTTTCACAAGGAGCCAGTTTACACTATTTTAAAGGTATAATATTACATTTCTGCCTCTAGGGGTCTCACAATTAAAACAATAACAAAATATATAGTTTGACTATATGTTATATAGCAGGGTGGGATCTACTGTCTGTTTGGGATTTTTTTTTTCTCAACAACCATTGCTGGTGAAAGTCTTCAAAAACTCAGGGAAGAAGTGAAAAGGTGAATTTAAGGTTGTGTTCCATTTAGTCACGTTTATTCAGGTACTGTCGTTTAATTCTGAAAAATTTGAATAGCCGCTAGTAGCATAAGCTTGCGTAAGCTTGTACAGCTGTAGCTAATGTTATCAAATTCGACCGTACCATAACCATACACATTAGCTTGGCGGCTGGCCAGCTGTTTCCCCGGATATAGGGGGGAAAGGGGGACAGCATTGACAGGCGACCAAATTAAATACACAGTTATCTGGAATAAAACAAAGGATTCCTCTTGGTTGAAAATTGTGTTATAATTTAAGTAGCCTACACGAATAATTCAACCACTATTAAACTAATATTCAGACCAAAGTCTGCTCAAACGTGGTGGTCCAATCCCTTGTTCCTTGCCTACTGATTCTGCATTTATTGGCAGATACCGGTTTATAGAGATTATGCTACCAGTCGACGTCACAGCAATGAGCATGGCCACGAAAATAGCTTTCCCAGGCGTAATTATCGGTGGACCAGAGTCAAACACACTCCAGCCCTCTCTGGCCCCCTCTGCTCACACCATGTCTCCACATCAATTACTCTTCCTCATTAAAACAACTGCTGAAAAATGGCCACATGCATCCATACCACATAAGGGATACTTTTGTGCAGCATGCACCGGAGAATGTGCACAGATTTTTCTCTCGGCCTCTGTTTCTGTCTCTGTGTTTCTCTCCATGTGTGTCTGTGTGCCTGTCTCTTGTCGTTCGCTAGCTCACTCTCCCTTTTCTCTCTCTCTCTCTCTCTCTCTCTCTCTCTCAGCTATGCTCTCTGCGTCCTGCCTCTCTCTCTCTCTCTCTCTCTCTCTCTCTCTCTCTCTCTCTGTATGAACCTGAACACTGGCAAACACACACATGTAATCCCAACTTTCGTAGTTTTGGACAATTTGGATTAAATTGCTCCAGCATTCTGCAAATGGTACATCATCGGCAGCCCCCCTTGCATAACCTTCATTGTCTCTGCACTGCACTCTGCACCACACTAAAATCAGAAAGAAAAGATCTATGAAGGTTGAGGGACATCGAGAAAAGAAGAAAAAAGTATGGGGAGAGAGAATAGCGTAGAGTATGTCATTTGGGGTATCTTTTTGTTAGTCCAAAGCCCCTGTCCCTCTGTTCCCCACGACCACGACTATAGACGCGGCCGTAGGGTCTGTAGTCATGGTGGTATCATTTTCTTGTTAAACAAAGCCCTCCCTAACTCTATGTCCATCCATCCAAATTAATCCATCAAACTCCAATGTCATTGAAGGCGGAAGAATAAATGAAATGCCTGAATGGAACTCAAATAAACAGGACAGGTTGGTAATATTTTGTTTTGTTGATGGTGAATAAGGGTTAGTAAAATAATAAAAAATTGTCTGTCTCAAAAAAAATAGTTGAACGGAAAAAAACAGAAGAAGATGTTTATTAACATATGACTACAGTAGGGAGTTCAGTAGATGCAATACAGCCAGTGATTTATGTGTGACCTTTGGCAGTTTAAATTGTTATTTGTAGACAAGATGCAAAGAAGAAGGAAAAGTCAAATAGTAAACATGAGTACAGTAGTACACATATTAAATACAGGCATGGCTCATGTTGAGGCTAATATTAACAAAATAAGCCCTTTATTGGGTCTGAGACCAAATTAAACTTCTGTCTTGGGCCAGCCATCTCGCCCAAGTAATGCGAGTAGAAAATCCGCTTCATGATCCTCCCTGGTGTGAATGCACCTTTATGCCGTGTTCGGTCCCAGACGTAGCAACTGATGGCGTGTTGCAACTAACTAATCGCTGATTGAATGAGCAGAGAACAGGAATAGTGGTTGTTGTTTTTGTTGACACTCTGACACGTAAATAAAATGAACCCACATTGCAAAACCAAGACTTTATTTTAAATTGAGCAGAATCGATCTTGCAATTCCCTTTCAAGATTTGTTCATCGATTCATGTACATCAAGGGACGGAAACGCTACTGAACCCTTGTGTATATGTTAACGTGATGTGGAAGTACAAACGCAGGCAGCTCCTCGAAGATTCCTAAATTGTGCTAAACTGCAACGTAAAATGGATGAATATTCCATACATGTAGCTCAAGATCTTTCTTTATTCACATCTATAAAAACGAAGGATTTTCCATCGCAGACGATCAATAATCCATTATGTATACTACCAACTTGATTTGCTGTTGCTCCAGCATGATGATGCATACACACACACAAACACACACACACACACACACACACACACACACACACACACACACACACACACACACACACACACACACACACACCCACACACACACACACACACAAACACACCCACACACACACACACAAACACACACACACACACACACAGACACACATCCAATCCGATCCAACCTGGGGAAATTGCCCTGTCTGAAGGCCTCTAGCGACCTTCATTCAATGTGATGTCCCTGCTTGGTTCTACTGAGCTGCACAACAAAATACTAAAATGTATCATCTTGTGTAGTAGTATTTCCTCCAGCAATTTATATGGATATAGTGGTAGCACTGACTAAGTAGTATTAGTATTTGTAGTAATATTTGACTTATGTTCTATATTTTCTGTCTAAAGTGAGAAATCACAGGAAGGAAGAAACAATAGCTTATTTACATGAACGTTGAGATCGATTGTTTAAAGGAAAAGAGGTGAAGTGTGTAAATGTACTTAAGAGTACCTAAAAGGACAGCCAGATGCCTGGACAGGGACACTCACTAATGATTGAAGGCCTCTTTATTTCCATCTGGTGAAGTTCAAGATTCGAATGAGAAAGCACATCCAGACGTTGCACACAGGACAAATGTTTGCGTGTGTCTTGTCGCACGTTGTATAAGTTCAGCGTCTTCTCATTGTACACGTTGTATATGTTAACCTAGAGAGATGGGCCCTGCTTGAGACTCCACTCCAACTGATTTAAGCACAGACACTTGCACATGACTTTCTGCTGAACCAGTTGTCTTTTTTTATAACCTCGCCTGCGTACGTCAATAAATAACAATGTCCCAAAAAATTATAGGCTGGAGGTCAGAAAACTGACTGCATTGCATGGACTGGAACGCCTTTCCTCAGTGGCCACATCTTAAAACTTGTTTCATGAGGAATAACGGTGATGTAAGCTAATAATCTGGTTTATACGTTTTATAAACACCATCGGAGCCCCTACCCTCTGGAACTCTGGCCATCCGAAACTCCAATACACTCTGTTCATTCAAAAGTCAACTTAAAACCTATATCCTCAGGACCACCTACAACATCTGACAAATCATCCTCCGCCAACTTCCAGCCTCTCTCTCTCTCTCTCTCTTAATGTGTTGTCTATTGTTGTGGTGTTGTTTATTTTTAGTTTGTTTGAGTGTCACTATATCAAAAAAAAAGCGCTATATCAATTATTTTTCTTCTTCTTCTTCTTCTTCTTCTTCTTCTTCTTCTTCTTCTTTTCTTCTTCTTCTCTTCTCTTCTTCGCTTCTCTTCTTCTCTCTTCTTCTTCTTCTTCTTCTTTCTTCTCTTCTTCGTCTCTTCCTTTTTCTCTCTCTTCTCTTCTTCTTCTTCTTCTTCTTCTCTCGCTTCTTTTTCTTTTCTTCTCTTATCCTCTTCTTCCTCTCTTTTCTTCTCTTCTCTTTCTTCTTCTTCTTCGTTCTTCTTTCTCTTCCTTCTTCTTCTCTTCTTCTTCTCTTCTCTTCTCTTTCTTCTTCTTCCTTCTTTTCTTCTCTTCCTCTTTCTTCTTTTCTTTCTTGTTTTCCTTACTTTTCTTCTTCGTCTTCTTCTTCTCTTCTTCTTCTTCTTCTTCTTCTTCTTCTTCTTCTCCTTCTTCTTCTTATTATATGCTGAAGCATGATGACAATTAACAGGCCCACCTATTATTATTACTTCAACCAAAATATTTTACTGCGACACAAAAAGGGAATTCAGTAATATTTTTTTAAGGGTACAAAGCCTCCAGCATCTTTGGAGGGGCTGTCTTAGCATAAACTATTTTGGACGCCAAAATAGTGCTTTGAATTTGACAAGTCACTTTGTTTAAAATGAGAGATGTAATTCTATACCTTAATATACCACACAATATACAAGTTAACATTAGGACCACATATTGGTAGGCTGAATCAATCCCTGAAGAAACACTTTTGTGCAGAACAATACGACCGCTGGACAACTTCTGGGACTATTTTCAAGATTAGTATTATTTTTATACTAATCTTGACCAGTTCTGATCAGTTTCTACTTCCGCACATCGAGCGGTCAACACAACATCAATGTAATGTTTAATGGGTCTGGAATAAGTCAGTCCCTATTTTAGTGGCTTATTTACCATTCCACCCATACCAATATAGACTGAATTTGTCCTTAATTCGGGAGACGCTTCATGAACCACGTCCAGAGTGCTTGTCCATTTCCCATAAAGACACATTGCTCTTCCACATTTAGCAATTTAACAAATTCAAATAGCATCATTAGCTTCCAATGGAATGGAAAATCGTTTTTGGACGGAGGGGATGATGGTTCACAAAACATTGTTGAATCCTTCAGACCATATTATCCTTATTATTACAAGATATCATAACACTCCATATTGAACATTTAACTGAAATTAGAGCACTAATATTGGTTTTGACTTCAAATCCATATTTCTAAACAGAGAATGTCCCTCATTAAACAACTTTATACATTTAAGTCAAAGGTAACACAGACATTTTCGACGGCACTTTGTGAGAACAACTAACGAAACAATTTTCAACTGAGAAAAGTAATATGGGGTTTACTTAACCTTTAAAGAGATAGATAGCCACATAATTGAATACTGATATTGGTTACTTTGGATTTAGTGTATATTCGACCGTAACTACCAAGCAGAAGACATAATCTCTCACCAAATGTCCCTTAACAATCACTTTAAGCTCCTTCAATAGGCTAGTCTTGTGCTTAGGTTGTCAGACTGCCAGCAAAAGGTACTGTCTTCATATCCAAAGTCTACCAGTAGGCCCTAATAACCTGCTCACTAAAGAGCTGTATCTTAAAACCACGCCATTGTTATATGTTGATGAAATAGATGAATGCTAATAAACATTACGTTCAAAACGCATTTGAGGTAAATCGAGTTAAATTGCTGCAAATAATATCCATTACAAATCTGGTTTGACTAGCAGTGTAAATGATAGATAATGATACCGTCTCCCTCTATAAATGTTCAATCTTTTATATCATATCATTCCGGGAACAGTAATGATTAATGATTTAATCAGTTGTAAAATAAGATACACACATATGCTAATCATCTGTGACAAGCTGTGCTCCATACATTAGCACCCTCTATGAGCAAGCATCAATCACCAACATGCCAGCTGTATGAATAGGAATTGAATGCCAGATTTATTAAACATGACACATCCCTCTGTATCAGTGTCACTTTGTATCAACATTTTAAGCAATTTCACGTTCCTAATTCTCAGCCAGCCCAAGCAAACCTGCCCTGCAGTGTTTAAAAGTTATTTTGGGCTATTAGATATAATATGAAAATATATATTTACTCAGAAAATCTAAGAAAGTATTGAATACTAACAATGATTCTTCAGCAGTATAGTACTACTAGCACTAGTTTCTCAACACAACACTCTTAATGAACATTTGGCAGGAATCAAAGTTTTTGTTTTGTTCCCAAATAAATACACCTGCTCTCAGGTGTCAAAAAAGTGAGATCGATTTCTCTCCACAGAGCTTGTAAAGAGGTAAAAGCAAAAATATCCCTTAATTACATGAATACAACTCTTTCTAATAGTATAGGTGAGGAGTGTCAAATGGCCAAATAAACAGACAGACGCCAGTACGAGACGAATGACTGATTGACTGAACAGAAGGACCAGAAAGACTAATTTACAGATAGCCTGCGGATTGATTGACAAATATGTGAGGTTATTTTAACTTGAATGTTTTGTTGCAAATGTTGCTATTCGAGGAAAAGCTTTTAGAGGAACTCTCTCTCCCTTTCTCTCCCTTTCTCTCCCTTTCTCTCTATCTGCTTTTCTAATGAAAAGGCCAGGAGCTCAATACAGAGAATCAATGGGAACCTTTTTTGTTTGTCCAATGAAATTTGCCCCAGTGGTACCGTCATAACTAAAAAACAAATATTACTGGTACTCTGTCATCAGAAAGTAAACCACAATTACAGAAGGTTTGTCTGTCTATTAAACATATCGAGCTATCTATCTATCTACCTTACTTTACATCTAATTATTTATCTGTCTGTTGGTCTCTCTGTCGGTCTGTCTGTCGGTCTGTCAGTCTGTCTGGGTGTTTCTGTCTCTGTGCCTCTGTCTCTCTCTCTCTGTCTCTCACCCAAGACTCGACCACCACTCTCTCAATCTTAGTCTGCCCGGTTTTCTTCCCATCGTTATCTATTCATCCCTTACGCCTCTCTTATTTTGTCATATATGTCCTCTGTGCTCACCGAACACTAACTCGCTCACTCTTGAGGACTCTATCTCTACTCACTACACTGCCAAGGCGGTTATGTCACTCACAAGCACAGTGACACACAAAACTCTCTCTCTCTCTCTCTCTCTCTCTCTCTCTCTCTCTCTCTCTCTCTCTCTCTCTCTCTCTCTCTCTCTCTCTCTCTCTCTCTCTCTCTCTCTCTCTCTCTCTCTCTCCACATACACATACACACACAGAGACATACAAAGTACCTGCAGCTGGCACACTGCATCTGAATCAGTTCTGTTGAGGTCACAACACTGGTTGTTAACCAATGACATCGCTCGTATTATCCCATCTGTGAGGTTGAGGTGCACACCCACGTCTTGTCTAGTGCACATTGACAGATGATTTACTGTGACAGCATGGAGTGAAAAGAGGCAGGGGGTAGATGAGAGTTGCCAATAGTCCAATCTAGATGTTTGATAGCTCATATTATAATGAAAAAGACTATGTGGTTCTAAAAAGGTGAAACAACACAAATTTCAGGATTATTCATCTTTAATGTTGAATTTGCTCCATTGGTGTATATTGTTTGCTTTAACAATTTCTCAACCTTATCATACAAGGTTCAAGTATGTGAATTTATAACCCACACCCAACTCCACCACAGCATCAAGCAATTCATTTATCCATTCCCTTATGCTGGAACCTGACAACTCGTTAAACTATAGTTTCCAAGGTTAATGCATCCACAAACCTTCAACGTCTCTCCATCCATCACGGTGATAGTGGGGCCTGTTGGTGTGGTCTGTAGTGTTGATAGGAGTTGTATGGTTCCAGTCGACATTGTCACCATAGGGGAGCATACATCTGGAGACGACCCTGTCACATGCAGTGTTCCTCTAGGTCCCGGCTGGGTCCCGTTCCCTACCTCATGTATCCCCACCCGCTTGGCCACGTCATCTGTCCCCAAAACATCTCCTTTCCAACTACCGGGATGATACCCAGTTATATTTTCATTTACATTTACATTTAGAGCATTGAGCAGACACTTTAAACCAAAGCGACTTACAGTAAGTACATTTGTCAGAAGAAAGAGAATAAAACTATGTATCTCTGTCGGTAGAGTAAAGATGTTCATAGAAACAAGTACCAAGCAACTACAATTACTAGGTAAACCATTGCCTGTTAAAAAAAAAGTAGAATAAGATGCTACACAATGCTAAGTTAAATGCCAGGACGTACTACACACAATAACTGTGTACATTAAGTGCCAGGACGTTCAACATACAATAAGTGCGTAAGAAGGGTGTTTATAGGGGAGTATAGTTGGAGAAGGGGTGGTGGGGAGGTGAGAGAGGGGGCTATGCAGAGATCAAAGCTTGGATGACAGATAACTATCTTCAACGAAACAGCATGCAAAGCAGAAATCCGCCTGGTGAACTCCTCATTAATACTACGGTAACACAGCACACCACACCCTCCCACCACCATCTCGCTGACGTCCCCATCACCCTGTCATCAGTGGTTACAAATGTCAGCGTACAATCTTACACATCTCTGTCCTTTAAGAACCACATCAAGAGCATCTGTCATATATCCTTCCACCAGCTCAGCGTCATCGACCAAACCTCACCCTGCCCTAGCCACAGCTGATGCTGAGAAGATCTCCAAGAAGATCTTCCAAATAATGACTCTGAAAACGGCAAGACGTCCAAAACAGCACTGACACATCGGACACATGACTACATCACCCCCCACCCTGGGAACCTTTAACTGGCTGTCAGTCACACATGACATTGACTGCAAAATATCCCTGCTCACCTTCAAGACTGTGTACCAACATGTCCCCACCATGACTGCAAATACCTCTTACGGCTTCACAAATCCCCCATGTAAGATGTGCAAGCCTATTCCTCATCTCACCCACAAAACTGAACACCATGGGAAACCGGGTGTTCTTTGCAGCTGCCTCCCTCGAATCTGTAACTTCCAAACAACCTGAGGGAGGTCTAAACCCTCAGTGCATTTAACCTGGACTCAAAAGCTATGTTGTGTTCTGTGAGTATCTGCCTGGCCATAGGAAGTGTGTATGGCCTTTGTATCAAATTCCTCTTCATCACTTCTAAAGTGCCTTGAGATGATTCTGTTTTTTATTTCAATAAAACGTATTGTTATTATTCGTACACATAATAATATATATATATGACTGTTTACAACAATGACATTTTGAACACACACACACACACACACACACCACACACACAGACTGACACAAACACAGTCAGATATACTTTGAAAATAAAGGTTTCTATTCTCTCTCCTCTCTCTCTCTCTCTCTCTCTCTCTCCTCTCTTTCTCTCTCTATATATATAATATCTATATACATATATAGATATATATATATATATATAGATAATATATATATAATATATATATTGAGAGCTGTCAAGCGATTAAATATTTAATCGTGATTAATCGCATTAATGTCATAGTAACTCACATTAATCGCGATTAATCGCAATTTGTTTTCTATGCTAATATCCCTTGATTTCTTTGTCCATTAATTCTTCTCGTTTTAATTATTTTATCAACATGGTGAAGTGCATCGGCCTTGCTTGCAAGATTTTTTATTGATAACAACATTGGCATATACTGATCAAAACAGGAAGATACAAAAAAAGAGCCTATAGTGCAATCAAAATCTAAGCAGTCGTTTAGACTGCTTTGAACAAATGTCATTTGAACATAGCAGTCAGGCTACTGCTTCTTTGTTTTGAGGCAAAGATTATTATTATTTTTTTTAATTTTTTTTTTTAATAAAAGATTTGCGTTAATCGCGCGATAAAAAAATTGACGGCGTTAAAATTGGTTTGCGTTAACGCCGTTAATAACGCGTTTAACTGACAGCTCTAATATATATATAGAGAGAGAGAGAGAGAAAGAGAGAGATATATATGGGTATGTGGGTTTTTCCATCATATTAACAGTGTCTTGTGTAAAATAGCTTTTGTGTTTCAACAAAAATGAGTTTCTTGAGCACATTCGATCCGGTTCTTCGCAAGGTCTTCCATCTTTACTCGTAGCCAAGTATCCACGGTACATCGGGCTTTGCTTTGTTCGTTCATGGATTATTTGCTCATTTATTCCCATGTATCTGCGTATACGCGGGTTGGGGCTTGCGTAGAGCCGCTGTAGTTGGCGTAGCTCGGAGTGGAGTGGCCAGGGTTGCCTTGTGCCAGTGTTTCCATGGAGATTATCGTCGAGTCTGTCACATTTTAAAGCGCTCGTGTGAAATACGCTCTCATCACCCTTTTTATCGAACATCTTAGAAAAACACACACACGCACGCACACACACACACACACACACGCACGCACGCACGCACGCACGCACGCACGCACGCACGCACACACACACACACACACACACACACACACACACACACACACACACACACACACACACACACTAACATGTCAGTGATAGGCGTGAGTGCCTCTCATTTTACTAATGGCAGAGTTGAAAATGATAGAGCTGTCAAGTGTTAGTAAGTTATATTGTCACAATCGCATCACCACCTTATGAGACGCACACGCACTTGCCACAGAAATCCTACATTCAAATCAAGCCTATTCAGTGACCTGTTAACCTGGGGGATATTTTTTAGTCAAGATGGTCATTAGCTTTTCCATATTTTCCTGTCTGAACTTGGCCTAGATAGAGGGGTTAAGCTGGAGGAGTTTGTTTTGCAGGGAGATGGTGCATGACAGTGTCTGATATAAAAGTAAAGAACGTTCAAACAAGGACATTGATAAGTTAGACGATGATACATGGCATAAATCCCAACAATATGTCAGGGCGGTATGAGGAGCCTTACATGGCCCCTTACGTAAGCTTCAATGCCCCCGTGTTAAATGTAAGTGACCACACTCTTTCCCAAACTTTTTGTCAGTTGTATGAATATGCAGTTTTCTATTATTTTCCACCTTCATCCTTTTTTAATGTGGGAACTTGGATTATATTGTGATACCTTTTCCCAGTACACAGAGTTTTCATTTGGATATGCTATTGTTATTAAATAGAGACAATGCATGTCATGGTGTATGCTATAAGCCTGGGGGCCGGCAATAGGTGATCTGATGAGGTTTAGTAACTTGAGCCATAGGCTAGCTCTGCGACCATTTAGCTACTGTAAGTCTATTATCGTTTCAATTGGGGCAGTTTTCTTTTTGGCATGCATCTCTTGGAAGTGGCTACAGCTTCTGGCCATTGGATGAACGTGTTTCTATGGAAATGTTTGCATCTTAGCACGTGTCCGTATTTGCATGTTCCCGTGTTTTTTTGTTCAGTTGGCTAGCTCTAACGGCCTTCAGCAGAACCTAGTTTCATCCAAAACATGAAATGGTTAGCAAAAGGCATCTGTTTGTTTCATGTGTATTGCAAGAGACTCCTTTCTTCAGGGATTATCTCCTGTCGTGTTAACGCGGTTACAAAGAGGCCGCACATTCTCCCTGTCTCCGTGTTTGAGAACTAAATTGCCGGTCCCTGTCAGAAACCATACTTAGTCTAACAGGGCCTATGACAACGAATATTGTCTGCCTTAAATTAAGTCACAGGCAATAGATCCACATTTTATTCTAGTTTGGTGTTCTGTCTGTATCATCTGTCCAATCACAATGCATTCATGCCTCAGAAATGTCACAGGATTAGCTTGGGTTATATGATCATACATTGGTCACTCTTTCTTACTGCCGTAGAAAGAAAGAAAGAAAGAAAGAAAGAAAGAAAGAAAGAAAGAAAGAAAGAAAGAAAGAAAGAAAAGAAAAAGAAAGAAAGAAAGAAAGAAAGAAAGAAAGAAAGAAAGAAAGAAAGAAAGAAAGAAAGAAAAAAAGAGTTGGGCGTATATCAGTTTGGTTCATCAAATTATCTGTGCAGCCCTTTAAATTAAAGATGGCCGGAGATGATAGCATTCATTGATGACCGAAATAGGAAGATCAAACATTCGGTTCGGTCCGGAGGACACTAGTGGCAGAGTGACAGACGGCGTTGGGATGGGAAGCTATAAAGCATTAGGACGACCACCACGACAGATGGCAGATATCCATAGAACGGGACCATAAGAAGAGGGACTATCTGTGAGCTGAGCCCCATCCAGTGTTAATGCAGTAAGGCTTTTTATGAGGCAAACTGATCAATGAAACTATTATTTTTGAATGAATTAACCTGTGTTTAGAGCCTCATCACGGACGCAACACTGTCTGAAAGAACAGATGCCTTTGCCAAAGTTTTCAACCCCTTCAGTTAGTGACTCAACATTGGCTGATTATCTTTCATATGTAAACCATTAATATGTTATATCAGTAACAGAGATATGGTTTTCATAAAACACACTCGCACTTCATTGAGAGGGATAATTTCTGCCTATTTTTGACCCCTGAGGCCTGACAAGTTGTCTTGAAGCATAAATAATGCTTGTATCACAAGAAGTGAAGAAAGGAAATCTCTACCTGCCAACATTTTGCCCGAGGCAGTTGTGTGGATTCAAAAGCGGGTGTACGTGCAGCATATTCAATAAGAACAAAGGGTTGAATCAAATAAGAGCAGAATCCATTTTTAATTAATCATGCACTCAAACTCAATCTTCCCTCTTCCTTTTTTTCAGTCCTTGTGTCTTGAGTGCACCTTTGTTTTACATTCGTAAAATCCTTTGCGCCGTTCTTTAAGTAAGTCTCACAAAGGAGAGACTATATCTGAATGGTTTGTTCCGTGGAGTGAGAAACACAGGAACACAAAGCGTTGGATCAATCAGATGTATTGAATTGTATTGTGTGACAGTTGTATAAGGTGATATCACCGTTCCTCTCCTACACATCGGTCATGTGTTCATGTCAGCGCTTCTCGTTCTCTAGGTCCATGTTACAATATTATGAGGATAGTCCTATTAAAGCTAAGGCTACAATTTCATTGTTTTCTGTTACTCATTTGTAAATAATTCAGAGATAAATTATTCTAAAATAGCGATCCCTAAATCTGTAGTCTGTCTCTTTTTTTCTGTTTTTGTAAATAAAGAGAATATATGCTCTCTTATATACTAATGTATGCAGCATGTTGACTGACACTACCACCATGAGCCCATGTGGTGAACACATGTGTGGGAAGTGATAGAGAGAGACAGGGCAATGAAGCAGGGAAGAGGGGGGGGCCCATAAAGGAAGAGATAAAGCAGGGGGAAGTGGGGGCATGTGACAGCTCCACCTGCTCACTGTTTCCAAACTCCATCACTCCTCTGCTCTTATTTGGATTGGAGATGGTATTTGGGTTGAGGACGGGGAGGACCAGAATAGGATGTGTGAGCATGTGCGTGGGAGGAGGTGGGGGTAAGTGGGGGTCCGCCTGGGAGGGAGGGCCCCCCATGTGACTCCTTAGCTACCGCCCGACGGTGCCTGTGGGTGTACCCAGTGGTGGCCGATCCCATTGCTAGGCATCTCACCCCCGGGGGGTCTTGCGTCTAAGAGCCTACCCTGCCTGCTGGAGGAAGAAAGCCCATGGGGATGCTGACCCTCCATAGCCCCCCGGGGTCTTTTTAATCCAGCCCCTCATCTGGCCCATCGTCCGGGCCCTCCCCTCTACAAGCAGTTCGGTCTTGTTGACATGTTGAATTAAATTGAATGTGTCAATGTGTCAAACAGCCTGGCATGTTTTTAGTGGATCCAGTCGGGCCATCTTTAGATGGATGTTCCATACGTAGTAATGTATCCATGAGTTTCTACTCTGCATAGCAGTTCCTTATTCAACAGTAGTGTAATGTCCCAGCTTTATAAATGTCAATGTATACCTTTTGAAGAAAGAAACCAACCCCGTGCACTACCGCCGGCATCACGAGCACATGTAATGAGGATGAGTCAAATATAACTCACCCTGTTGTCTTTTATCTTTAGTTCCTAATGGGGGGGTTGTAGACAATATAAACGTCATGTCTGTATTATGCTTACAGTCAATGCATTGTAGTAGAGTTTAAGACACGCCACGACCCTCTGACAGGGGTACTTATCACACACACACAAACACACACACACACACACACACAAACACACACACACACACACGCACACACACACCACACACACACACACACACACCACACACACACACACACACCACACACACACACACACACACACACACACACACACACACGTATACACCCACACAAAAAGAAACACATATACACACAAGTACACACACACACACACACATACACACACACACACACACACACACACACACACACACACACACACACACATACTTACACACACACAAAAACGCACACACAAACCCACACTCATACACACCTACACAAACTTACAAACACATACATGCACACGCACACATACACAAAAATATCTAACGTATGTTGTGTTCTCCATCCGTTGATTGTACCGCTTACACAACGGGACGTCTCTCTCTCCACAGCTCACAGTGGAGACCTCGGACCTGGTTGCACTGAGGCCCAGGATCATGAAGGTTATCAAGTGCTCAGTGTGAATGGGTGGTGGAGAAACAGCCCTTAAGGCTCTAAGTACACCTGACTACACCGCCCCCCCGTCCTTCATCCCTCACACAGCTCACAGGAGGGAGCAGTCAAAGGAGAGCGAGGGGAAGGCCAGCCGGACATGTCGATGCTTTCCGTGAAAGCCTCTGAGTTGTGACGCAACGCACCACCTTGGCTCTCTCAAAGCGCCACTTTGACAACATTTAACAGAATGAGATGTTTTGAAACTCTCTCACCCTCTCTCCCTCCCTCTCTTTCTTTATATCCCTCTTGCAAAAATCTGTGGCAGATCTATCTCTCCGTGTTTCATTGTGTGTGTCTCTCTCTCTGTCACCCTCTCTTACACAGTGTCTCTCTCTCTCTCTCCATCTCTTTCTCTCTCTCCGTGTCCCTCTGTCTCTCTATCTGTCCCCACCTCAGAAACAGTGATAGAAGTGATTGTGGTTGCCCTCTCCCATGCCCCTGGCAGAGGAGTCTCCGTGCTCCGAGGAGATTACACTAATCTTTTGGCAAAGCGCTGCGACCGCAAGCCTTCGCGTGGAGAGAGATCCCCTCCTGAAGATTAGAGAGCCAGCAGCCGGATGAGTGGTGAGCAGGACGCCAGTGCTCCAATCTCCCCATCGCGAGAGCAGCAGCAGCAGAAGAAGAAGAAGAAGAAAAAGATGTAAGACTTTGAGAGACAGTGCATGTGTGTGTGTGTGTGTGTAGGGGTGGTGTGTGTGGGGGGGGGGGGATACTGCT
>NC_079420.1:18307200-18442200 GCF_026213295.1 Gadus chalcogrammus
CATTGACAGTTAGACGCTGATCTAAATGCCACGGTTGACTTGGCATTTGGAGGCTCCCTAGGGCATAAGTACTGTCTGGAGCTACTTATTGCCATCATCACTCTGGTTTAATCACGGTGTTAAAGCCATAAGCATCTTGTCTCCGCGAGTGACGGCACATTTTGTGTGTCTGTTATTATTGCTCACTACATTGGCACTCAGCTCTTGCGAGGACACATCACAAGATGTTTTCACTTTGATTATGTTTTTTTATGACCCTGTTTATTGATTCACAGCGTGCCCCCAAATGGCCAATGCCATTAGAGTTGGTCCATAAGCGTTCCAATAAACATATTGCCGCTTATGACATTTTCACAGATGGAATGAACACTGGATAAATATCATCCAGCAGACCTCCGTTTAGTGATTCACCCCCTCCACGGTCATCTGCTGTCGTTGGCCAATCGATGTCTTGAAGCCTTGCAAACCTTTTTTAAATCGTGCATTGCGGTGGCTGTTGTTGATGATTTTTGTGTTATTTAAAATAAAGTATTTTACGTTCAATGTTTTCATTCATTTGTTCGCTCATGGCTTGATGATAAGGACCTTTGCCTGTTTTTTGGCTCACAAACAGGCTCACAAACATCAAATAAAGATTTATTTTCAAATCGGGCTATGATGATTGCTGTTGCTGATTTTTGTGTTGACGGCTGATTAACAAAATACCCATTTGTTAATCAGCCGTTTAAAGATAATCATCCTCATCAATGCTTGATATAAGCACATGGTGAACTCTGTAGTCCCCTCCTGTGTATCACTCATCCACTCACTCATTTGGCCATCATCATCCCCCCCCCCCCCCCTCCCCGCCCCGGCAAACTGTCATTTGCCAGTTTGGCCGCGGCAATTAGGCCTCCTGTATTGTGATTCACAGTACTAAATGCTGTGTGTGGGAAGGACAGATCCACGGTGTATCTGAGGATGGCTCCATGGTTCTCAGCTCTCATATCAGATGCTGAAGTGGCTCTATTTCATTGGGATTTGGTTCCGCTCATTATAGACAGGGTAGACTTCAGCTCACGCCTGATTCATCATTCTGCTTTTCCCTTTCACAGGCTCACTGAATTAAAAAGTGTAACTTTATTTTGGTTGGATAGAGAAAACTGAACTTTTATAATCATAGTAAAAAAAACAAGCAACACCATAACGCTTAAAATCAAATCTGTTGAATAAATTCAAAATTGAATTTGGCGACTAATCAGTGCTAAAAAAAAATCTGTAACACATTATGATAATGTGCCATAATAAAAAGCAAACTAGTCATTACCTAACCCTTTGTTAATATTTGCTAGGGTTAGGGCCGTATGTTTGGGTTAGGGTTAGGGTTAGGGTCGTGTGTTAGGGTTAGGGTCGTGTGTTAGGGTTTGGTTAGGGTTATGCAAACAACTAATATTTAATTAATGATGAAAAAACGATTAACTTGTGCCAAATAGATATTTAAGTAACAATTAACAAATATTAACAAAGGGTTAGGTAATGACTAGTTTGCTAATTATTATAGCACCTTATTATAAAGTGTTAGCAAAAATGATTTGCTAGTGTTGATGGCAGTAGTTTGGCTGCTCTAGTACTGTAAAAAATCTGTTCTGGCAAGATACACTGAAACACAAACATAAGTCACAAACACAACAGCATGCAGATTTATCGGTTGGCTCTAGGTCTATACAGAGGCCAGCGTTGAACCCCTGGGTCTCTTTTGTTCAGCAGCACATTTGTTTTTTTCTTTTATTTTTTCATCGATGCACCACAAAGTTAAAGGACAACAAAATGTTCATCAAGGAAATGAAGATAATAATAATATGATACAAAACAGCAGTTTGGAGTTATTTATTATATATTGGTTTTATTTCTGAATTGATTTGAAGAGCCCCAAACAAATGTGCTAGGCTTGGGGAAATATTCCATTTGACAGTCCTTTGGTAATATTCTCCTTCATTAATTTTTTATCAATAAAAATGTCAAAACAAACACACAAAATGCCTCCCCAGGTAGAGTGACAGGAATAGGGTTAGGGAGACAAAGACACAGTGTGAGACAGTGTGTAGAAAATAATATCAACCAACACAGTGCACAACAAGAAGGTCTGGGTAAATCCAAGTGCACAAATACATTGTTTTTGTCTGCAGAGAAAGATACCAATCACATTTCCGATCCAATGTGTGCAAAACAAGTCAAGGCTCAAAAATGGGTTAACCCTGAATAATAATAACAGTGTGGTAAAAGCTCAGATTTACACACATACACAAGCATGAATGTGCGCAAAAACACACACGCGCACACACACACACACACACACACACACACACACACACACACACACACACACACACACACACACACACACACACACACACACACACACACACACAGACACACACACCACACACACACACACACACACACACACACACACACACACACACACACACACACACACACACACACATATACAATTATTGTTATAATATTCCCTGTAACTCAGAAAATGATTTAAGGTACGTTTGGGATAAAACCTTGGAAAGCACAGTTAAAGCACCAGCAGCATTTTCACGATGAGCTCCTCCTTAATGGATCAGCAGAAGCCATGTGCTTTTTATTTGTCACCCGACACCTCAGTACAACACTTGCACCAGTGCAAAGTATGTTAACAGCTGTTTCAATAACAAGTTTAAAATGCAAGGGATAAGATTTAGACATTCAAGTGTTACAAAAAAACATTTCTCAGAGTAATCTAAATGGTATTTATAAATATTGTATTTGCTATATATGTTATACATATACATTTGTTATATGTACCTGCATATTATATGTACTGCATATGTTGTACTAACAGTTTTGGTTGGGTTAAACCCAACCTTTTTTAAAGGTACAACCTGTGTCCAATATATCATGCATATATTAAAACAATAGTTATCCAGATCTGACTTTTGAAAGTGAATTGAAGTGTTAAGGTTTCCTGTCAGTAAACATTGTCTGTGTTATTTATTTGATTGAGATGCTGGCCTTTTAGACTTGCATGGATTATGAATTGTGAAATGAAAATGGAACATAACACAATTATCATAAACATTGTATTCTGATGTGTTTCACGCAGTTCCTGGTGGTTAGATAATAGTAAGGATTCTACCAACCAATTCCTCTCAATTGAGAAATATTTAAGATTGATTGGTTGTGCTCCTATTCAGTTATGTATCTCAAGATATTCTTTGAATAGCATTCATAACTCAGCAACTTTTCGACGGTTGTTTATTTTATTTTTAATGCTTTAATGCTTTCTGTTTGATAAGAGTTTCCGTCTTTCTCTATCTGTTGGAAGCGGTAATACAAAAACTCAGAATATTATTATTCTTCCACTTTACACAAGTCACATTTTAATGTACCTCATGTCTCAAGCTATTTTATTTTTTAGTTCTTTCTTTTAATTTATGTCCTTTCTCTTTTTTAAATTCGTCCTTGACTTTTCCTCCATGGTTGGTGATGGCAGGGGATTTGCTGGTATGGGAAGGAATAAGGACATGGTACACATACCTATCAAGGTCAGAAAAAAAGTTTTTGAGGAACATCTTTCTTTAAAGAGTGAGCCTGCTCACCTTTAAAAAAAACACCATTATGGCTATGTTTCATTTTTATGTCCAACTGAAAGTGCTAGCCAAACTGCAAGTCGACCTACTAACTGATAATGTATTTGTTTTTTCATCGGTTTTTGCTCTGGAAACAGAGTGTAGCAATGTGCAGTGGCCTTTAGGCTGACGTGGGTGACAGGAAGGATTCGTCTAGCATGGCATTAATAATTCACACCAACTAAACCCTGTTGAAAGATGATGCAAGATTTTCCATGCAAAGTGGCCAAGTCTGAATGGATTAGCAGCTACTCTCTGAAAGAAGCAACACAAAAACCAAAAACAAGTGAAGAAAAGAGTTGGCATTAAAATTAGGTGAATAATGATTTAGTCATCAATACATCATAACTGACGGGTTTATCTGTAATGAAATATTCAGTGGTTGGATCTTCAAAAAAAAAAAGGCTATATTTTTGAAGTATCTACATTTAATTGATCCGTGATCAAGTGATCAGAAATAGGCAGACTTTTCAAAAGAGCCTTGGTTCTCTCTCTCTCAAGATAGACTCCATAGCACTATTAAACCATTCCATCAGAATACACATGACCCTTCCTGCCAGGCTAGATAAAATAGATATGAATGGCAATCACACCCTAAGTATATTTATTTCCCTAGCACGTCTTGAAGTAATTTTGGTAAAAGTGGCCAAGGCTTCATGGAGAGAAACTCACTGAGATGTAACCAGACAGAAATTTATATTTTAAGTTGTGTACTAATAAATATGCTACAACTTTCAAGCAGTGCTAATTGCTGCCCACTTACGCTTTATTTAATACAAATAAAAAAAATAAAAAAGATAACGAAAAACATTGATACACAATTCTTGTCAGTGCATTTGGTAGAATAAAATCATTCATTTCATATTCTTCAAATTAATGTTTACATGACTGTGGCTTATATTCTTTGTATATATTAGTTTAATATTGTACATTTAATGTTATGATTGTGATCATTGTGAAATTGCTGTTATTGCGGTGATGTGCATATCATTTTTTATGTGTGCTGACCCTGGCAGCAAACTAAACAGTCCCTGTTAGGTGACAATTCCGATGTTGAACTTGATCATGATAGGCCTCTGATTATAAATAACCAATGTGGTTCCTTTGTGGAAACACCTTGAATAAACAAGGGGTCAGGCCAGTGATATACTGCTCACACGGTTTATGCAGTATATGATTGCCTTTATTCATTCTATGTCTTCCATTGTCATCACATCCATAGCAATAAAATAGCAACTTTAGGAGTTGGGAAGGAATAGGAAAGAAAACCAAAGGAAAAAAAAAAGCTTTTTTGGATTTTCAGTCATCTAGATAAAGAAAATGTCTTTGTCTCAGAAAAGCCCAGAGCTTTCTTCCACTCTGGGGGCTGCCTGCCCCGTCCATTAAAACATGAAGGGTCATCAATGTGTGTGTGTGTGTGTGTGTGTGTGTGTGTGTGTGTGTGTGTGTGTGTGTGTGTGTGTGTGTGTGTGTGTGTGTGTGTGTGTGTGTGTGTGTGTGTGTGTGTGTGTGTGTGTATTTGTGTGTGTGTGTGTGTGTGTGTGGGGGGGGGGGGGGGGGGGATGCACACATGTGCGTGTGTAAATAAGTGTGTGTTATCACACTCTAAAGGACTCATCTGTTGCTATCTTCCCATCTCGTCACAGCCCAAAACAAAATCTGCTTTCTGAAAACTCAATCAGCACCTGATCCGTGAGGGAGAAAAGATAGAGAGAGAAAGAGAAGTAAGAAGAAACAGAGAAAGAAAGGAACGGGGGCGAAAGACAGCAACAGGAAAACGGAGAGAGGAGGTTGCTGGCGGTGGGGGCCGTGATTGTAGTGTGTTGCTATTTTTAAAATCCTCCCTGGGAAAATTGAAATACTTTCATACTCACAGACCCATTTATGCATGGGTGTGTTTGTGCGTGTGTTTTGTGCACCTTGTAGACAGAAGGTATTGATGTGTGTGTGCGTGTGTGCGTGTTTGTGTGTGTGTTTGCACATGCAAACAACAGGAGTTGAATTGGTTAGCCCTTACAAATATGCATGTAAAGTACTTGCTACAGCCTTCTGAGATTAATCTCTGCCTTGCAGGTGGGTATGAACTCATCCATAATATATCTGGCATGGTATGTGGTATATGGGTATGAATATTATATGTTCTGGTGTGGAGAATTATTTTACATCACAGTAGGTCTTGAAATACGGATTGGAAAGGGATATTTTAAACTCCCTATTTATAAAAGTAATACATCAAAATAACTGTAGAGCGTGTGTGGATGATGGCTGGGTGAAGCAGCATCACTTTGCCCGAGTCTGACTGATTGGGCTGCACACCCTTCAAAAATCAGTGTGCACAGGGTAGACCAGCCATCACCACACACACTGAAGGATATTTCTACATTGCAGCATGGTTCAACAGCTCATTGTCCGTCAACTTCTACAATAACCCCTGCGTGTCTGGAGGAGCCCAGTAAAGGCCACCCAGGTGGAGTGTGGCAGTCACAGAGGTGAGAGGTAGCAATGTCACACAGGTGAAATTGCTACCTTGGTGCCCAATGGCCTCTCCAAACAGCAAAAGGACACATGGTGTGTTGAAAGCAGTTGTATTGTAGTTGTAAATAACCTGGGAGGACAATGGTACATGCCAGAGATCTCGCTGAGTGTGTGCGGGGATGGCTGGTTTAACCTTTGCCCAATGATTCCTCAATGTACAACAGGCGTGCCGCCCCAGCCAGCTCCAGAGTCCAATCAGTTTGGCTCGGGTCCGGTGATGCTGCTAAAACATGCCATCATCCACACACGCTCCACACTGACATGAAATGTCAAATGTTTTGTTTTTTTTAAACATTTGACATTAATGGAAATTATTTAACCATGTGTAATCAATGCATTTTGTACATATAACAGGCATACACACATTTCTACTAATAAGGGATACAAATTCCAACTATAAATGTCCTAAAGCAAGATTCAGTCATCCACATTCACAGATTTAAAATTGACTTGACACTTATTGTATGATGGTAATGACAATTAAAATTGGCATGCAGATTCTGAAATCAATTATTTGTACTTAAAGTATTTTATTGAATCAAATAGTGATAGATAGGCAATTTACCAGACATGCAAACCAAGAAACCACATGATAGAGAGTCGAACATGTACACTGCAAAGCATCATCACAGAGACACACAGAGAGAAGCCACTTTGATAAATAATTAAATAAATTACTACACACCGAAGCTTCAACCAACCATGTATTGATAACAGATTAAGCCGGCAGCTCTCCAGGGCTTCAGAGTAGAATAATAAGATACAAAGAGGCATCAATATACTCAACAAACTGTTTTCTTTTGAAACGAACGCGCGCACACACACACACACACACACACACACACACACACACACACACACACACACAGACACGCACACGCACACACACACACACACACACACACACACACACACACACACACACACACACACACACATACACACACACACACACACACACACACACACACACACACACACACACACACACACACACACACACACACACACACACACACACACACACACACACACACACACACACAGGGCACAAAGAAATGTGGCAGAGAGAAATGTTTTGCAACTTTCCTCACTGCAGCAGTGTCATGAGGTTTCCTCATCAATTTGTCCGCAAACCAAATTGATTCCGAGAAAAAGAACCCCAGTGTTTATTGTGCCGTAGGCAGACGTTTTTTTATTCATTAGTCATCTCGTAATTTGAACAAAAGAGAAGGCTGCAGTGAAAAAGAAACTTGCTTTTAGAATTTCTTCCTTGATTCACCCAAGGTAACTCCCACGCAGCTCGCTTGTCACTGCCTGCTGTTATTTAGGAGCAGAGTAAGTAAAGGATGACCACGAATGAATACAAGCATTATACTATAGCTAGTATAATGCTTGTAGCAAAGCAATGTACTATGTACAACACACACACAAACAAACACACAAATACACAGGCAAGGTAAAAAAGCATGGCACAACATTGATAACATTGAGAGGAACTACATTGTCTGCCATAGAAAACAGTTGGGCTCACACAGGAAATAGCTGAGCCGTTTTTGCTCATAAGGCGCACAGGAGTAGGAGAGGTTCAAAAGAGAAGGCTAGTCTGGGATTTTTTTTTGGGGGGGGGGGGGGGGTTGTGTCAATTTAATCTTTAAACTGCAAGAATGCAAGTATATACAATAAGATCAACGACACAATGATAGAGAAGGCAAGAACCCTTCATGAAAGCTTTCTACCAAATCTCAATATGACCCAAGTCAGTTTAGCCACAGCACAAATTATATGAAGGTAAAATCTAGAATGTCCCCAATAGACTAGAGCATTTCATCCACTGATGCCAGTTCAATCTGTAAGAGAAAGCAAACATTCAGATATTTCCATAATCATCACAGTATGGAAAAACCATTCATAGAAAATTTGTATCATGCTTTTCACATTTACATCATGCAGTACTGGAAAACAGGTTCACTCAATTTACAGGCACAGAAAATAATGTGATTTATTTTTTCTTTATTCATTATGTTCCCTGGAAGGAGCTTCTCCATTTTGACACTTGAGATCCTTCTTTACATTCTTGTACACATTCTTGTACACATTCTTAGCTGTACAGGGCGTACGGTCTTAGCAAGTCCGTAGTACGATGTTTTGGTCATGTCTGTTTATGTTAGATTATCAATTTAAATGTTTTGCCATGGAGATTTCTCTGAATGCTTGCTGAACATCCAATTCATCCAACGTCCAGCCAATCAGAGACAGCCTGCTTCCTACGCCCACCAATGTCTAAGAATCACAAGGAGAGTGTTTGACCACTGTTCATATCAGGGTGGTTATCGCCCAACGATCGCAATAGTTCACACTGACAATATTATGGCTCTTTAAGACTACATTTGTGGATTGTTTCTTTTAATGCAAGCTACTTATAGGCCTGTTCAATCTTTTAAAAGCCTAAAAAAAACACACATATTTATATACTATATTGAATAAAAAAAGCATTAAAAGGACATTAAAGCATTCATACAGTGCTAAAAGCAGCAGCCGCTTATCAAAAGCATTTGATGACATGTGAAGGTCTGAGCAATCTAGTTGAAAGCACTGAGCTGCCTTGAGTTGTCACGTATTTCCTCATTATTTCAACTCCAGAAGATGCACCCATTTACAGGCCGTGATGTAATGGGGTCGGAATTTAGTTTTCGACACATGTTTCATGTGAATAGCCTGAGAATCCATGAGACAGTTTTTTAAACCATTAAGTCCTCAAGCTATTTCATAATGAATGGAATCAGCCAATAAAAGAAAGTGAAAATTCAAAACACTCTCTTAAGTCAAAGCGCTCTGTCTTTCAAGTGCTCAATTATCAGGAAATCAATAGGTTTGGATGTAAGAAGAAAGAAGGGAAAGTAAAAAGTTACAAGTGTTTCTGAGAACTGCTGGTGTATTGAATGTTGTCGGTGTCCAGCATATTGATGGATTTTCATGTTGACTATTCCGGGTTTTTTTTCAATGCCTTTTGTCAGATCAGTTAAGGCATTCAAAGTCACGTAAACATCAACTCTCAACTGAATCCATTCATTGCTAATCAAAGAAGTGCTTGTTCCCAGTCAACATCTTGCTTTAGAAACCTTGGGAAAATAGATAACACATAGTACACATATACACACATCGTTTATCTTTCAGAAAGAAATGTTCAGGCCTCATATTCTGGTATGAAGCAAGCTGTCCTTACATGCCTCTGTTGCGTCAGGGATGAGTTCCACATCGTTGCTAGTTTTCCTCCCGGCGACTTTATTTAATCCAACCGTGTCCGAACCTTCTGGAGTGGGGTTGGGGTGAGTGCCAACGTTCTCATTTTTAACAAGCGTTTCCACAGGTTCCCCGGATCTCCTGTCATTTAACGAGCGCTGACTAACAATGCCATGCTCTTTCCTATCGAAATAGCACACTGCACAGGAGGAATCCTTAGCGTTTCTTTCGGTGTGTGCGGAGAGTTCCACCCACTCTGTGGCTTTCAGGTCAGAGGATGAAGATGTGAGAGGATGGGGATGACGATGAGGAGGGTGAGGATGAGGATGATGGGGAGATTCCGACCAACGCACGTCCTTATCTTTATCATCGTTCCGCTCAGGACTTCCTTCCTGGATCCCCCGCTGAACCTCGGACACCGTACGTTCCGTGTCCTCGTCCTTCCCTTCATTGGCCGACGGGCCGCCCTCCCCGGGATGGGTTCCCGCTCCGTTCGGTGGTCTGCTGGTCTCGTCGAGACCGCCCTTCTCCCCGGGGTAGGGCCTACCGGGGCGCTGCCCGCCGTCCTTCATCTGGGCGTTGGCGCTGCTGCTGCTGGCCTGGGAGAGGCGCGCCTCCCGGACCGTGCTGCAGGCGGTGTTCATGGAGGACAGCGTCCTGCGGTGGGACGCCTCCGCCCCCTTGCAGTGGTAGAGGCCGCGGAAGGCGGAGCGGAACTTTTGGGACATGGCGTTGTATATGACGGGGTTGATGGCGCTGTTGGCGTAGATGCAGGTGCGGCAGAAGAGGACGAACCAGTCGTCCAGGTAGGGCGTGGCCATGAAGGAGTTGAGGAGCACCAGCGTGCGGTAGGGCATCCACAGCAGGGCGAACAGGACCACCACCACCGCCAGCATCTTGGTCACCTGCAGGGGGGGGGGGGAGGGGGGGCAGAGGGTGGGGAACCTCCAAATGCATATTCATTCTAATAACACCTATTATTTACATCGTGGGAGGCAATTCAGGGTCAAATAAAAAGCAAAGTCAACAAGGTTTATACATATACCTATATAAGACCAAAATGAACAATTTATCTAAATCTCTCTATGAATGAGCTGTTGCATGGTTGCATTCATGTAATAAAATAAACTAGGTGTATATTAACATAATGAATACAGTATATATCCCCATTGCAGACTCAGTGAAGTGCAGGATCAGGTTAAAAAATTGTTGGAAATGGTTCATTTAACTAAAAGAATGCCTCATCCCTGGATGGCACGGGTGCAATGGAGCAAACATCATTCCTAAATGGCTGCTTGGTTAAACCCATAACACCCGCTACAAATCCCACAACAATATAATCACATGCAAAGCCTTGATTTCACTAATTGTACCCGATTAGCACACGATTATGAGCCATTAATAATGCACCATGGCAGGGTTACCGAGTGTTTTTGTGTGTTTGCGTTTGTGTTTGTGTGTGTGTGTGTGTGTGTGTGTGTGTGTGTGTGTGTGTGTGTGTGTGTGTGTGTGTGTGTGTGTGTGTGTGTGTGTGTGTGTGTGTGTGTGTGTGTGTGTTCACCATATACCCCCCCGGAGCATTATTTTGCGACCATGACGACAGCGAAGGCTCAGACTTGGCTGAATCCATGCCAAGACTGTAAACTGTGTGAGCCGGTGTAGAAAGTCTTCTGCGATTAGCCTTATCAGCCCACCCCAACAGACCCCCCCCCCCCCCCCCCCCCCCCCCACCACACACCCCCACACCCACCTTTCCCCAACAATCACCAGCACCCAGACACACAGCACCGCCCCTGTCCTCAGAGCCTGCGTCCGTTAGACCACTTGGGCATTGTGATGCCATTGTCTCTGCGCCAGCGCGATGATTGATGACCGCAGCCACAGCTTTTAGCTTCACTGGCACTTTCAGATGCCTGTGTTGGCATGCCGGTGTAGCTGTCTCTGTGTGTGTGTGTGTGTGTGTGTGTGTGTGTGTGTGTGTGTGTGTGTGTGTGTGTGTGTGTGTGTGTGTGTGTGTGTGTGTGTGTGTGTGTGTGTGTGTGTGTGTGTGTGTGTGAGTGTGTTGGTGTGTGTGTGTGTGTGTGTGTGTGTGTGTGTGTGTGTGTGTGTGTGTGTGTGTGTGTGTGTGTGTGTGTGTGTGTGTGTGTGTGTGTGTGTGTGCATAAAGGAAGTACATGTTGAAAGGAAGGTGGAATGAGATAAGAGTGTTTATATCTGTGTGTTTTTGTGTGTGTGTGTGTGCGTGTATGTGTGTGTGTGTGTGTGTGTGGGGGGGGGGGGGGGGGGTTAAGGGTCCCCTTGACATGGTGATTGGAAAAATAATTAAAAGAACCCTATATAGGCCTGGAAAAATCATTATGGTATGCAGATTTACAGTAGCGATGGCAGCGGGGAGGACAAATCAAGGTGTGCTCTTTAATTAATACAACTGCTGATACAAAGTCTGAAGAATCCAGGGCTTACTATGACTATGAATACCCACACTATTAGGGTTGCTGTGCTTCAAAGCCTTGGGGATCCCCGACGCAACAATAAAAGCCCTAGATTCCCATTTTCCTCGACACAGCAAAAGTCCAGAAGGTTTATTGACCTGATTTCTGCAAATAATTCAGTTTCCCATAGCCTCGCTGTAAAATAGAAAAACTTTTTATGACCACAAAGTAGATATATGCCATTGCCATACCACAATACTGCATACATTCTTAGTAACCTAAAACTATGTCATATGTCCACACTGTCTAATGAGCATGTCTATGTGACATGATGACACTTACAAAGTTATTATAGATACATTCTATCATTTTTTGCCAAAATATTAAAAATAAGCAAGGGACAAAAAGGCACAGGCACACACATACACACACACACACACACACACACACACACACACACACACACACACACACACACACACACACACACACACACACACACACACACACACACACACACACACACACACACACACACACACACACACACACACAGAACCACACACACACACACACACACACACACACACACACACACACACACACACACACACACACACACACACACACAAACGCACACACACACACACACACACACACACACACACACACACACACACACACACACACACCAAACGCACGCACACACACACACACACACACACACACACACACACACACACACACACACACACACACACACACACACACACACACACACACACACACACACACACACACACACACACACACCAAACAGACGTTCTAGACATAAGCCTTCTATCCTTAACCTGCCCTTGAAATCACAGACACAGAGAAATCCATTTTTGTGCGGTTTAAAACTGTCTATTCATCTCCCAGCACACATTAGATTAATCTCAGACCATAGAGCTGCCATTCTTTACTACAGAGGTTCTATCCGTCTGTCTAGATAGGATTGAATCCAATCAGGCATAGATTAATGAAAGAGTGCGTAGTCTACCATTGAGGACCAGAAAAAATGAAATCATCTGTGGCGATGGGCACACTTGAGCACCTATTCCCCAAACCACACCATGAAGCTCTTAATAGACCCCCCCTTGAACTCGTTAGATAACAAACTATTCTCAACCTCTGCTAAACATACCTACGTACATACTCAGTCAAGCAAAGCCAACACCAACACTTTTCCTTCATGTTGTTGTTATGATACTTCTATTGGCAAATCTATTTTATTTGGAGCTTCATAGCTATAAATCCCTTTCAGGTCCAGTATAGCTTTTTAATTTGTTCCCTAGCAAGTTAATTCCAGGGTTGTGATACACTACTTAATACTATATGTTACGTTCCACGGCCTAAACGGATTTCCCATGTGGAGGTACATATGCAGTACATTGATGCTCTTTCGACAATTCTATCTGCTTGATAGGTTAATCAGTATTAATACGTCCATCACGTTACACATAAAATATACATTTCATGACATTGATTAATGCATTATGGGCACAGAATCACACGCCAAACTGGGACTATGCAATGTAATAAAGCATTTATGAGCAATAGCCATTTCCCACTGGGCCACTAATGGCCACAATTACTTATTCTGGGTGTTTACAGCTTCAGAAAGCATTACCAAACTATACTAACTCTCTTTGCGAAACAGAAAAGTAGAAGTCGCCAGGGGGATTTCTAGCCAATCCTTGGCCGGACCTCATGCGTTTTAGAAGACGGATTGATTTGAGCTCTAACAGCCTCTGCTGGGAGGCTGATGAGCCATGAGGCCTTACTGAGACAAGTATATCCATTGTCGCAACTGAACATACTTATCTTTTCTAATGCTCTCCCGTTCAATAAAAGGAAGAGGGTGGACAGCGGAGGCATGGTGGATGAAGAGCAGGGCATTGGTTTTGTGCCCCCAGCGAGGAGGAAGAGGAGGGATGTGCCGAAAGGGGGCCCGCGGTGAAGGATAATGTTGATTTCCTTCGTTTTGATCAGGGGAAATTGTTTTACGGCATTGGATTTGGTGGGCCCCACGACTATTCCTTAGGCTTGTAAGTCAGGCAGCTGTAGCTTAGCCCTGAAGAACTACATGGATTGATCGAGTCACGACCGGGAAAAACTATTAACTATGAACATCAACGCAAGAAAAAAATATCTATATATTTTTGGGTGAAAATTGAATTTGAAAACTATTATTGAGTTGGAAATAATACAATTCAAAGAAAGGAAAAAAATGAATAAATGCCCTCATAGGAAAGAGAGGAAAGAAATAATTATCTTGGATTGAAGAGAGGGAGGGGAGGTGCTCCCTATGTAAACCAGGGAACACTTTGAACCGCACCATCTGTAAAGGTGCGGTTGAAAACATTGTTTTTCCATCTTTCCCCAGAAGGGGAATGAGCCATTAAAGTCCCAAGTTGACCCCTGTTATCTCCAGGAGATACGGAGCACACTATGAGAAGCCAAGGAGAGGGCTACTTATCTGAAACAATAGATGTGCAAGAGCGCCACAGGCGTGCGGTAAGGAGGGAATCATTGCCCCCAATCTCCAAGGAGATCAAAACCAAGAGAATGGGATTGATGGCAAGTTTGACAGAAGTTGGTGTGCAGTAATAGTCACATAGAGTTGAAAAGGGAGCATGAACCTGAAGTTTAGATGTGAGTAACAGAGACAGAGACAGAGACAGAGAGAGAGAGAGAGAGAGAGAGAGAGAGAGAGAGAGAGGGGGAGAGAGAGAGAGAGGGGGAGAGAGAGAGAGAGAGGAGAGAGAGAGAGAGAGGAGAGAGAGAGAGAGAGAGAGAGAGAGAGAGAGAGAGAGAGAGAGAGAGAGAGAGACGAAGACAGAGACAGAGAGAAAGCATACAGGGCGATCACCAACACATACCTGTTTCCTGGATGACAATGCGCTTTTGGGCCGTTTCTCGCGGACGGTTTTCCCCACTTCGGCTCTCTCCCTGCAGCTGCGGCGTAGCGTTGGGGCCCCGGTGCTGACGGTGCCTGTGTCTGATTGGTTCGGCAGGGGGCTGGAGGGACAACATTTCATGGGTCGTTAGGACAAACTGTGATTGCGACGGAAGACAACTGATATTGTTTCACTGACATGTATGGGCTAATCAGAACATGGATTGACTTCCTTTCGTTGATCTTTCCCATAGAGCTCTTTGAGTGTGACAATACAGTACTAGATGTATTATAACCACCTCTACCATGACAGACAACTTATGTATACAACTTATATATGTCAAATGCAAATGAAGATCCTGGCATTATCTATGGGTTAAAGGTGTAGAATGCATATTACAGAGGTGCATTCATGGGAAAACCACATGGAACTGCTGAATATTGGACAAGGTTTTGAAGTATATGTCAAGGGGAATTTGATTGGACGCTATTATGGAACCTCATGATAAAATTTAATCATCATGATTAAACATATAATTAAGCTGTCGTAATTCACTTTTTGAGTGACTGATTACATTTTTCTATTAATTGCGGACATTGAATGCATTAGCAATGTTACAAATTTAGCTTATCCTTACTTTAAGGCATAACAAGAAATGAACACTGTAACAAATGTCATCGGGTTGGTCTCACTGGGTTGGCCTCTTACCTGAGATATAGTATCCGTGCTATCAGACCATACAGCACGATGGCCAGGAGAAGTGGCACCACGTAGAAAATGGCAAAGTCAATGAGGTAGATGGGCAGGTACAGCTCCCGCTTCACCTTGTAGCCACACTGAACATGTCCACTCTCAACCACCTGCAATTCATGCAACGTGTTGTGGGTAGAAGCCTTCAATATGGGACATATGATATACAAGTCATGAAGGGGGTCATACATCTTAATGAAGAATGATGTTAGGCTGTGGACACTGGGGATCGAACCCAGTACCTTACACCTCAAAGTCAAACACTCCTAGGCACTACATCATCCTGGCCCCAATTTGTCGTTTCTTGGCAAAGAGACTAATGCATTTGATCTTAAATAGGAAAAATACTCAAATCTTTTTTATTCTGGGACAGTTGCTCCGAAACTAAAATGGGATTTCAATGGAAAATCTTTCCCGAACCTTAATGTCGACCAGGAAGAACCACAGCATGCAGTAGATGCAGGTGAAGACCCAAACCCCGGCAATGATCCGCTTGGCCCGGGAGACTGTGCACACCGTCTTGGCCCGCATTGGATGACAGATAGCGATGTACCTGCACATTGGGAGCGGCCCGGGGATAACTGAACTTTAAAAAGAGCAACGTTGCCTCAGAGCTGATGGCATTCCACTCCGAAGTATTTGCTGATTTATGATGATTTGAGTAACTTCATCTTTTAAAACAAACCACGCAATAATTCATGGACATTCGAGTGGTAGACAACAGCCCCATCTAGTAGGCCTAAAGATATTGATGGCAATACAAATAAACAATTCCCCCTGCCTTATGTATAAGCATAGTAACAACTCTGTGGCCATTGCTAAGGAGTTTTGTAGGGAAGACGACAGCATGGTCTGTACACATGCTGTCTGGATCCACGGGACGCCAATTGTAGTTTGATAGTCTGTGTATTTGAGTTGTTGTGAACCCCAGGGGTTAGAGCAGAGTGGCAGCACCTGTTTTTCTGGCCTCTGTTGTGCAGCCAAGGCATTTACACATAGGTCCTACTGAATGGAATGACGACACACAACGCATCTTCCCTCAAGTTGGGAGTAGCTAATATGATTATACAGGACTAAGAGAAGTGCAAGTAGAAGTTTTATGCAAGAGTGCGTTATTGAGGACACTTTCCCTTGTGGTTTGCAATCGTGTTGACACACATATACACGCACAGTTGCAAAGTAAAAGTGAAAAACAAACAGCAAACAACAACGAAACAAAATAAGCAAAAACAAAAACAGGCTTGACCCAAGAGGCCGGCCCCACTCACTTCAGCCCCTCACTCACCTCTCCACCGTGAACGCCGTGATGGAGCAGGAGGAGACGTTGATGCCCAGGTACTGGAGGTAGGTGATGCCCAGGCACCCCGAGTGACCAAACACCCACGTGCCCGACAGGCTCTCCGCCACGTTGGGCAGCCCCGCCGCCACCAGCACGGTGAGGTCGGCGACGGCCAGGCTCACCAGGTAGCAGTTGGTGGGCGTCCTCATGTGGCGCGTGGTGAGCACCACCAGGACCACCATGACGTTGCCCACGATGCCCGCGGTGCACACCAGCAGCACCAGGAACACCGACACCGTCTTGAACTCCAGCGACTCGGCCACGGGCGGGGTCAGGCCCAGCGAGACGTTGGTGGGGGCGGCGATCCGGGCGCTGCCGTTGGCCGCCATGTGTGACGCGAGGGACTTGGACTTGGGGTGTTTGGATTGTGTCGCCGGGTGCGAACCCTCTGACGCTCCGATGGATTAGGGCTAATTTGGTGGTAAGTTAATTGTGGAGTCGTTTGCCGGTCTTAAATGTCATTGGAATCAAATGTCAAATTGATTCCAATCAAGGATGACATATTATTTGTGAGGAGGGGAATTACATCTAATTTCAATCAGAGATCAAAGAGGACTTGCTTTTTCAAAATGCACACAAAGGCCACATCTCCGCATTGAACAGAGACAGGCTAAAATAAATATAATGTTATTACTTTTTCAAATAGGTACAAATGTTTAAGCATCATCTTTTCTTTTGTTGTTTTAAAATGCACTGTTAAGCACCTTGGGGTTGTACCAGACCATGAAATGTGCTATGTAAGAAAATGGGTATTATTATAATCATAATTATAAAGCAGGATAAATTACAGGCTAGAGTCTGTTAAATGGTTTCCTCCGTTTCCTGATCAATCTCTGTGTCAATAAGTACACCTCAGTTCTTCCATCAATTCACCGGCCTCTCGGCCTCTTTTCGCAGGGAGACTTTCAGCTTTCATTATGGCTCCACATTGATGACAGACCAGCATTGAGGGTAAATATACTGGCAGGCCATTCCTTGACCCTTCTACACATGATCAGTTTTAGTGCGATCCACCTGCAGAGAGAAGATACACTATAGAAATCTACAGAAAGACAGGGTTATCTACAGCCTGTATGGTGGATGGAAGCAACTGCCACACAAAACACACATTCATTCATTCATTCATGCACTTGCCTACTCACCTCTCCCTCTTTCCTCCTGTGTGTGGGTCTGTTTGTGTGTGTGCGCATGTGCGTGTGCATGTGTGCATGGTTCTTGCCTGGAGGTGGTGTTTTTTGACTCCTCTTTGGGTATTGAAAGCATGTGTGCAGTCAGCTGTATCATGCTCTCCTACGGAAGGCACAGTGATAACAGAAACCAGGTGGTAGTCCCTGTAAATATTCCAGGTAATGAAATGTTACGGCATTACTATGCCAATAGGTATATTAGCCATAGTAATGGTAATTAATTACTACGGTATTCTGCATCCTATGCTGCAATGGGGATAACTAATTCCAATATCTCTTAATGATACAATGCCAAGAAATCCGAAAAAACCTTGTGACAAAGGCAGAATATTTTTTAATTGGGAAATCTACAGTAAATAATGATCTGAAATGAGTTTTAGTCTTAAATGTAACTTTATTTTGGCTGGCACTTTGCCTATGATGTTTTAGCACTGCTGCAACAATCCAATAGACAGTACTGAAGATGTGTTTTACCCCTTACTGTTTCTGCAAAAGGTCTCATTCTACTAAAGGATCAATTAACAGGCATGTGTCCGTGCTGTTAAAGTGGTCAGGCGCTGGATGTCTTTTCCAGGCATGTGTTCGGCAGCATTTAGATATATATTTTATGTATATTAGAGCCACAGTCTTTCTCTGATCCAATCGAGATGGACAGAAAATTATGAAGTAATTTAGCGCAGACACACAATGGTAGAGCTCTCACGGCACCCACTGTTACTAAAATAGGCCAGCTGCAAGAGGGACCACCTTGGCAGACCCAGCAGGCCTGCCCATTGACCATTTTGATTCCCATCAGCAGTGCTGCTGGAATATATAAGTATGATTGGAATAGCTATTAAAATCCCTTTTTTGGTATTCAGTTGCACGATGACTATGCCTGATGATGACATAAATAATAACAATAACTGTCCCTAAAAGTAACAATAGTAACAATAATAATAATCATCCTAATCCTTTATGACATAATAATGACATTACATACAGCCTACCTACACGTTTAACATTTCTTTAATATGTATTAATACGGTAACCTATCTCGGATTCGGTCCCACATCATTATTTTAGGATCCAAGAAAGCGTCCAGTCAGTTAGGTTCGCTTATGATATAGCACGACGTGTTGATTGTAAGTTCCCCAGTCCCCGTCAAATTCCATGCTCATCTTTAATTTCTGGATTCCAATAAGCACTTCAATTACAGTACCTGGGTTGTGACTTGAATTCGAGTAATGCAATCATGTACGTAAACGGAAATAAGGCAGTCGTGTGACAACCAGAAAGGAGAAAATAGCAAGTCTGGGGGTATTAACAACTTTGTGAGGTTAATTACTTTGTATAGGCTAGTTAAGATGTTTCTGTATTTTATATATTTTGCGTAAATTGTTACATTTCTTTTCTTTACATAGGCCTACACAATTTAAAATTATTAAATAGGCTATCAAGGGCCGTTTAAATAAGATTTGACAGCATGACATCCAATTATACTAGAAAGAAAATCATGTCGCCTACCTTCTATCTCGAATCCTGGTAGAATCCTGGCAAATGCATTTTATTCAATAATTTACTGTACTTCCAAATCCCAGCCATTCAACCACGTCAATTCAGTTTATAGAAAGATTTCAATGCATTAAAAACTAAAAAAGGAAAGGAAAAAGAAAGAAGGCATGTTCACCAGACAGCACTCTTTATACTACTGCGCTTTACTTCCACAGTGCGAGAGAGCGCTATCAACGCTCTGCTCTGCCTGTCTAGGGAGCGGCGGAGGGTCATGGCGCCCCCATGCGTTCAAATGATTAATATCTTTATTTGCATGTCATTTGAAATAAAGCATCTTAAAGTGGGCTTCTTGTTGGGGATTTATGCAAACATTATTTGGAATTGAGGTGCACTGAATATGTCATACCATCAGCAAGGGGATATTTTACTTCCCCCGCGTTGTTTGCTTTAGGCTATAGCCGAAATATAACACTAAATGAAACATTGACCGCTTGTCGTTTTTCTGCACCGCGGCTTTTCCCCAACTGTCGCGTGTTGATGACGTCAATGTAATGGCCGCTGTCGCTGTGTGGTGTAGGGCTTATTATTTTCTGAAACACAGCGGATAAAATAACCAGAAAATATTATTGTACTGCGTAAAAGCGATTTAATAGAATCGGGGCAGTTCGTTACGCAGCAAACCTGTCTTCAACGAGGTCCAGGTTGACAAGGTGAACAGGATTGTTTTGATCTAAGCTACCACTAGCAAAATAGCAGAGCTCCTCGCCGTTAGGAGTGGTTGCATTGTTAATAGAAAGAAGCATGCATGCTCCATGTCTGATAGTGAAATCCAAGCGCGCACTGTCATTTTTTATTTGACTACATGGGTGAAGTAGGGTCAGTCGCTTTGTCTAATCATGTACCCATGATCAGTGGGAAGTATGGTTTGGCGTTGACAAGTTTTGGGCCTTGTTGCTAGCTAGCCCGATCCAAGTAGCAGTAATGTCAGCAGCCACTGTACTTCAAAATGTAACTAATATTGGGAATCATATCCGCGGAGTTCGCGATATATGCGCGTCCTAAAAATATATTGCCCTACTTCTATAGTGTATACTTTTAATCGATATTCAGCGATGGCTAACTTTTATATCAGCATCCATGCAATATCCATGTATTTCATGATTTAAAGTATTTTATTTTTAAGTGTCGTTATCAAAGCTTCGTCCTTTGTAGTCCAGCCTCTGATGTTCCTAAACGTTGCTCCTCTGTTTTTTTTCTTCATGTTATTTGATGTTTGTTTACTCAAGTGGAACAATCTTTGATGGATACCCCTGAAAGCCCGACCCAGTCCCCTCAGTCACCTGAGGAGCAGGAGAAAGGCTGTTCAGACAGCGAGCTGCTGGATTCTCCCGACGAGGAGGGCAGGGTTATCTCAGACAACGAGTTAGTCGACGACGAGGACAATGGAGAGCTGGAGGAGGAGGAAGAGGAAGACATCCAGCAGTTGGCGAGTGTAGGGCGAGATTCCGAGTTGGAGGATGAAGACGAGGTGGTCCCAGAATTTGTCTCAGACCCAGATGACGACGATGAGCCCATCGGCGAGGGGGGGACAGGCAGCGGGATGATGGGGCCCGACGACGAGACCATCCTGCTGATGGACGGAGACGACGACCCTCCGCGGAAGAGCCATTCGGCTGACGATGACGATGAAGAGGAGGAGGGAGAGGAGGACAATGAAGCAGAAGAGGAAGAAGTCATTGATACGCCACAGTCTCCAGATGCCGAGCCAGACCACGGCAATAGATATTCGGCCCGAGGGAGAGAGCCCCTAGAAGATGGCGAGGAGGAAGACGAGGAGGACGACGAGGAGGACAACGAGGAAGAGGAGAAGAAGAAGGAAAGCCATCAGTCTCCTGGCCATGAGCCGAAGGATTCTGCAGCAGGGCACAAACCTGTAACAGTAGTTACAGAGGAGGTGGAGGAGGGGGAGGAGGAGGAGGAAGAAGGAGAAGAACAACAACAACAATATTGCAACAGGGTGGAGGAGGAAGAGGAAGAAGACGAATATAAGAACAGGGCAGCAGAGGAGGCCAAGAGGAGGACCGAAGAGGATGAGGAAAATGCTCGGAGGAGGAGGAGGGCGGCAGTGGCACGGGAGATGAAGGAGGACACGGCGTCGGCCTCCCGGGAGCTGGATGAGCATGAGCTGGACTACGACGAGGAGGTCCCAGAGGAGCCAAGCGCCCCCCCGGCCGCCGAGGATGAGGACGAGGAAGAGGAAGGCAAGGTGGAGCAGGGAGACGGGGAGCACGCGGAGGACAAACTCCGAAGCATGAGGAAAAGGGAGAAGAAGCCCATCCTCCCCCCTTCACCCAGGGACGGCCCGTCCAGGAAGGCGGGGGACCATAAGGGCCCGGAGAGGGGTCGCAGAGACTCTTTCAAGAAGAAAGACGAGGATGACGGGGAGATGGACGAAGGAGAGATAGACGTAAGTGAACCCCTGCAACGCCATTTGTTTTGCTGAATGCAAAGTGTGCCTTAAGCAAAACAAACAACCAAATAGCTGTGCTAGGCAGGGGCATTCATTGCCGTCACTTCGATTCAAATTTGGTGGTACTCGTTATGCTTTTGATCAATTTATTTTTGCTACGGATTTAAATGTAGACCCTTCACATGATCTAGATTATGAGTACTAGTACCACAGGTGTACTGTAAGGGATGTCTCCTTCCTAGCTGCATAGCACCAAAAACAACTGTCTGTCCTCCTTGACCATGTCCCTTTGCTTTGTTTTACAATACTAACAGATTAGCAGATTAAATACAATGCAGTATATAGAATACTTTTTTGAACAAATCAACAGATTACAGATCAGCTTCTGTGATGGCTTGTAGATGTTGTTGCAGGCTTTCAACATTTAGCCAAAGCATTAATGTGTGTGTGTGTGTGTGTGTGTGGGGGGGGGCAGGATGATGACCTTGAAGAAGGCGAGGTCAAAGACCCCATGGACCGAAAGATCAGACCACGTCCTATCTGCAGGTTCTTTGTCAAAGGTAGTCATAACACTCGACGATATTATCTATATAATGTCCCCAAACCTATGCTCCCTGTTTGCTTGCCCGCTATTATATTGTATGTTGTTTGCTAGTATGTTTTTGTCCATATCTGCTTCCTCCAGCAAACAAGCACAGTGTTCTTTACTTGCCACTCAGGAGATCACATACATTTGAAACAAAATCAGCTTTATTGCCAGAACAGCCCCCTGAGAGTCGGCTTACCATTAGTCCATCAGAAGAGGCGTATGCCGCGTTTCTTCGTGCGGGTGCGCTTCGGCCCAGCATGCCCTGGCCCAGTAGTGAAGGTGTGGCTTGGCCCAGCTCAGTTATGGCTCACGTTTCCACCGCCGACCATACCCTTATGGTAGGGCGGGGTTCAAGCCGGATGGCGATAGCCGGGGCAGCTACTTAAGCATCGTGACCTCATAGCAGCCCAACATAGATTAGCCTGCTAATAAAACCAAGGAAAAAGAAGAACGCGACAAAATGAAAAGAAGAGCAACAATGTAGGACGACCAAGAAGGACGTTAAACTTTTGCGCAATATTTTCTTCAATAAACTTAAAGATCCCATGCCATGCTATTTATGGATGCTTTAATATAGGTATTAGTGGGCCACAAACACAGTATTCAAAGACGTCCCCGAAATTCGGCCGTGGTGCAGAGTTACAGCCACTCCGAACCTGTCGCACATTGAGCTTCCCCCAAACGCGCTGTTTCGGTGGGCGTGTCAAGGCAGGTCAAGGAGGGGGGTGGGGGTGTGGCCCTGAGCAGCTTGTAGCCACAGTACAATGCGCTCTGGTTACGGTGGGCGTGTCAAGGCAGGTCAAGGAGGGGGGTGGGGGTGTGGCCCTGAGCAGCTTGTAGCCACAGTACCATGCGCTCTGTTTACGGTGGATGTATCGCAATGGCTCGTAGAAACCCATATTATACATAGATATCTATATAATATAATATAATATAATATATAATGTATATTATCACCTGGCCCTGAGCAGCCCACGGTACCATGCGCTCTGTTTACGGTGGATGTATCGCAATGGCTCTTAGAAACCCATATTATACATAGATATCTATATCATATAATCTATAATATATATTATCACCTGGCCCTGCGCAGCTTGTAGCCACGGTACCATGCGCTCTGTTTACGGTGGATGTATCGCAATGGCTCTTAGAAACCCATTTTATACATAGATATCTATATCATAATATATATTATCACGGCTAAAAGCTGTGTGAGCCTCCAGACGATAGGCTATTATGAATCTCAAACGACCGCGTCTTCTTCAGATTGATGTGGAAGTGGAAGAACCAGAGACGTCGGAGAACCCAACGAAGTCCTTTGCGATTCATTATATCGTCTGGAGGTGCACACAGCTTTTGGCCGTGATCATATGTATTATTTGATATAGATATCTATGTATTATATGATATTATTTAGATGTAGAGCCCCAGGACTGTAACGCAAGTGTTGTACACTTCCTTGTTATTTGGATAACCGTTCTGCTGTTGGTGTGATAACACGTCGGACTCTCGTCTCTGGTATTTCTACAACGAGACTCGTAGTGGGGGTCATCTCAGCCATGGTTGAGAATGAATTGGGGGAAAGGAACTTTGGCTTTGACTCCCTGAAGTACATGAACCACGACATGGAGGAGAAGGGGATTGTTGGCCGCGAATGTATCCCGCTTGAGCCCTGCTTCCCGCCGCCTCGGCAGCGGTCAGCGCTAATCACCGCCTCCTGAAGCGGTGGTCCATCGGCAGCGAGGCTCCGGCGGGAGACGACCGCGGTCAACAATCCCTTTCTCCTCCATGTTGTGGTTCATGCCCGGCTGCCCGCTGCCGGGCGGTGGTGCTTCGCGGCGGTGGTGCCTCGCGGCAACCGGCGGCAGGCAGCATGTCGCAGTTCATGAAATTCGATGTCGTTCTGCCATTGCATTCAAAATTCTGTAACTAGCCTGTTACTACGAACTAAGCAACTACCATACACGTATTAGCATTTAGCACTAGCTCAATCACGACTCCTTCAGAATTCTTGTGGGTGGTTACGAACCAACCAAGTGGGCAGGGCCATGAATAATAGTTTGACAACGCTACGTCACAGTGTCACCTTATCCAGATTGGCTCATTTCTTCTGCCTTTTTCCTTTCATTGCCTATTGCATTCAGCAGACAAACTGCATAGATTTCAAACTTACCACAGCTCACAAACTTATTCAGACCTATGTTATTTAACAAACAACAGGAAAAATGTGATTTTAATGGCATGGGCTCTTTAAGCTTTCGCCGTTGTCCTGAAATGCCTTGCGGGTACTGTTTGCATTATCCCCCTGTCGCATGCAAGTGACGATTCTGTCTACCAAATATTTTGTAAGCTAAATATTGGAGGCTGAATATGCCTTGGAAGACAAACCCTTCCAGACATTGCTCACAACATTAACCGTTACGCTGAAAGAGCTCCACGCGCACACAAAATTGAAATCTAAAATAAATAGAGACACCTTTTCCGTTAGTTTGAAAAAATCAACAAGCACTATTGCAACTGCTTCTGTTGTGTTTTTTTAACACCATGAACTCAAACACCACAAATCACGTTTTTTTTTATTCTGTTTGGGCCCCTTTCATATGTGGTCCTGAATCGGAAACGGGTCAGATTCAGGCGACTGTAGAGTCACTCTAGACCAGGGCTAGCCAACAAGGAGCCGCGGCAACCTGTTCCCCTGCAGGGACCACGTGGGTCGCCCGCAGGTAGTTGTGTCGTTGTGTGACTGTTATAATGAGCAATGTTGCATCTGAAATGCGCCACACACCGTAGCAATATACTATAGGTGTAGGAAGCCCAACCCTCGGGCACCAGTATTAAATAAATCGATGCTCAGATGGAGCTTCTCCATCCACACAAACTGTGGTGTTATACTATAAGTTCCCAAAAGCTGACCTGTTTTCTTTCGAATAGGGCTAGTTCTGCCATACCATTTCATCTAAACATTGCACAATGTTCAAACCACCTTAGATTCCGGCTACTATCATGCTATGCAACATGATTGTCTTCCGACATTTTTAGGCTACAATGAAGCTCTTCCGTAATTGGGTACACAGAGTTCTTCTGTGCATGCTGCATTTGGCAGCATTTGTTATTGCTCTTCTGCTCAGTTCGGACTGTGACTGACTGGTTCACACCGGAATCTCAGCTTGGCCACCTTTTAAAACCTATTGTGAATAGTCAAACATAAGAATCAGATCTGAACCAAATATCAGAGTAGAGCAGTGTGAACAAAGCCGAGGCGACTCAGAATGTTTAGTGGGGGGCAGCCCAATTCATTAGTGGGGGGCAGCCCAATTCATTAGTGGGGGGCAGCCCAATTCATTAGTGGGGGGCAGCCCAATTCATTTCAATGATGACCCACCACAAAAGTGGCATGCCTGAGGTGCAAAGGGACTGCAGCGTAAAGCCTATTGTAAGTGTATGTATGTGTACCAAAGTATCACAGTACTAAGGTTTTAGGCTGTCTAATCATGTCTACGTCAATCACTCTCCAGGGAGAACAGCGGCTTGTGTGCTTTTGGTCCTTGCTCGTGATTGCCCATTTCCAACTATAGGGGGAGCCCTTGCAGAGAGCATTTATGTGTATTGCTCTTTTAGGGGCTATGTAGACTAAAATCATGCATCAATTATTGTAACTTAGTTGTTATTAAAAGGAATATTACATTTTATTATGTATCTCACATTTTTAAAATCGAGTACCAGGACTTTTTTTTGGAGCCCCTTTACTTTCTTTTTCTTTTTTGTTGTGAAGCGCATTGGGTCATAGAAATGGCTATACAAGACTATTCTTATTATGTATTTATAGAACTTAGTGCTTGCATTGCATTTTGTCCAATTACTTTATTGTAGTTTATCTTTGCATTCAACCACAGGTAATTGTACTTGGGGCATGAACTGTCGGTTCATCCACCCGGGAGTCAACGACAAAGGCAACTACTCCCTCATCACCAAGCCCGACCTGTTCTCCCCCAACGGGGCGCCCCCAGGGGCACCCCATCCCCTCCTGCCAAACAACCCATGGGTAGGTTTCACTTTTTGTTGACGGGCCTGCACACACCCACACACACACCCACACACACCAATACTCTCTATTTCGGCTGAATCACTCCCACTTATCCTCTCTCTCTGTTGTTTGTCTCCCTCCCACTCACTCTCACTTGTTTTCCGTACCAGTCTCTTGGCTCGAGCCAAATGGTTTTCACATGACAAAGCCAAAAGCTTTGTCATGTGAAAGAGTTCAGTCGTGATAGCACTAATGTACTAATGTCAAATACAACTGTGTTCTGCATGTATTTATTATATAGGGGCGACTGGGGAGCCTATTTTACTCATGTCCTCTAGGCTAAGGAAAAATAAGACAGGATAAAAATGAAAACATGGACCTTTATTTCAGGGTGTCCCCTGTCAATCAAAATGATAACATGCATTTATGACTTAGGTCTGGGAAAATAGGACTTCTCAAAACAAGGAGTTGTGGCTTAACTTGCCGTGAATGCATTTCCTTTTCCAAAAAGTCTTGTATGCTTAAGGTGACTTTCAATAATATAAAACCTGTCAATATTTCTGTATTTTGCCACTTCTCTGATGGATTTTCACCTTTGAGATCAGTGGCTGCTCTCTTTCTCCCTCTCTTCTTGGCACAATATCTTTTCTACAATAGTTAAAATATGATAAAAACAGAATCAGTTGTGTGATACTACATTGAAATACCACTTTATACTTTAGAGACTTAACTTAAAGTGCATCATGGTGGGATAAGTTGGAAGTCTGGCTCAATTTACCCCAAAGCATGTGGCTTACTTTGCCCGACAGCCACGATTTTGGGAAAAAAAACTCCTAGTTTAACAATTCAAGCTAATCTTTAGCTAAATTATTCCCATGGTTTTATACCATGGAATATTACCACCATATATTACATATATATTTACAAGTGGATACATTTGCCCTTATACCTGATATGTTAAAAACTTACTTTGACATGAAAAATACTGTTTACTGTGAAAAAAACATACTTGGAACTTTACCATGTGCTTCTCTACACCACAGCCAGATATAATTGATGGGTGCGTCCTTTGGTGGTCAAATGACCATACATGCGGAAAGTTTCCTAAATATATGGGGGTGGTCAATTTACCCCCCAATATACCCACCCATCTTACCCCAATCTTGCCTACATTATAAATCATAGGCCCATAACAAATATATTAAGTGTCTGATTTAATATTGATAACCAACACGTTTTTCTCCCTAACATCAAGGACATCAAGTGGTTCCATACTTTGTTAAATATGTCTGAAACATTGACCAGTGTGTAAACAAGACCTTTCTCCAATATATCAGCTCTCAATGATTTATTTTAGATTAGGAAGGAAAAAAAGAGCATCAAACTGTATGGGTTGCACTCGCGCTCAATCCCTCTCTCCGTCACTATCCCTCCTTCACTCTCTCTTGCTCCCTCGCCCTGTCTTGTTGTTGTCGCTGAGTGGACGAATGGAGGAACCTGTGCCTCCATGTGTTCCTTACCGTTGTGTGACCTCCCTTCTCCGCAGGGCGCCCCTCCGGTGGAGGAGCTCCCGCCGCCCCCGCCGCCCGTGGAGCCTCCTGTGGAGAGTGCCTGGGAGCGGGGCCTGAGGCATGCCAAAGAGGTGATGCCCACCGGTCTTTGATCAGCCGATCGCCCCCCCTTGTCCCCAGACGGCCGCCTGCCTCTGATGAACGGATAATGAACAGAAAACGTGAAACACGTTTTCTGTTCATTATCCGTTCATCAGAGGCGGCGTCTAGACTGATCAATGAAGTGTCGTCTCATATTAGCGGTCGAAGACTAAAACCGTTCCTCGCATTGAGCTCTTGAGGACTGAAAAAAAAATGTTGTTCGGTTCCGGTTTCCGACCGACCCTGTCAATTTATGTGCGACCCAAATTATTTTATGAGCTTTACAATTTTTTTTTAATAATAATAATTAAAAATAAAATAAAAAATATATGCAAACTATAATAACGTTTTTGTACAGCACCTCTTCATTCTGTACAAGGATGAGCGAATTTTCTCGTTTTTAAATGAAAACAACCTACCTATCATTCGCTGCCGCTGGAAAAAATTAAATAAATTCCCTACCTACCCATGACCTCAACTGACATCCAAAAGGAAGCAAATTATTTATTTTTTTAGGACTGACTTTTCATTTTTATTTGATTCAAACTGTTGGTATTATCCCACTTTCTATCAAATAAGAGTCACGTTTTATTTGCTCTGGCATAATGCGTCTGCCCCCTTCCCGTTCAGAGAGATTTCCAGCAGACCTGGCCTAGGTCTGGACAATAGCAGCCGTTTATCTAACGCGGGGCAGGTTTGATAGGACTGTACATAGCAGCGCCCAATCAACACCGTTGAGGCATAAACAACAAAGATGGACGCCACTGACGTGTCATATGTGTTATTGCCCTGATTAGTTCCATGTCCGATTCCTCCTGAGGTCATTTGGTCTACGGTCATTGATAACGAGCCCTTGGCAGTCGGAAAGGGGGGGTCCAGACCACGTCCTTTCCATGTGAAGTACATAGGCATTGATTCACCTTCTTTTTATTCAAACATGGGGACCCAGGTTCTAAAGAAAGCCACTATACGCAAGGAGCAGGAGCCTGACTTTGAGGAGAAGCGCTTCAACGTCACCATTGGAGAGGACGAAAGGGAGTTTGACAAGGAGAACGACTTCTTTAGAGAGCGCAACTACCGCATTATCAGAGAGTAAATACACACACACACACACCCACACTCTCATATTGAGGTATAATACACAAGCCTATCACCTCAGTTAACATTTTATCATCCATTATGAGTATATACATTTCTAAGCCTAAGTGCACATTAATTGTTTACTGAAACAATTTGATGCTAGTTTATTGTATTCAAGGGCACCATTTTTTACCTTCACTTTTCTTCTATTTTCTGTTAACTTCCCACAAGATTGATAAAGTATCTGAATAAACAAATAATACTTTCTCTCCCAACCCTCAATTCTTCATTTTAATACCACGTCTGTAATAAACAGAATGTTAACTCATCAATTTTATTTAATTTTTTCAGTGAAATGGACTTCAGGGAACCCATCTACCCCGGGTGAGTGGCAGACTTAATATTTTGGTGTCTGTTTAATTTTTCGGTTTACATTTTCCTTTATAGATAGGCTTTTTGTCTCTCGGCATATACTTGACTTCAGGCTGAGTAAAACGATTTGTTCATTAAGCTCTTCATTCTGAGGCCACCTGTATCTGGGCCAGAAAATGTAACAATGCGTTCTTGCAATAGCTTTCTGTTTGTGTCTCCTCATGTTGATATTGCTTTCGTTTGTATTGGATTTGTTTGTTTTTTGATTCTGCCTCAAGCTTTGACAATTAAAATTATTGTTTGCTAAAGCTCATTTATGTATTAAGTGTTAAATCACTGACACTAGAGAAATTTGAATAAGTAAAGAAAATGCAATGCAATTCCTACATCAAAGTGTTGCTCACTATTGATAATTGCTTTGGTCTGACAGCCAAGATCCTCACAGCTGGATTCAGAAACTCTGGTCCTGTCCATTACTGGACATGTTTTGATGGTCGGTCTCAGTGTGCGGTTAATGATTTAGATTGGGATGTTTTATAGGTTTGGGTCGGCCTTTATGTAGTACGAGTTAACTCATTTGAGATTGTTGATGTATCAGCTAGGGATTTAACACCGCAAAGCGGGCAGCACTACCATCCTTTCCAGTTATTGAACAACCGTCGTTTTCACATATTGACTCCTTGTGGATTCTTCTGGATCAAGGCCAAAATGTGCAGAGGCAGCCCAGCTGTGTCCCTGCCGCTGTTTCTCCCACATATTGAGGTCCTTTTTGTCTTAATTGTTTCAGGGAGCCGTATGCCGACCCATACTATGACTATGAGATGGAGGCCCTGTGGCGAGGGGGGCAGTACGAGAACTTCAGAGTGCAGTACACAGAAGCCCCTCCTCTACCATACCACTACACTGTGAGTACACCCCCCCCCACACCTACTGTTGTTATGTTATTTAATAGAACCCAAAGCTGTATTAATGACTTGTGGCATTGTATGCCAGTCTGTTTCGCTGCCCTGTATGCGATCCGAGCAGGCAGTCCAGTGCATTTATAGCATCCGATCTTGTTAATCGTACTCCCTCTTTCCTGTTTGGGTCAACACTTTGAATCCTACCTTTTTATTTTTTTTATTTAACCTTTATTTTTCCAGATAAAACATTAAGAACAGTTTCTTATTTACAATATTGATCTGGTTTATTCTGTAACCGAGGATGGCGCTTGTCACCTTCCATACCCACGTCCTTCCAAGGCTGCCCGGTCTGGTCCTCATTAAACGTCGGGTGTATGACCCTTGCCCCCAGGAGCGCGAGAGGGAGCGAGACCCCCGGGACCGCAACCGGGACCGGGACCACGAGCGGGACCACCGCGAGCGGGAGCGCCGGCAGCGGGAGCGCGAGAGGGAGCGCGAGAAGGAGCGCCTGCGCCGCAAGGAGGAGTGGGACCGGGACCGCCTGAAGCGGGAGGAGAAGGACCGCCCCCCCCGGGTGCGCCCCCCGCGGGAGCCCCGGGAGAAGAAGGAGGAGGACATCAAGATGAAGGTCCGCCCCGAGCCCCACTCGCCCGTCCCCCCGCCGCCCACCAAGTAAGTCTCCCGCCGCGAAGGCGTCGCTTCCGTCCAAGTGTCAGGATTTGTGTGCGGTTCTGTTTGTGTCCAATCGAGTCGTCGCTTCCACCAAACCAAGTGAGCTGATTTCTGGGTCGTTTGCGTCGCTGCAGCCGAAGAGGCGGTATGTGTGAGCTTTGTGGTAGCTTTTGAGTGTCTCGATGATGGTGATATGTCTGGCTGCGCTGTTCACCGCTGGAGGGGAGAACCATCCAGTATCCAGTAATCAAGTATTAAGACAATGAATCTAACCTGCTGGTATGGGGGTTTGGTAAGGCATATATTATTACTAATAATTAAATAGAATCGTGAAAGAAAAGAGAAACTGCAATTCATTTTAAGTTTGGTCTATTAAGTCGTTGGTCATATCATATTTTCTTCTCTTAAACAAAAGAAGTTTCTAATTCACTGGATTAGGAAATGAATATCTCAACGGACCAAATTTAGCCTAAAATGGTGCAGCCAATAGGATGGCAAGCCTAAGGCATGTCTGGTACTTCTTTGTTGGAGCTCATCTTAGCAGGTGTGTTTTCATGCACACTACGCACCAAGTTGTATTGCTTCCAGCCGCACACCAATGCTGTGTTCCAGTATCCGTACTTCCCATACTTACTTTACTTAGTATGAGTACGTAGGGCAGTGGCTCTCAACCTTTTTTGAGCAAACGCCACCCTGACCTTGCCCTGATCCTCTGTCGCCCCCCCCCCCCCCCCCCCCTCACACTCGTGCTATATTGCTTAAAGGTGCTGTTTTTTCATTAATTTTGCTTTGGTCACCAGTAGCAATGAATGCCCCGTGAGTCAGATTTGGTGGAAAAAATATGCTCTGGTGCTCCTGTTTCACGAAGGGAGGGAGAGAGGGAGAGGGAGAGGGAGAGAGAGAGGGAGAGAGAGAGAGAGACTGCCCCAAGACTAATGAATGTCCAATCCAACCAATTCTTCAACTCTTCTTTCGTGGCCAAGAGATGCGACGTTGTTTATTTTTTAATATATTTTATTATGAAGGCATCTGGGAGGCAGGGCTATATATTGCACTGAAGGGACAAGATTAAACAGTTTCTTGTAGAATGACACCTTCAAAAATAAAAAAGCCCTTTTTTGTGCCGTTTTGGTTTCTTCTGGAATTATAAGATAATTTCCCTATGAGCCTGTATTATAATTAAGCAGATTTAGCCCACTGTTACAAGCAATAGGAGGCAAGTTGGATAGGGAAAAAAACACGACCACATCAGCATTGGTTGTAATTAGGGATGTAACGATATGCGTATCGAAACAGAAATCGCGACACTCAAAGCCACGAACCTGCCTCGCGGTGTAATAAGGCAGATAATAGGATATTTTACCGAAAACAAAACCAATGCAGGTCACTTTGACCAGCACCGTTTTTGCTAGTGGGAACGCTGGTTAGTGCTACCAAACTATTCAAATTTCTATTGTTTATTTGTCACTAATACATTCAAATATGTACGCCTAAACCACAAAACTAGTTGAGGGTTTTTGCCTACCGGCAAGCATCCTCCAACTGCAATCTTTGGTTATTTATTTATTCATTTTGCCATAGGCCTACTTTAATAGTATTCTTTCTGTTCAAATCAGTTCTGTGTTCCAAATTATTTGTTATTAAATGTTACATTAATTTAATTGTTATATAAGCGGTGTTTAAATAAAAAGCTTTTTAAATTAAAAAAAATCCTGGGATGAATCGAACCGTGGGTCAAAAATCGTGATACAATCCGAATCGTGAGTTTGTGTATCGTTACAGCCCTAGTTGTATTGTAGTCTTTTTTTAATAAAAAGGAACATTATAGGCTACAAGATGTGTTATTTTATCCTGGACAAAAATCATGTAAACAACATATGCACATCACCTGAATAATCAAGTGAATAACAGTTAACTATCAAACCAATCACGAAACGGATCACGCGCGAGGCCTAATTAGGCATATATATTTTGTAGTTGAAATGCAACAATCTTTTCGTGGAGACTACACTCAGCAGCTGGAACTGAACAACAGCAAGAGGAAGGAGGGAAACCGGCTATGAAACAAAAAGACTTGGGTTATGTTTATCAGCGTTACTATAGAGATCATGACAATAGCTGATGTAACGGGAGTCCGGGTGTGTGTGCAGGACTGAAATACACCGGTGGACCACTGTTCCACTGCGCATAGACAGTAAAAAGTAGCTTAGACGGTAGAGGTTAGAAACCAATAAATGAAAATAGGCTATTTATTTCAGGTAGCCTATTTTTGCACCAAAAAGATTTGAAAACCATGAAAGTTTATAATACCCCCCTCCAAAATAAAGATCACGTTCCCAGCGCCCCCCCTAGGTTGTGCGAACGCCCCCTGGGGTTGGTAATGCCCCCGTTGAGAAACCATGACGTAGGGCAGGGGTGCCCAACCAGTCGATCGCGGTCTACCAGTAGACCGCCGACAGATCCCAAGTCGACCGCGAGGGGTAAAGAAGAAAAAAAAAATTTTTTTTTTTTTTTTTGATAAAATAAAATTTGCGCGGGACATATACGCGCGGTAGCGCATGCGCTGTCAACAGCAGTTGAAAGCCGTCAACAGTAGTTACGCACTCCTAAACGTTGGCATGGCTGAGGGGAAACGAGCTCAGACCTGAGTGGGAGGAAGATTATTGAATATTGTTGAGAAGGTGCTGTGCGCAGACGGAATGAACCCCCCCCCCCCCCCCCCCCCGCTTGAAGGTAGGTTTGCAATGTTGACACTAGGCTGGTAGATCTCGGGAGGTTGGCTACTTGAAAAGTAGATCTTGGGTCAAAAAAGGTTGGGCACCCCTGACGTAGGGCATTCCAATTATGATCGGGCGAAAAGAAGTGTACTGAATGGACCCGGATGGTGCACTCAAAACGGTCAAACCGCTGTGGATCGATGTACACTTCTGGTACTCAACGACAACCATCGTAGCTACATAGCGGAAGAGGCGTAGCCAGGCTGAGCCCACGTCGGCGTATTTTCCACATTTTTATGGCTTTTTAGTTTTTTTATAGCTGCTAGGCGTAAAGTGTTCACCGCTCAAAGCGGGATATTTATTGTGGGGGGCAGTTGCGATCCAAATTTCCAGTAAGTACACCACAAAGTATTCATTTTGGAACAACACTGACATCTGAAAATCTGCTCACTTAGTGAGTGCGGATAGTGTACTACGTTTAAGTGTGCTTATGGAACCACGCACAACCAGGCAATTATCATGATTGGGCATGGGACTCACACAAGCTCACTATCACCCTGTACAATCACCCTGTAGCTGGCCACCTTTGATGAGGGTGTCTAGTGATGAAAGGCCGTAACACCCACTGATTCAAAGGTACACTACTGAGGATGTGTCCCGAAATGTACATCTTTCCCATGTCGGTTCCCACGTCACTGTCAACATCAAGGCAAACCTCATGTGAGCATCAATACCATCTATTGGCACAACGGACAGGTAACATCTCATCCCGTGTTTTATGATTCAATGGAAGTATGGATATCGGACCACAGCACAACTCTATAGGTGGCCACTAGGCATTCCGTTTTCCCCTCATGCCAAATCACTTAAAAATGATCAGGGGTCTCATTTATAAAACTCTGCGTGGGATCGTTACTAGAAGTGTACGTGCGCCCAAAAGCCAAGTTTTGAGTGCGCCAAAAAATATTCAGACTTATAAAACTCTGCGTAAGCACTAGGGCTGGGACGACGCGTCGACGTAATCGATTACGTCGACGCATAAATTACGTCGACGAGAAAAATGCGCGTCGATAAAAAAAAAAAAAAAATAATAATAATAATAATTAGATGGGCGGCACCGGAGCGTAGTAGCAACGCGAGTGGCTCCCCAGACTTTCATAAGTGCAAGGCGCCAGGCACTCGTTCCTCTAAGTATGGGAATTATTCAATGTAAAAGGAAACGATTCCTTGATATGTCGTCTTTGCAAAATGACTTTCCATTCTAGCACCACGGCAATTCACCAGCACCTGAAGAGGCGCCACCTGGTAGCAGCTGCAGATGACCGAGCACCGTAGAATTGCATTACTTTGAACTTTTATTTTGGAATTTAAAGGCAATAAACATGTATTGAAATGTTAAGGAATTCATATTTTATGTAAATCAACATGTATAAATTGCTATTAGTCAATTAATGGGGAGATAATCGATAATCGAATCTAATCGAAATCGAATCGGACTGAAAAAATGAATCGTTAGATTAATCGATGCATCGAAAAAATAATCGCTAGATGAATCGTTTAAAAAATAATCGTTTATCCCAGCCCTAGTAAGCACACCTCTAAACATTCTTTGCTTTATAAATCACAGAATGCCTACAAGTGTGCACAGCTGAATCAGCTTCATGTTCCGCCCTGTACATGCCCCTTTTTAACCATAAATGGTCAATGCAAACGACCTCATGAATGCGACCTGCATATAAAACGGACTCGGATGCAAGTACTATGTCTTGTCGAAAACAATGGCAGAAGGACTGAGAAAAGCAAAAAAACAAAATTTCACGGTGGTTGAAGTGGAGACACTTGTAGCCCACAAGTGTCTCCACTTCAACCACCGTGAAATTTTGCTTTTTTGCACAATCCGCACTCACTAAGTGAGCAGGCCTCCACCTCACCCACAAGTTGTGGGTGAGGTGGAGGCCTGATAAGTAGTTTTGTTCGGCGTTCACGGGATTGGGATCGCTAACAACAAAAAGCAGAGTGAGTGGCAACATTTGCTACAGCAGTGAACTCTGTCAGTGGCACAGAGCGCACAGTCCCAGAATTAAAAAAGAAGTGGTCTGACACAAAGGTACATATTTTTATGTACCAATAAATCGTTATGGTCCCTGAAGACCCCCTCTCCCTCCGAATCCTCCCATTTGCATGGTTCTCCAGCAGTGCCAGCAGTGCCATGGAGCAGCATTACGCACGGGGCTCACCGCTGTATTTATAGGGTTATGGTAATAAGATTGACCGAGAACACCTTGGATAATCAGTTTGTAATCACCCACGTAAAATGTTCTTGAACATAACCCCATTTTAATGCCTGATTTGTCATGAAAAGAGTCAAGAGGAACGGACAATAATATAACGATTGTGATGAGGAGTATGTGGCTTGGTTTTCCACACTTGGGATTTAATTGACATTTAATTATGTGTTACAGTGTCACATAAAAATATTATGTTATTGACAAATGTTGGACAGATGCTTTATTCCATGCAGTGGACAGTATGGAGTGATGGGATTAAATGGGAATTTTCATTTTGATTCTAAGGAGATGTTTCTGGAGTTATAACTGAGGAATAACACAGTTGACTTAAATTATTCTGATTACATAGATTTAACGCATGATACGGGTTGAAATTAAATTTATGAAGGCCGATGACAAAACATAATCGTTCTTCTCACTCTACATTTCTTCAGTCTTACTTCAGTTCACCACCACACCGTCTGTGTCGCCAATTCTCCTTTTTCTCCAAACCATGTGTACGCATGGGTCAGAGTTTGCTTAGGGCTGCACACATTCTCCCGTCAAGTTAGTTTTTTATAGATCACAACCTTGGCGTGGAAAATCACGTACGCCACTTTCAGCCCCGTTTTGTGCGTTCGCAACGGTTATTAATGAGTCCCCAGGTATTTATATGTTGTCTACCAGTCTGTTAAAAGATCTGCAACGTATCAGTGGGAGTTGAGTCTCATTCGTAAATTGTTAATCCTTTCTGTGGGATGTTTTTCGGTTTGCACGTCATCACAACATTACTCAGTCCAGCTTATTCTAGGGCAGGGCGGATGTTTTGTTACTGTCATTAAACCATTGCCTTTTGTTTTCACAGTGACATCTGAATGCACTTTCATGTCGCGTCTCTGCTTTCTTGCAACATAGTATTAATAGTGGTAGTGGTGGTGGTGTCCAAAATTAACTTAAATGACCATAACAATGATATAAAATTAGTAAATAATTGCGTATTAAACTAATCGCCTGGTGATTTTAAGATCATGCTGCTCAAATATAAATCTCTACATGGTTTAGGGCCAAATTATATAACTAATATGCTTATACAGCATAAGCCTTCTAGACCAGTGTTTCCCAAACTTTTTTTCGTGGGGACCTATTTTCTTTCAATTACTAAACCTCAACCCAATTCCCAATAGGCCTTATCAATAAATCGTGAGAGTAACACATTTTCTGCATTATTGAAAATTCCTGAACATTTATCTATGATCTTAAACCATTTCGAAGAGATAAATCAGAACTTTGTTTAAAGGTCACATATTATACCACCAGGTGTGAGTGTGATTAGCCATTACAAGCCGTTTTGAAAATCTGCCTCTTCTGACATCACAAGTGGACGTGACCACCTGTATGACAAATAGATGAGCAAAGTCTTCTGGTCAACTGGGTAGGCTGGTAGAGTTGCATGTGTCCACATGTAGGTGGACACGCCCACTTTTGATGTCAGAAGAGGGAGATTGGTAAAACATCCGGTAATGGCTTATTACACTCACACCTGGTGGCTTAATGTCACCTTTTAATGCATGTGTTGTTGAAAACATAATACACTTGTTAAATACTTCATAAATGAGACCAAGTAAATCTGTGTTTTCATTGCCTTTCCATAGTAAAACGAACACAATTTACGCAAGCCTTTCATAATAGATTCATTGTTTTAAGTAAAATGATCAGAACATACGAACATTCAGTACTATCAAAAACATGCTTATTGTTGAAAGGTTGAAATGCTCACGTCGAACAGGTAGGCTTGTGTTTAAGTGCAGTTATTGTTATCAAAAGGTCAATCAATCAATCGATTCAAACAGTCAACAATCAATTTGTTAACCACGTAAGGTAACATAAGCATTTCTTCCCCTTTCTCTCTCATAGCTTCCTGTCTTACTCTACATTAAGAGGATAAAACCTAAAAAAAACAACATTTATTTGGTGACCCACATATAATCTCCCGTGACCCACACGTGGGTCGCGAGTCACGACCAAGTCTTTGGGAAAGACTGTTCTAGACCATTAAAATCTTCTGAGACCAATCGGTTAATTATCCCCAGAGTAAATACGAAACTTGGGAAAGCAGGATCAACATGAATAAAATTGCCTTGCCTTAGCTACTCTGACAGGTAAAAAGATGAAGAAATATTTGGAATGTGAGCAGTGGTCACTATTTCCCACTGCATCATGAATTTCATCACCACTCAATATAACAATGCAGGAAAGATTAGGAGGAAGGATGAATCATGGTCCCAAAGAGTGTGCCGTGAGGGACACGCCCACAGAGGGCAGTCCAACATACCTGCAAAGAGTGGTTGAACAGTCCAATGTTGACATTCACGTTCGATGGTCAACGCAATCATGCTTGGCTTGTAGGAAATGCCAGGGAAACACCCACACTGCTGTCAGAGAAACTGGATTAGACTGTTTCACATTCAAACTGTATTGGATCTCTTTTAAATGATTAGCATTGTCGTAATTCGTTTCTTTTCTCTCAAACTTTTAAGTATTCAAGTTGATGTTCCCAGGGCAAGAATAGCACTGCATTGCAGATGAAGAGCCAGAGCCTTTTATGACATTCTATGTTATGCAGATGTATTATTATATGATTAAATTGCATATTGAATACAGTTGTATTGAGTTGATGTACTGTGGCACTGTTCCTGGCGGTTGGCCAGAGTAACCAGATCATCATATAGATTCACTGACCGGCATTTCCAAGTCATTGTTTTCGCAATTGTGTCATCCGTTGCATGAGTGCGCTTCTTAAAGAAAGCATTCCTACCTTGCTTCACATCATCACGCAACATTGTCTGCGGCTACTTTTTTCGTACCTTCCTTCATTGAGGGATTGAATGGGGTTGGAGATAACCCTGCATCGGATGTCATGTCGGGCCTACCCCCGGGGCTTCGTCTGGTGTAAGGAATAGTGTCGACCTCTTGTTGTGATGCAACGACGGACGGGCCGCAGAGTAGGCCTCCTGAACCTGTTCCACAGGTGACAGCAGATGGAAAGACTAACTAGCGCTCCATTGTTTTCCCGGGATGTGACGTGCTCGAGTTTCCCTTCCTGTGATGTCTTTTGTGTTCCTTTTGCATCGTTGCATCACGGCTCCACTCCCACCGCCACTCCTAACTTTCCATATCCTTCTGATGCGGTCTGCTCACCTTTTTGACTGCCACACACAGAGAGCTGTAGTTGTGTACCCAGCACCGCCACTTGCATTAGCCGATGGCTTTGCTGATTGTTTCAAAGCTTTTTTAAGATATTTAATGTCAACTTTAAAGGCGTATTTAAAACGGCAGTCGGGGTCGTGAGATAATGTTGCACTTGCAGGATGTTGGTCAACCTTTGAGCATCATCAGTCGGAAATGAGTAAGGTGGGGAGGAGGAAAGGCCTGAGGCGGGACATTCAGAGCCTATCCTTCACATGTTATTGCAGGGTTGCACATTAACTTGTTACACCGCGGTGGCCCTGACTCATTTCTACTGCCGAAGCCTCAAAGCTCTTTGATTCAATAAAAAAAAATGGCAGTCAAATAACGTCCAATAAGAGGGCTTTGGTTTTCTTTTTACTTTTTACTGTTTGTTCTTGGCAGTAGCCATGAATCGCAATTACTCTAAGCCCATCTTGAAGAATGCCGCTTTTGTTGAATTGCGACCTAACAAAGTAGGCATGCTTTGCCATATCCTAATGAGTAATCTCAGCCCAGCGTTTTTATTACAATCCATTTAAGATCCTAAACAGTTAACTAAATATAATTGGAAATGCAAAAGCAGCCATCGTTATCAACCAAACCAATCAGGAAAACGTGCATGGCAACCCTTCTTACAATTTAACCTTTACATCCATGGCGTCTCTGGCAACTGTTAAGTGAAGCTCATTGCATGGGGTTTTAGATTGATGTTGCATGTACCCCCATTTCATTGCTGAATAGCTTTGAAAAATACGGAATGTGTTTGTTTCTGGACAGGGGGCACTCGATCCCCCTCAGTCTGTCTGAGTTCTATGGGAAATACTTTATTTGTTTATTTTCTAGATTGTCGGGCTCTTAAGTGTCTGGAGGCGGGGGTGGGTTCAATTGCCCTAATTTCCTTGTTGCTTCATCCACACGCCCATGAGCTGCTTTTTAAGGATAGCCCGTCCAAGGGCTAAAAATAGCCCAACTGTTGTGGTTCTATTTTTAGCTCCTGCCGTTATCAGCGTCACCTTGTGTGTGCATGGTTTGTTGGCTTGCAGTTAGCAGTTATTTTGAACAAGGCCTGTCAGAAGTTCAATAAGTAATAAGTAACCTAACCTAACACTTCCCTAATTCCACAGATGAGCTCATTGGCTCAGAGCGGGGGGACCTTGTACCACTTTCTGTTGGTTGCTGTAAATGCGAGGTAAAGCGCTAGTACAGAAACATACATGTTGCATCATCCGGTCAAAGCATCCCGGTAGCAGATCCAGACACATAAATCTTTGCCCTCAAATATTTGGTCGGATCATGTGTGTATAGGGACACACTTGATGACTCTGCTTCCGAAGTTTGTGATTAAACACTGCATTTAATAAACCTCTTTCCGTTTCTTGGGAAAACCCCATGGAGTGGGTCTTTTATGTAAGGACCCACGCAGGGGATGCAGGACAGAGTTTATAGCATCCTGTCATAATACAACTCAAACCCCGCAGCCATGCTTCAACTATGGAGGGAGCATGTGCCAAATCAAGTATGGATCTCTTTCTATCCATCCGTCAAGTACCTTTCCGTAGATGTGTTCCTGCTTGTGTCTCATCAGTTGTCTCTACGTCAATCTGTATTTAAATCATCGTCATGTAAACAATTTTGTTTATTCAGCTATGTCTCGAGTGCCTGGCTCTTTTTCTCTCGAGGGGTTGACCTAGGGTCACTCTGATCTGTATAAACAGATCTCAGGACTGCATAGAAGTGTTTGGTTTCAGAAGCGTTCCGGTTTATCTCTGATGTCTGTTTGTAGTTGTGTAGTACGGTACCCAACGTCTTGTCGCATGACAACGGTTAAGCCATTTATTAAAGCTTTGAGGTCTGTGATTGGAGTTGGGCCAAATGTTTCATGGACCCGAAACATCAACACATATATAAAAAAAAATGTCTGGAAATACCAGTCCTTTGGAGAAAGTAAACATAGGATAATGGTATGAAAATTGGAAATAATTTGCAACGTGTGGGAGGAATTTGTTGGAAGATCTACCAGCTTTCACACACCTTTCAGCGAATCATGCAAAACTTGACGATTGCCATCGATGGAAATCCCCAGCTTTTTTCTAGGAATGCAAAGTATTTTCAGGTTTGTGAGATGACAGTAGCTGCATTCATTCATCCTTTTCAGCTCTTGACCCCTCAGGGTCGCCCTGCAGGAAAAGTGGTGCATTATGCTTCAGTGCAATAACTACTAAGACGTTGCTTTCATGGAATTAGATATTGGTAGTGTTGTGCATGAACGCGCTAAAAGAGCGGCGGTCATTTAACACGCTTATATATTTGGTGAACTGAACGTTCCCGTTTGCAGCTACTGAAAGTGGCATTGGCTCGCTAATGACGGTTATGCATTGTTTATCCTATTTTTTTGGGACTGTGAACTTAGTTAAAAATAATAAAATGGTGAACTCTGAACATAAACTAGTTTATTTTAAACTGAACTTTGATCTAGCTCTTGTGAAGTGTGAACTTGCACAACACTGGATATTGACACAAATCATGTGAAGGGGGGTGTCCTCAACACGTTTCTTGATAACCAATTGTACTGTGATGTAATAGAATTAGATATTATTGACACAAAAAAGGAGCTCATGTGCTCTAGGTGGCATGTTCCTGCCACCTTCTGATTTGCTCAAAACATACAGACATCAAGAGTCATTTGAACCAGTATTTTCCGGTGCAGCGGAACCTACAGCGGAGCTCCACTGGCGGCCCAGTTATTGACATGCTTTTCATGATTGTAGAGCTAGCGGGATACACAACTAATCACATCTAGTGACTCTTATCCATTGGGAACATTATAAAGCGTGAGACGTATCCGGTTTGATGGTATTTTGTTAGGCAGAGGGTACTATGTAATGCGCCTATTGTGTCTGAGTATTTAAGTTTTTTAGGATTGCTCTATAGAGAGGGGTACTGCTGCTCCCTGGCTTTGCTTTGAAGCACCGTCTCCTCGTTGGGTGTCCACACAAGGCACACAGGACGGGGGATGACGTCTTTAGTTCTCCCCGGCGGATCACTGTGATATGCAGCGTAGATATCCGTTTGATATTTAATATATCATAACTTAAAGCTAGGGTCACAACTTAAAGGGGTTCATATTTGTTTAAATTTGGTTAATATCGTGAGAGCAAATCGATAAATTCTAAAAATAATAAGATCTGTGGCTGTCACAGGCCTGTAACGAGCCGTCCAATAATTTCCTTGGGCTCGAATACAATTATTGGACGGCTTATCTGTCTGTCTACTTTCCTAATCATCTACCTGCGAGCACGCTGCCTGTCGAACCAGTCCAAAAGGCTAGCCGCTCTAAAGCAAGTGAGATTGTCACCTGTTTTGTGGGCATGGCTTTGGGGGGATGCCTCAAGGCAGGTGTGGCAGCGTTGTACCTGAGTTCACTTGAAAAAAAAATGAACCAAGCGTCCTCTCATCAACCTTGTTCCTCCGCCGCCCTCTCTCCAGCAGGCCGCTAGAGCCGCTGCCCAAGAAGGACACCATGACGCCCACGATGAGGCGACCAGACGAGTGGAAAGATCCCTGGCGCCGGTCCAAGTCGCCGCGGAGACGGCAGCCCATGGGCTCGCCGCCGCGGGGCCGCCGCCGCCACCGCCCCTCGGGCTCCTCTGTGACCATGTCCCACTCGTCCAGGTGAGAGGGTGACTGGGTGAGAGGGCGATGAGTGATAGAGTGAGAGGGTGATACGGTTTTCTCACCCACGGTTTTGTGTGCGAGTGGTTTCGAGATGGAGTCAATCTGGTAAGGGAGAGAGAAGACCAAGATGTCAGATTTGAACCCATTTTGAAGAGGCAACTAAGTAATTATTAAAACAGTGACACTTAATATTAGAAGGACTTTATGATCTGTATTACATAGCCAGTAACATTGCCGAAGTGATGACATCAGTGATGCGATACTGAGTGATGGCCAAGAACGAAATAAAGGTAGAGAAAGATATAGCCAATGTCATTAGGATAAAGGATGATGGTTAAATCAGTGACCATCCTCGACTTGCATTTCTTATTCTTTGGGGATAATGTCAAACACGATCAACCATTAATAGCACGAGGGGAGCAAAGGGTCTGAACCTAAATAACTTATTAAACTACTAACATTTAACACTCAACCCTGATCGAAACGAAGAGATCATCAATGGCTTGTATGTGTTTATAGCGTTTACAGACATATTCTGCAGTTGAAGACCCTGGATTTAAATACTACTGTCAGTCTTTAAATGGTTTAAATAAAGTACCAGATTTTGATACTATTTTATAAAAGTTCCTGTGAGAGTACTGACTGGGAATGGAGCATTTGATGCCATTGTGGTCCTACCCTGGGTTTTCAATGGTACAAATTGTATTATACCGGACCTTGAAACTACCTGGACCATCACGCACACGCACACACAGATGCCAGACATGAGTGTCACTTACCCTCGCATTATTAAACATATTACCATATCGATGGTTTAGTAATGCTCATCATTTGATATGGTTGCATCCTAAAAAAATAAACTGCTACAAATTATTACTCAGCTTCTTTTGCCCATAATTGATTATGCGGATGTTGTTTATAGAACACAGCTTAAACCAATCTCGAACCTCTGAATGTGATTTATAATAGTCTGCAGAGTTGTTTCGAGGTGTCCATTCAGAACTCATCACGGTCATATCTATCAGTCTTTGAATCTTCTTTCACAAAATGCTCGACACCATTTACACTGGTTACAGTTTTTTTCCAAATGCTTTTTTTCAATCTACCCATCATATCTGAAACAACATTAGATTCCATATCGTTCATCCTATAGCCTAAGAGATACGAATGTCTTTTCTATTTTGTTCCAAGAATAGCCAAAGAAATTGGGCGGAGAGCCTCCTACTTGGAAGAGTTTACCTATGTCTCTCAGAGCCATTTCCTCTTTTCATCAGTTTAAAGATGAACTGAACTGAAATTTGAAGTTTAGTTGATATAACTGATATTATTGACTGCCTTCTCATTGGTACAATAACTAAAAATGGCTGAACTTGCTAAAAGGGATACAATTGTACGGTGAAAGTGTTGTTTATGTTACGGGGCTGGACGGGGCCATGTTGGATTTCACAAATCAGGTACGTCACTGGCATGGTAACTTAACTCTGTGGCTCTAGCAGCAATAGCAGGTAATGAGTCAGACTCTGAGGCTTGCTGAATGGAAAATCAAACAACCAGGTCTACAGGAGGATCATACTGCATTGCCCCTGGCTGCAGTAATTAATTATATAGGGCCAAGGCAGCTGGGGTAATCATACATTTCCACAGGCTACCTTTGAATAGGAAACCAGCCCTTAATACATGGCTAGCATCCTTAAAACTGGCTAACCCTCTGATAGCCCCTGTCATTTCAATCCCCACAAGCTAGCACTCCGACCATAAAGTGTATAAACTATTGCTCTGACGATATCACAGATCTATGTTTCCAAGCTGTTAATTAAACCACGGCGAGTCTGTAAACAGAAGTTCCACATATGTCCTTTTCTACTCGCCCTGATGCTCACCGACTAGCCGATTGCTGATGCAGAGGGAGTTACACTCGAAGAAGTAGCTTCATAGTAAGATGTATCTGTGCAATATCCTTTTGTGCAATGTCCACCAACATCCACCAGAAAGTAAACCTCCAACATCCACCTAAAGTAAACGTGACACTCGGGAATCCGCCTCGCATCTATGCTCATCCACGCTCATCCACGGGTGTATGTCCCAAAGTGCATCTAACATGTCTTTCAAGCAGGCGCGTAATCTGCGGGGGGGTTAGGGGGGTCATGACCCACCCCAAAATCAGATCCAGCTAATATAACCCCCCCAATATCATTACACATAATTCAGATTAACAAAAATATGAAATATTCTGAATGAATAACTTGTTTGTTTTCGTTTTAATTTAATTTGCCAGCAAGATAGTATCATGTTTTAATCATCTGTAAAAACCCTCAGAATGAAGAGGTATCAGTGGAGAATGAAACCATTTAATTCTGTTTAATTTCACATTCAAACAGTATAATTGGTGTGCTATGTGCAGTAAAACCAGACGATCCGAAAAATTCTGGGTTCATGCCAGATATTTGTTTCATGCTTTATAAGAGCTAGCTTGTTAGCTAACTTCGTGAAATTTCTAAGTTTAGCATACGTTGTTATGGAAGCGATAGACGTCCTCAACCTAAGATTCTAGAACCCACTGCCTAAAAGGTACTCGGGTACGGGTGGGTAAAATGCAACGTGAATACAGACCAGGGACCAAGTTGCTTTTTGCTCCAATACAGTCACACGTTTTGGGGGGGATTGCACAAATTTACTTAGAGATGTCATCCATTGACAGCTAGCTGCTATGCACTAGTTCAGAGGTTATGCCACTCCTTTTGAGCGAGCACGCCTGTACTGTACACACATACACACGGTTGACGGTGCATGTGAGTAGGCTTGCTCTTAGGAAACATTGAAACAACATTACTATTATTATTCTTAATAATAATAATAATTATAATAATATTATTTTGCAGCAATCTTAATGTGCTAGTAAGTGGGCGAAAGGTGTTTAAAAATGCTTTACAACTTTTTGGTGAGGGAACACGCATTCTCCAAAAGGATATACCACCTCTCTCAAACCATTTGAACATTAACTGGGATTTTTTATATATCAGGAGAAGAGGGAAAGAGATGGAAATGGCCAAGGAGGTGATAAGAGAGAGACAGGTGACCAGAGAGAGAGAGGAGGCAACAGAGGAGGTACAGCAATTGAAGGATGAGAGAGAGGAGGAGGTGACAGAGGAGGTACAGCAATTGAAGGAGGAGAGAGAGGAGGAGGTGACAGAGGAGGTACAGCAATTGAAGGAGGAGAGAGAGGAGGATCAGGTGACCATAATGAGGGAGAGAGAGCACAGACAGGCAGCGCAAGAGGCACAGATGACCAGGTAAGAGACCTTGAACAAAATGGTGCATCTAAACATACACTGTCAGAACACTGACGTTCTGTGAACTGCGTGCGAATGGTGTAGTACCTTATAAAACTCAACTCTGTAGTATTCCCTAAGAACTTTAGGACTGAAACCACTTGATTCTCCACTATAGCATTTGGGTGGTTGTCGAACTCTTGGCATTGTTATGGGTTTTAAGTGTAAAGAATTCACAACTGTAGATGCCCTCTCAAAAAGTCCTGACTTATCTTGACATGGCTCATTGTGCCTCAGTATTTTGTTTTGAATGAGAGGACTTGTGTAAAGCAAGTCATTTGGTTCCTGTGCTTTCCTCAAAGAGGGTCACATGATGAGGGCAGCAGTCAGGCAAATGAGCAGGTGAGAACACAAGGGAACATAATTTAGCTGTGAATAGTGTTATTGATATGTACAATACATTAATTTAATAGGATTGTTATTTCAGAGAGTAACACGTTTTCATGTCATGTTTAACACAGGATATTGAGCCCCATGTCAGGGACCAGTCAGACACCGACAACATGAACGGAGAGGGATTTGATGTTTCAGACATCATCACCTGCACAAAGCCTGCACAACCTTTTAAAGTTTATACTAGTGCAGAAGTGAGATAATTGTGTGTTGTCTTTTCAACAAAAATGGTTCACAACTTTTCCTTGGTTGCATTACAGTGCCACTTTACAAGGGGTCATATGTTTTCAATGTGACGTTAAAAGACATTATCAGAGGAATAGCTGACACTTTTCGATACCTCCCAGCCACACAGTTTTCCTTGATTGTTGATGGGACACAAGACATATCAGGTCAAGAACAAGAATCTGTATGTCTTTGTTATGTGGATCATGACTTAAATCCTCATGAGGAATTCATTGGGATGTATTCAGTGCATGAGACCACATGAGAATGTCTTGCAAATGTAGCATTAGAATGCCATTGTCAGCACTGCGTGGGCAGACATATGATGGCGCAGCGAATATGTCTGGCAAATATTCTGGAACCCAGGCTCACATTAGGAAGAAACAACGACTTGCTTTATATGTGCACTGTGGAGCACACTGTGTTAATTTGATAGCACAGAAGGCATGCACAGCTTCGATAGTTGTGCGAGATGCCCTTGACTGGGTAAATCAATTAGGAGTTTTGTGTGGACAGTCTGGCAAATTCAAACATGTTTCATAAGATAGCGTTATCTAACCATGGAACCTCAAGTGCCCTGAAACCACTTTTTGAAACTAAATGGACTGTTAGACATGTTAGACAACATTCATTCAGTTTTTAAAACAGTATGACAATATCCTCTCAATGGCAAGAGGAGTGATGAGGCCTAACACCTTTTTGAGAGGGCATCTACAGTTGTGAATTCTTTAGACTTAGAACCCATAACTATGCCAAGAGTTCGACAACCATCCAAGCGCTATAGTGGAGAGTCAAGGGGTTTCAGTCCTAAAACTCCTATGGAATACTACAGAGTTGAGTTTTCTGAGGCACTTCACACCATTCACACGCAGTTCACTCAACGTTTCCAGCAGGGTGGTCTTCTTACCCTACAAAAGCTGGAGAACACCTTGCTTTCTGGAAATATTGATCCGGTGGTTCATGACTACCCAGTAATGAATGCCCAGCTGCTGGAATCCAGCTACCTATGTTCAAACATAATTACGTATACAGTTCCTGTGGAGAGGCTACAAACATTCTCAAAGAGTTGCCAGCAGAGGTGCAAGGCTTATTTACTGAAGTTCAAACTCTGAGATTACTCCTTGTGGTACCAGTCTCGTCCTCTTGAGGCAGAGAGGAGCTTTAGTGCTCTTAGACGATCAAAGACTTGGTTATGCACAACTATGACACAGCAGAGGCTGAACCTTGTTGCAGTGTGTCACATCCATCAGGAAAAATTGGACCTCTTAACTAAGTCAGTGTGTACACAGTTCATTTCTTTTACACTGTGAGACAAACCGGTGTTTGGTGCTTTTATCTGAATTGCCCAACAATATCTATAGTCTGCTAGTAGTGCTATAGTTGCTGGCAGAATAGACGTCAGTATAACATCCTGTTTCTTTTAGTCAAATACTTGGTATGGTATGTGTGTTAAGTTGCAGCCTAATATGTTGTAACATGCCTTCAAATGGGATTTACAGATAGAGAATAGAGGTGCAAGCTGCACTCCAGTGTGCCACCATGTATTGTGTGCTGCATTGAGAGTTGAATTGTGCATAATACATTTGCTGCATGCAGGTGCCAAAACAGTGATGCAATTGATTCATCTTTAAAGTTCTTGCAGGGTTTTTTCATAAGATAGTGAAAACACACACAAAACCAATTAAATGGCACTAGTCAGCCACTGTTGACTAGTGCTTAAACACTGAATTTAACTACTGTGTCATACGGCATACATAGTCAAAGAGTAGCCAAAATCTGTAGTATCGCAATAAAATTCTAATACAAGAATGGCAAATAGGCATGTTACCTTTTACATAAGAAAATGATTCAATGAATAAATAAATAAAAAACAAATAAACAAATAGATAAATATGCCGAGAGTTTAACCCCCTCAATGGTAGACCCAAAGTTGCGCCCTTGCTTTCAGGCCCCGTCCACACAGATACGATTTTTTGGTGAAACCATGTCTTTGATAACCATGTTATTAGGCAGATGATAAACCATGTTCTTTAATAGGTTCATGGTCTCAGGGTGGTTTCAAAGGGTGGTTGTCTATGTTGATTATTTCAGTTCAGTTCATCTTTAAGAGGTCTCTTCTTTATCATTTGCATACAAGCTGCAACTGTTTTCCTCATGTCTTTTTGTTTTGTGTGTTTATTTGTTTCTTTCCTTTATTGTCTAATAACCAATGGTTGATATGGGGAGGATGTGGGTGGTTTTGATGCGAGGGAGAGCATTTGTCCGTCTGTATGATTTGTAATGCGTGTTGTTTTTTTTGTGAGGTTCCTCTGAATGAAATTGAAATCCTTTCTGTGTTTGCTTTGTAGGTCGTCGTCTCGGTCCTCATCTTTCACAGGCAGTGGGTCGTCGCACTCCCGCTCGCGCTCCTCCTCCTTCAGCTCCTACTCCAGCCACTCCTCCCACCACAGCTCCATCAGCGGCAGCCGATCCAGGTAGCCGTCTTGGAACACAATTCCGTCCAAGCCATGGCCAATGGGTCCCCTACAGGGGTGACGGATTACACATCACCAGGACGCCAAGCAACAAATAGGAAACATGGAAAAACATATGAATTCTCCATTACAACTCTAGTACTAGCATTTCAAGGGCTGTAAGCAAGTGCGGAACATGTTCTGAGGAGATTAATCATAGTCATGTAAATACGTAAACAGCAGCACTAGTTTACGTTTTGGCCCCTTAAAATACAAACCAGGAGTTTTTCTGATTTATTCATGCATGCTAAAAGAGCAAACACAGAATATAACATTCAGTCTGTTAAGATAGAGACGCAATAAACACAGGAAATAAAGCGAATACACAAAAGGATTTCAAAATAAACGGCGTACAAAAAATACTAAACCATTCTGAAGACCTCAGGGCTGTAGTACTACGGTGACGGGAGATGATGCTAGCAGGCCTTGTTCTGAAGACCTCAGGGCTGTAGTAGTGGGGTGAGAGGAGATGATGCTAGCAGGCCTTGTTCTGAAGACCTCAGGGCTGTAGTAGTGGGGTGAGAGGAGATGATGCTAGCAGGCCTTGTTCTGAAGACCTCAGGGCTGTAGTAGTGGGGTGAGAGGAGATGATGCTAGCAGGCCTTGTTCTGAAGACCTCAGGGCTGTAGTAGTCTGTTATGGGGAGATGATGGTGTGGTAAGGGGGGGTGACGGTAGTAGGCCTTGTTCTATGACCTTCAGGGCCTGATGGTGTGGTAAGGGGAGAGGATGCTAGTAGGACTTGTTCTGACAACTTCCGGGCTCAATCTCAGGGGGGTTGAGGGGACATGATGCTGGTAAAAATTGTTCTGACGACCAACAGGGTCTGCTGGGGTGGTAAGGGGAGATGATGGCCTTTTTCTGAGGACCTCGGGACCTGCTGGTTTGGTAAGGGGAGATTGTGCTAGTAGGCGTTGTTCTTAGGACCTACAGGGCTTGTGTGGTTAGGAGAGAGAACTAAAAAGCAGTACCATGCAGAGCTTTAAAGGTAAGGACTAGTATTTTTGAACCAGATTCTGTATCAGACAGGGAGCCAATGTGATGTGCTGCAACGACAGTGATATGGACCCTTTTTAGTTCTGGTTAATAGCCTGGCTGCAGTGTGATTGGAAGCGGAGGGGATGGGGCCATTAAGAAAATCCAACAATTCTTGAGCTGGAAGACGCTGGATAACACTACTGAATTTATTAGCTCATCAAACTTTGAGTTTGCTGTCAAGTATTATACCAACATATTTTTTGTGTGAGATCTGATGTAGCTTAGAATGTGGTTGTGGGCTTCTGGTTGGTTGAATCAATTGGTTTGTTGTTATGCACTTTGCTGGTGTTCATTTCATAAGGGAAAAAGCTCTTAATCCATTCTTTTCGGGGAACAGAGGGACATATGCAGACCGATGTGTTTTATTATTGAGTGATGGGCTATAACGTGTTACAAATAACATGAATGAATTATGGATACAAGTAATATCGGAGGGGCCGTAGTTTGTTTTAATGATCATATGGTTTGAAAGACTGTAAGACTGATATGGCAGGAGGTCGAAACACCCCGTTCTTCACAACTTTGAACTCGCCCAACTTAAAGAAGGCGAGACCGAAAAGTGTTAAAGTATGTAGGCATATCATCTAAAGTGTGTGTGTGTGTGTGTGTGTGTGTGTGTGTGTGTGTGTGTGTGTGTGTGTGTGTGTGTGTGTGTGTGTGTGTGTGTGTGTGTGTGTGTGTGTGTGTGTGTGTGTGTGTGTGTGTGTGTATATATACGCTCATTATTTCATGTCTGCGATTCTCCGGCAACTTTCTTGTTTAACGCTCGATAGGCTTTGGATGTGATCATATCGGAATTGGCACCTTAGCACGAATCGCAGCGCCATCCATTGAACACAACCTAAAATGGAATCCTCTGACCAGTGTGGTCTATATACTACACGCTGCTGCCCGACCCGCTTTATATTGATACTGATGTGTTTTTGGTTGACTAAAGGCCTAGATGGTTGAGGCCCATGTCAGTTGGAACAGGTGGATGGACGGGGTCCGGTTGAAGAATGTTTTGTTTTCGTTTAGCATTTTTTGCATTACAGGATTGTATTTCTGTTTTGCTGTTTAGCAGCTTTTTTTACCTCTCCTTTTAGAAAGAGATTTTAACCGGAGGTCGATTGGCTCGACAGAAGACCTAGGCCAAGGGCCTCAAAACACTGCCTTAAAAGTTGTAATAGTTGCATGTCAAGGTCACACTTTGGAACTGGCTTTAATGGCTTCAATAATTAGCAAGCGGAAATCCGCATTGTAGTTGTTGTCTGTGCATGCCAAAAATGTTTTAAATTCCTTGCATGAAATCATTGAACAATTTTAAAGCAGAGCCAGTAGGGTTTTTAACTGCGTTGGATTATGGAGTCGTGGCTGGTCATTTATTGACCTGTTAAACCGTTTGCCTACTCCAAACCATAAGTGAATCCAACATTTCCTCTTCCCGGCTTCAAACCTATTTTCTTGTGCTCTCTTTATATCACAACCCTTTCTTTAGATCAAGATCGTTCTCCACCTCGCCCTCTCCGAGTCAGGCTGCACCCAGAAACCTTAAGAACAAGACAGACCTGCCCCTGGTGCTGCCAAAGGGGTAGGGAGAAGCCTGAACACCCACACATTCAGAGCCACTTCCGAGGCAGTCCCAGCCCAGACACCTCATGCATGCGTGCAAGGTTGATCGCCCACCACGGAATTGGCTTAGTTTCATGACGGATCAGCTGCTCTTTTTGATATCTTTATAGATATCAATATAACGGTACTTCACCGGTAGTCTTATCGATTCTTTTAGAATAAATAAATGAGAAATTAAGAACAAAAGGACATCGATTTATTTTTTCTCATGTCGACTTTCTTCTGTAGCAACAGCTTACAATTTTTGGAATAAATGGCTTTTATAGACTCTCTATAATATTAAGTCAATTTAAATGTAATCTCAAATAAATATATTGATTATATACAAATGATTAACAGCAAAAGGAAAGTGGAATAGAGCATCACACATTGGGTATGCATGCAGCCAAGCTCCAAGAAGGCGTTATTTGAAACGTTCTTCTAAAGGAGCATCAGCTGTTTTACCTTTACTGGCCATAGCTCTTCCAGACTAATCCACGTGTGATTATTTTTTTAATGCTCTTAAAAAAGAAAGTGTCAGTAGTCGGTAGTGGCACGATTCGCCTGAATTGAACTTGACACCACGTACAAACCCCCTACTAGTTTTGTGATCATTTGAAAGCTGTGTGTCCTAAATTGGACTTCACCAGTTTCCAATGAGCGCACTCAGACCAACGCAGCCAAAGAGCTGAACAATAACTTCAAGTGCCACCCATTACATTAAACTCGGAACAGGACCTCAAATCGAATCTTCCGACTGTGTTGTCGGTCTTCTAAGTGACGTAGTCCTGCGCTCCGTGGCTTGTCTGGTTTGGCAGCTGCTTTACTTGGACGCTCTGCCGTAAAACGAGGGAAAGCCACTGATTCCTCCACACAGATCCTACTTGGGATGTTGTGGTTTAGCTTTTCGAACGCTGTTCATATAAGCATTCAACCGTTTCTGGTAATAAACTTGGAAAAAAGGACAGCCCTTTTTTGAAATGTTACATGGTGGTGCAGCACTTCTATCAGCCTACATTGTTTGGTGAGACGCTGATACTATTGCACCATTAATCTGGCCGGAATTAATGGAAAATGTGTTTCCTTAATTTGTGAGGGAAGGCAGAGGCAGCCGGCCCCGCCCTCCACTTTAAAGAAGAGCTCGGAGAGCGACGGTTTTCTCTTTTCAATATTGTTTTAATGTAGGGAGTGAGTTGTATAACTATCGCAAACTTTTATCTAGGCGTAATTCATATAAACAGATTTCCTTATTGCCATTGATGCCGAAAGCAGTACAGGGTACATCGGAGCTTATCGATACTTCTTTAGTAATTGAGCACCAGAGCCCCACAAGTTTGAAACTTTATCGTCCCCTCGACTAGCTGTGGTTTACAAACGGTGCGACCAAGTGCGTCACAGGCACGGCAGCAACAAACATTTTCATGCCTGTTTGGGAAAAATTTCAACAAATGTCTTTATTCCCATCTTCCCCTCCACCTCCCGTCCCACCCAAGGGCGCCGCTGAAGCCTGGCCCCGGAGCCCCCCCGCGGAGGGAAAAGCCTCCCATGAAGAAAGCCCTGAGCCCCCCCATTCCCGCCGGCACCCAGCAGGGCAAGCCTCAGCGTCCCACACCCGAGGGGGGGCGACCGCCTGCCCACAGCCGGGAGGGAGGAGGAGGAGGAGGAGGAGGAGGAGGAGGAGGCGGCGGTGGTGGAGGCGGAGGAGGAGGAGGAGGAGGAGGAGGTGGTGGTCCGGTTGGCCCCGGCGCTGTACCAGGGGGAGCGCCTGGATCTGCCCCAGCTGCAGTAGGAGGAGGAGTAGTGGAAGGAAGGCCCCCAGCCCCGAGAGAGCCTGGGAAGCCGCCGGGCCCCAGGGAGGGAAGACGCAAAGAACGGCAACAGCACCCGCCGCGCAGGTAGGATTTCCCCCTTTTCCCTTCAGTTTTAACCGAGGGAAATGTGTCTCTGCATGTGCTCTCAACCTGGGCTAGGAGTTTCTTCATCTCTTTGTTAACAAATCAAAATAAATGGAGCGTAATATGGAAATAGTAAAAAGATGTAAGAGACCTTTTCAAATGTAAAACTTCTGGTTGATACTACGAGGATAAAAAAACGTGATTTGAATAATGAACGCATTTAGCAGCCATTTCAATGTTAACATGAGGTTAAAATATAACCAGAAGCTACCTAATGATGATAAAGGGTTTGCAATTTGGTGACCTTTTTTTCCTTTTCTGGCGATCCCCCATCCAGTATAGAGCCTGTGTGTTTTCTATTTAGATGCTTGTACAAAGCAAAGCGCTAGTTCTGCTCTGCAATTTCATCAAAGCCTTGCACAATGTTCGAACCCCGTTCTTTTTATTTTCTGATAATTTAAAGCACCCCCATATTTTGGTATATCTTTGGAATGTTTTACAGTAAAGCGCTGTTGTCACATTTGAAAATGTCCGATGGTGTTTTACTATGACGATTTGGGCATTGCCTTGCACAGACGTCACTGAGGCAATCTAAGATAAGGATGAATACATAACACTTCCCAGAGCCAAGGTGGCGGAAGATTTTGAATAATAATTAATCTGGGGCTGCTTCAGTGCTGCACAGCCTATTGTGGAATTTTTCATTGTATGTCTTTCATGTACGTCACCTATCTCAGTACCTAGTATCGGCTATTCAATTATGTGTTATTCGAAAATGATAGCTAGCGGTAATAAAAAAGTGGGATTGGTTGAACTCCATCTATTGCTGCAACTATAAGTGGTTTTGAGACTTGGCTTGGACTCATGGCCAACGACTTGAGACTTGCAAAACATGAGATGTGAGCATCTATGCTCTGTATGACAGTCAACAGCGGATGAAACATTATCAAAGCATTGTTGCTGAGCAAGTGGACATGCCTCGGTTGTTTTGGACGCAGGCTTATTAAAGGTGACATATTATGGTGTTTTTCCAACAAGTAAACATAGTATTTGAGTTCCAGAAAACATATTTTTGAAGCTGTTTGCTGGAAATAGATTTTAGGAAAAATAATATCGTCTACCGCTATTCTGCTCTGTTTCAGTCCCTTCAGAATGTGCTGTTTCTGGTGTCTGTAGCGTTGATGCAAATAAGCTGCTGCCCATTGAACAATGAGCTGTCAGACTGAACCACAGCATGGAGGAGAAGGGGTTGTTGCCGTTTGCTGACTCCTGGCGCTCTTTATCTATATAATATAATATAACACGATAATAATATTATATACGGGTATTTATATAATCTATCTAATATCACGGCCAAATGTGCGCCTCCGACGATATTATGGATAATAAAGACTGTGTCTGACGTCTCTGGTACTTCCACAAGTAAGGACTCGTAGTGGGGGATATCTCGGCCATGGTTGAGAAGTATTGGGGGGAAGGAACTTTGGAATTGACTCTTTGAAGTCCATGAACCCCTCGGCCTCAGACCCACGCTCCCCTCATCCGTCGCCTTCTCTCTGCATCTCCCACCCGCAGGCGCACTGCCAGTGGCAGCATGAGTGCGAGCAGTTACACCGGTTCCAGCTCCAGATCCTCGTCCAACTCGCTGTCACGCTCTGGCTCGCGGAAATCCAGGTAGTCACATTCACAGCAGCACGACATGATGTTTGCCACAGTCGGCCCACGCAGCAGAAAGTCAACTGCAAGCCCCCGCAGGCATTTCTCTCGCTTGAACTCCCACACACAACTCGGGATACCATCTCTCACACGCACGCACACAAACACACACACCCACACACACACACACACTGCATACACTCTCAAGGAAGTGCACACACACACACCCGCATACCATCACACACAGACAGGAACTATCTTTGTCCATCAGGCGGACGAGGCAGGAAATGATACTCCTGGTTAATATTTTGCATTGCACAGCTGCTCAGGGTTTTACTGTCAAAAATGTCAAATATTTTCGGGGATAGCTTCATGTACTTTGAAATGATCAGAGGACGATCTGCTCTGTTGACGTGACCCGGCCTTACGACTTTCCCCTGTTCTGTTGTCTCTCCTCCGCCTCCATGTGCCGCTGATTCTCTGTTGGCAACACTCCCAGGAAATCAAGGTAAGACATTGCCTCATGAGGATGTATTAGTAAGAAGTTAATAAAAACATCGACAGCAGCCACCGCCCCTGCTTTCACCTGAAACTCCCCCTCAAGATCCCATGCACGCATAACATCAGACGCACGCACAACGTCACACGCACACACAACATCCACGCCTTGCAGGGGACACCACATGATGCGCAGGAACACACAAATCAATCCGTCCATCAGAATGGCCTTCAACACAGACGTAACAATAAAATAATAAAATAATAAAAAATAATTAATAGCTACACAATAAAATAATAAAAAATAAATTATATCGATAATACAAGAACCATATAATTTGCCCCGCCATATTACTGTACTGCCGTCTAATAATAGAACACGGTAAGGATAATGAATAAATCTGATTTACATTGTTGTTTGGCACATGCTATCATTTAGCAATAAAGTATATGTGTATGAGCCAATAATGAAAAAATAACTAGAATAAGGTGCAATACTGGACTACATAACTCCAGTCACACGTAGTACCAGTTAAACATTTACCCATTTCAAACTACCATAATGACATATGTTACTTATTAAGTTAATTTGCAGCGGTGCAGCAGATCTACCATGCTCTGCCTGCCCTCGCTATCACGGCAGGTCTAATGCACGATTTGTATCTACGAGAGGTGCGATGCTGGTCAGCGTGATGTTTCAAAAAGTGCAAGTTCCCGATACAGATTCACTGCTCTTGTCCATGCAGGGTCGGCACAACAGTGGGCCCAACCTGGCTAGCACAGGGAGTTGAATGTTAACATCATACGAGCGTGCGCCCCTCCCCCCTAGAGCAGGATCCCTCAGCCTGCCCTGGCCCCATGTCTGCCCTCGGTGCAAAAGAAAGCTTTGATTTGTTGCGTAGCAAAATGAAAGAAAAAACGACGTACAGCGTTTGAGAAGCTCCATTAAAAACGGTGTGATGAAGGCCTTTGTGTGTGCGACCTTCCCCCCGGCCCCTCCCAGGTCTCTGAGCGTGAGCAGCGTGTCGTCCGTCTCCTCGGCCACGTCGGGCACCAGCAGCTCGGTGCGCAGCGCCGACTCCGAAGACATGTACGCCGACCTGGCCAGCCCCGTGTCCTCGGCCAGCTCCCGCTCCCCCACGCCCGGCCAGCCCGGGGGTGGGCACCCGGCGCCCCCCGGGGGAGGGCACCCCGCCCACCCCGGGGGGCCCCTGGGTCACCCCCTGGGACACCAGGGAGGACACCCCGGGGGACACCAGGGAGGACACCCCGGGGGACACCAGGGAGGACACCCTGGGGGACACCCTGGGGGACACCCTGGGGGACACCAGGGCGGACACCAGGGGGGACACCAGGGCGGACACCAGGGGGGACACCAGGGCGGACACCAGGGCGGACACCCGGGGGGACACCCGGGCGGACACCAGGGGGGACACCCGGGCGGACACCAGGGGGGACACCCGGGCGGACACCCGGGTGGACACCCTGGGGGACACCCGGGCGGACACCCTGGGGGACACCCCCGCAGAGAGAGGCCTGGACCGCCCCGTGAGAGGCCGCCACACCCGCGAGACAGGGGCAGGGGTTAGTGTGTGCGCTCTTTAAGTGTGTGTGTTTTAAAGAAAGGGGGAAAGCTCCATTTTTATATTCAGGCAACATAATTAGAATTTCTCTGCCGTCAGATTGGTGGGGGGATTCCCCCCCTGCACCGAGCTCCCCTGAATGGGACGCTGCCTCCCTGAAAATGATGATTGACCGATTTGTTTGAATTGAACTTGACTACATCAAATGTAACACGTTGTCCTCTCCCTTCACAGGGAGACCGCTGAAGAAGGACGAGCCCTTCCGTGAGGACCGCAGGAAGATGGACCCCTCCGGGATGCCCCCACGAGGAGGCAACTTCATGCCCAGGATGGGACCCGGGAACAGGGGCGGCCACCATATGCACCACATGCCCGGTAACATGGGCCCCCCAGGGAACTACGGAGGATCAGGATCCCATAAAGACATCAAGCTCACCCTCCTCAATAAGGTACCTTCTATAAAATGAATAAAAATGCTACCTGACCGTCCCAGCAGAAGCATCGTTTCATACTTGTGTACGATACAAAATTCAATGAAAGCATCCCATCAATTAATTTTAATACTTTTTGCAGTTGTAAAAATCTTAACCTGTCCCCTTTCCCCGATCTATTTTAATTTCTCCCTTACTTTGTTGCTTGTAGCAGCAGGGTGACCGCGGCAACAGGAAGAGGTACATGCCGTCTGACAAAGAGCGCCCAGGCTCCCCTCTGAGCAAGAGGATGGCCATGTCTCCTGGCAGAGGTGAGGGCCCAGCTCCGTGTTCACACACAAGCATGAGTCACAAAGCACCACAGATTGTACCAAAGGGCTGTGCAGCAAGGAGAATGAAGGCAGTGCAGAAAGGTTTATTTAGGCAGGGAGTCATCACAAGATCAAACTCACTTGACACAAAATCACTATAGAAAATAATAATACAGCGGTTGAAAAGTGAGAGATTAAGTAGAACTTGGTCATAAACCAATAAAAATTAATAGCATCATCGATTCACGTTCCAACCTTTGCGCTATCTTTATAACCGAAGATAAGACTAACGCACGCACAAATGTTGGAATTGCAACATCCCTGCAGCACCACACGTGCTTCCAATTATTTCTGCAGTTAACTGCGTCAGCGGAGATGCAATTAACGCAATACCTACGTGCATGCCTACGTACATGCCTACGTGCATGTATGCGTTGTACTGGCGTCGTTGACGAACGTAGTTGACCAATGCCAAAAGATTGGGCATAAATCAGTGCAGGGTGCGTTAATATCTAATACAGATGATGATCATTGTTATTGCTGTTCTTCATCAGGCCGTGACCGGAGGATGCCAGGACGACCAATGTTCCCGCCGAGAATGGATCGGCCCAGAGGCCCAGGTCCCCGGCCCATGCCACCTCAAGGAGACAGGTTGGTACAGTCCGGAAGTATGAGAGCTCGAAACCTGACTGCATCACGCCCACACAAGGGGAACCCTGACAGGAGTTTCTAAATAACATGTGGGAGTGAAAACCTTAAACAACTTCTGCAGCTAGTAGTTGTTGAAGGTTTTCACTCCCACGTGTTATTTAAATTGGTCAACAAACTTTCTTTGTTCACCTGTTCAGGGATTTAAATCAGGAAGTGTGGTTGGGGCTTGATGAGGAAGAGGTATTTATATGTGGAAGCAGGGGTTAACACAACAACAGCTCATCATACATGTGATGTCGGTAGCCTCTTTGCTGATGTCCCCCACCACAGTCAAAAAACGTGTGTCACGTTGGATATTGGCAACCCATCTGATGTAGGGCTTGCCCCAATACATAATTTCACGCTTAGAATAATCTTGGTTTCAAAAGAAATATCCAAATTTTCAATGGAGAAAGAAGAAAAGCCCATTCATAGTGCGTGTCTTTCACTGCCTAGAGCAGGTGAAGACCACTTCTGCAGAATCTAGTTTCAGGTTTTATTTGCTTTCTATATAATAAAACAAATGTTTTATTTTCATAATGCAAAATATTAAAACCACAATATGTCAAATGCCAAATGTCAGTGGCCTTTTCCTCGTCCGACCTGGTAACCACAACTTCAATGCGGTCTAAAGTTTCTGTACACCCACATTTCCAAAAGCATGATCATAGGCCTACTTCCAATTTTCACAAAGCGAATAGGTGGTTTGAACGATGTTTATAGTTTTGAATACATTTCCTAGTGATAAATCACACAGGAGCTTTTTTGGGGGACGGATCAGCATTCAATGAAAAACCTTGCTACCTGTTTGTTTCGTGTTTACTAAATCACCATCACGTTATTATATGTAGGTATAGCTTTTTGGCGTCATTTGGACTCTTAACATTGAAATAGCTGCTAAATACATTAATTATTAAAACTTGTCTAAGACAATCCCCCCCTGATGACCTCGGGGGTTTGAATATCCTCACGCTGGACGGTAGCATTCAAAGTACTACCGGATTATTCTCATTATGTTTGAAAATCCAACGACATAACAAATGAAAAAATTAAAGTCAGTCATCCCATATTTGCCATTCTGATGACTTCTGCCAATAGCTCAACTGAAGGGCCATTAGCCTAGGATATTCAGACAAAATGTAACTTTTCTTCTTTCTACAGTTACCAAATATGCATAGACGTGAATCAAAATGCTAATATTTGTATCTTAATTCTTTCATTAGAAAAGCTTTACGAATCATTCGAATAGTGAATTGAGATTTGATAACCTACCTAACGCAGTTAATAGACAAACTATGATGCCGTCATTGTTCAATGAGTGTCACAGTGATTTATTTTAGGCGCACACATTTCTTTTGTTTCTTGGTGTAGTCAAGGGACCCAAGCAATACAAATATAGATAGAATCCTGGAGGCAGGTGTCACTTTTCAGGTGCCCTATGGTGGTGTTGCGTTTGCTGCGCCAACCTGTTATCAACTTCAGATTATGTAGGGTCAAGGATCGGCCAATCAAGGTATTTATTGGGACGATTCAAATGATTGCTTAATCAGAAAGAGAAACAAAAATAATGTGTTATGCGCAGTGGAGAGAGACTGTTTAAGTCTTTCAGATCATATCAGTCTTTAATTTATTTCTATGGCTATTTTATTTAAAAAAAAAAAAAAATCTTGTATTCGCCCAGCTAATGTATCTTGCACTTATATTTGTGGAGCTACTTTTTGATTTTGGGTTAGCGTAGTGATATAATATATAATCATATATAATTTTAATTTAACGGGCAAAAAATACAGCAATCGCTGCCAGATTTTAGGATGAACGTAGGCTTTATTTTTAGTCAATTCCTGTCAGTCCACAATGGGTTGAGCTGCGGCTGCTGACTGGGTTCTCTTGCACCTTTCTTGCAACAGGAAGCGTCCGCTGTCCCCGCCAACCAAGTCCTCCGGAAAGGGCCCGTCGACTCCATCGGGCAAACAGGCTGCCCCAGGCCCGGGACCTTCTTCTGGCTCTGGACCGGGCTCTGGCTCTGGCTCTGGCTCGGGCTCGGGTAAACCCAGCAATACGCTATCACGTCGGGAGGAGCTGTTGAAGCAGCTGAAGGCCGTCGAGGATGCCATCGCCCGCAAGAGGGCAAAGATCCCGGCAAAGTAGCCCACCCTGAGCCCAGCTCAGCAACAAAGATGCCTGCCGGTTCGCCTACCTGCCGTTACGGACTAGTGGCCAAGGCGACATTGTGGGCCATGGGATTGGGGGATTCTCCCCCGGAAATCCCACACATTTCCTCCTGACCACACTCTGCCCCTTAATGCCCTTTGATGTGGAGCATTTCACTGGATTTGTGTAAAATAAACAACAAATATTCTCGTCCCACAACATATGTATGCCGCTGTTTGAATGGCCAGCAAACAATACCGTGGCCAGCATAAATACTTGATTGTAGACAGACATACATGGGATTTTGTTCCGTCAATTTGCATACAGCCAACTTGCTCTGCCATTTAACGTTGTTAAATGTCCATGTTCGTTTACTTGCTGTTGTGAAAGGGATGCCGGTCAGGACTTCATGGATTGTCCTATATCTTGATTTTACAGAACCGAAACAAAATGGTGGATAAGTTCTGTCTACTTGTTGGTCAGTTGAGTAAAAAAATCAAAAGAATTACAGGAATTAAGGACCTTTCTGATGTTTGTGTGTTTTGACATAAAAGGTGAATTTATAGATACTGAATCTCGTTATCGCTTGTCTCTCCCCCTTTCTACGCTCGGCACAATTTTTACTGGGTAGTCTTATATTATTTGAATTCTCTTTACCATACTGCCACCCCTTATCAAAGCCCCTTTTTAAATCTGTGTATGAGGTGAATCGACAAATTCAGTTTAGAGTTTAACTGTCAGACTTGATATGGTTACACAAAAGGTTTCTTAATTGTCCTTTGTTTATTTTGTACATACATCCAAGTAGGTTTCCTATTTGGAGCCCCATCTAACCAATCAAATTGTGTTAATGGCTGACACCTTTTGCCACTGACTTGCCTCTTCAACTCCACTGGCCCTGTGGGGCAATTCGATCCAAACCTTTATACAATACTATCGCGTTACCTGAACCCCAAGTAGGTCATTATTACTGGGAAAAAAATGGTGACGTGAAATATTGCTTCATTCGGCTTTTTCTTATCTTTGTTTAATTTTTTGTTATTCTTCTAGGCTCTTTTCAAGTGATACAGAATTTATTTGTCCCATTTTTAGTTGGCACACAATATTAGAGTTGTAACGGCGATATGAGTTGATGGATACCCGCATCTTTCTTGTGCGACAAAAAGGGTTCTAAATAAACTATTTTGATAAAGAGAATGCATTGTTTGCTTTGTTATAACTTTTTCTGTAGAATAAGCTTCACGGTCAATTCTGTGTTTTACTGACTGGTCTATGCTAAAGCTGACAAGTAATCTTAATTCCTTAATAGAAAATCTGTTGTGGAGCAAGTGAATACCATTTTATGTTTGAATTCAACCCATTTGATCCCAGTTGCACTTATAATGAAAGGTTATATTTACACTTTTATTTCCACTCAAATCATAGCAATTTTCAATCTATAAAAGCAATGGATGGAATATAAGCTTGGCACACACCTGTAATATGCCACTGAGCCATTTTTTAACATTTAAAAATGACACACACACACACATACAGATTAAAAAGTTTGGTAATTCGATAAATCAATAGGTATTTTTTCCAAAAATGCCTTAACAAAATAAAGTATAACATGGTCCATTTTGTTTTGACAATTTGCTGGCTTAACCACCCTGGGCCTTCATTGCCCAAACAATGATTAAGTTCTCAAGATCAATGCAAAATATGGGAAAATGGTTTGTATGTAGAAAGAAGCAAACTTAACGACCACACTTTGACCTCAGCGCTGCTGCAATAAGGCCTAGGGAGAAATAGTATCTGCATGACAAACAATTGATGACTACAATTGAGACTTACGCATTTATACAACATGGGTGCTGCCGGTCAAGTTTCTTGTCGGCCTGTAACTTGATGTCAGCTGTGTGAACAAAGACGCAGGTGAGACTATTATGTTTTATCATTGACTCATGTAGTTTACAGAGCGCAGGGTTATAAATAGACTAATATCTCGTCATCATGTAGCAAGAAACCCCGAGCTGTGATGCAATGTTATGAAGCCAAATCAGTGACGGAGTGGGATAGCGTTGACACCTACATCTTCATTTGGGAAGAGGAAGTAGTCTGTTGAATATTACTATTTATGTTTCCTCATGCCGGTTTTTCCCTGCCCAGCCACTATAAATGCCAGCATCATGGCCATCAAAATCAAGCAAAGCCCCTAGGACCACACGTAAAAAATATATACTGCAAGGACAATGTTTGGCCTTTGCGTAATGCAGGTGAGTGAGAATTAATTTTGTGTTCTTTTTGCCAAATCAAAGTAAAGATATTTCATTTAATGGATAGTGTTATGGTGTATTTTTTTCAATTTCAACGTTCAATCAATTTAATATGTTTTCACACAGTGCATACTCTGTATTTACATGTTCCTTCCCTTCACAGGTTTTGTTTTTGGGCGTTTTATTTGTGACTGTAAGAACGACCTCGTTACCATGCCACGAAGAAGGACACCTGAAAGAAAAAGCTCTGAGAAGGCACAAAATCCAGCCTAGTGAGCATACAGAGAGAGTACAAGAGGAGACCCCAGTGAAATGCCCGGTCGAACTTTACACTGGTTTTGGCAAATCTCTGAAGGACCGCTCCATCTCCCCCTGGCGAATCGTGTAAGTCATATCCGTCGACATTCCCTTGCTTGCGTCACTCACTCTCACACACCGCGAAGGGCTGCATGGGTGGCGGAGCGGATATGTGATTAACGTGGTTTTACCCCTTTCTCTCGCAGGTATGAAACAGAAGAGGGCCGATTCCCGGAGACGATTGCTGTAGCTCAGTGCCTGTGCGAGGGCTGTATCTTGATGAACATCGACGATAAGAAGCCATGGGAGGATAACACCTATGGCTCAGTAACGGTCAAGCAGAGCAAGCGGTTCTTGAGGAAGGAGCTGTGCGAGGATGGCGAAAGATACCGGCTGATACCGTACTCCAAAGACGTGGCCGTAGGATGCACTTGCAGCACCAGTCGGATATAAATATACAATCTGTTGGATTCACCTTGTTGTATTTGTTTTAAAATGCAATCTGACGTGTGATGGAGATCGTGCCGGAGTCGTTATAGACCCCTTTGTTGATCATCGCCAACGTCATTATCGTCCCATTTGAAGTTGACAACGTCATCAAATACATACTGGTATACTATCATATAGTAATAGGCTGTTATTAAGCCTATAACGTGAAGCTATGTAAATTATTCATAACAATATTTAATTGAAATTGTATTTAAGTTATTTATTAGATTTATTTTGGTGTGGTCGTTTATGATGTTAATAAAGTGCAAATAAGAAACAATGTATTAACTTGCTTTTTGTGCTAGTAGGCCTGGCTGGTTGTGGATTTAAAATACATTGCTCTTTGAATACACTGAATATACACTTTGAATACGCTCTTTGAATAATCAATACACTGCTGTTAGGTTAAAATCATTTTTTATTAGCTATAACTAATACATATTTCAAGGCGTCTCTTAACGTTAGTCCGTGTGACATGTTTTGTACGTTGCTAATATATATATATATATTTATTTAGGTAGCTCTATGGTTAGATGTTCACCCCTTCGCCTCACTTCACTTTCACTCACATACGTATTGTGTTCACTTGGGGAAGAAGGAGGGAAAACCCAGTTAGGTTGTCAACTATCTTCTTTTTGAGCGTGGTTATCTTCTTCCCATAGAAAACAAACCAAAACAAATAAAATCAATCAAACTTCTTAACAATCACTCAAATTATGTATATATGTATATATATATATATGTCAATCTAGTGTTCTTTAGAAACTGCAAAACTAAATTCAAGCACTCATCGGCTGTTTGTTTACTATTGTGAACTTCCGCGTTTCGGTTTCACATTGAACGGAGTCTTGTGACGCAACTTATACGCGACGTGTTTGTAATATCGTAGCAGCGTGGTAAGGTGGTAACCTGCCTGCATTTGGCTTGTTCAAGACTCATATGGTGTTCTGACAATGGCGACATGACTTCAGCAATCATCTCAGCGTTAAATGTGTTGACAAAACCACTCGGTGGTAAGTGTGTAATTTGACATCTGCTAGTCCTAACCCTTTGTAGACATTTCGACATTTGTTCAGTAAGAATACCCCAGTCAATTCTCAATGAGACACCGGAATATATATATATATATATATATATATATATATATAAATAAACAAATTACATATGTTCGTCGCGTTGCTTGTGTCTTTCTCTGTGACCATATGAAGACATATGCACCATATGCACCATATGCACATATCCAACTATTCCGCTGCTGAACAGAGTGCTATCTATGATATGTTATGATTAATACTGACGTCACTGCAGTGAATGCACTTTATATATATATTTGAACCGAAGCTATCGTGTATTCCTTGTATTTTAAGGCGCTTTATTTTGAGCTATTCTGCTAGATCAGCATCTCAACCCTTTACCCCCCGGAAACAAGGTTTTATGAACTTGCAAAGAGAAACTCCCTGATTTTATGTGATAAGATTATTTATTCAATATTTCGTTTTTTAAATATATTATTTGGATCGTTATCTCTGCCCTGTGTATAGCTATCGGAACCCGGATAAAATGGAAGTCAAATAATTTCAAGGCTAAGATCTACCTTCTGTCGTTATTGAAGCATAATCCTACATCCCACAGTGTACTGGTTTTGCGTTCTTTCCAGCAGAGGCCCATGTGAGAGAAACTCAGTCATCCCAGCGTGACGCTATCTTGGGGGCATTGCGGACAAACAGAGTTCTGCTACTGGAGCAGCTGCAGAGCGACAAGAGCCTTAAGGAGGCATGGGCGTTGCGGGAGGCGGAGAGGACGGCGGCGGCCTGGTTCTGTAGCGAAGCAGAGGAGGATGTACCCTGGGCCTTTGCTCAGGAGTGTTTCCTCCTGTTGCTCACCCTCGCCCGCCACCTCTCCACCCAGATGGCGCTCTTCGAGCGCAATCCGCCGGCGGCCAATCGGCACACCCCCGAGGCTGCCCCGGCCCTGCCGCCGGACGTGCTGAGCGTGAGCCAGCAGAAGACACTGGGCGCCGCCCTCCAGTTCACCGTCTCCCTCGGGCTCTGTGCTCACCTGGTGCCCGGGGTGGGCTTGGCCCTGGAGCGCCGCTCCGCGTTCGGCCCGCTGCTGGCGGGGTTGGTGCGACGCGACGGTGCCGCGCCCTCGGCGCCCCCCGCCGCGCGCCGGCTGCTGACCGCCACCACGGTGCTGCTGCGACTGAGCGAGCTGCCGTCTCTGGCCACGCTGGTGTACACCCGTCACCTGGGCGACCTCATGGCTGCTCTGTGCCAGCTGGGTCATCAGCCGCAGTGCTCCCAGGGAGACAAGGTAACCGAGTTATGTGTCAGCATGTGATTGTTGATTAGTGTTCTCCTCTCTCTGGTATTTCAAACGTATCTTAGAATTGTGCCCGTCATGTCTGAATTGATGTGCAATAGCAGCAATCGATAAGCTTTTAGGGCAATGATGGCCACTTATGATTCTACTATTGTTCAGATGAGACAGTGACAGCTTACAACAAAAATGCATTCTTTTATTGAACATAAACTGATTTGAAACACCACTATAGTAGGGTTGGGAGAGCTGGCAAACAAAGCAAAAAAAAAAAGGACAAACACTAGGGGATGCATTGGGATGACCGACACCTTAAACTTTAGTAACATGACATCTGGATCTCCGCCCCTCCCCAATAACAAAGACGCCACCAGCCATAAAGCTTACTGCACCTGGCTAGGCCCGCCAGATCACTTGATTGATGTCAGCTAAAGCTAGCATGGCTGAGCTGGAAAGAGCAGGAGGGAGAGGGGCCGATGGTGGGAAAAATGCGTAATCAAAACATAATCAAACTAATAATAATAGTAATAATAAATTATAATATATAAACATTATATTAATAATATCCTTTACAAAAGCAAAACAACCTCACAGTGTGTTGGCCACCTTGTCCCTGCGACAGACATGCCTGACCTCAATATTGTAGAGGACAATACAAACCCACATACCCTACACCTCAAAGGGTTCCTTGGAATCCTCCTGACAGCTGTCAGACACAGGGAGGCCACAGAAGAAAAGGTGACTGTCACTCTGATCTGGGAATGCCAGAAAAATAGAGAAATAGATTAGGATGCATAATAAAAGTTGGACAAAGCGCTCTTGAAATCCAGCATCCCTTCAGGAGTTTCCAGTTCTGAAAGACTACTTTTACATGAAACTTTATACCACAATCTCCAACAATCACCTGATATTCTGTCGGAGCATCATTTTATCAGAAAGGGGCAACACCCCTTCTAACACAAAAGACTGAGAAGCCATATCCGTCGATACTATCCCTGGGAATTCACAGGCATTCTCTAGAGTCTAGACCATGCATCCTTTCACCTATCCAGTGGTCGTAGTTAATCTAGTAGTTGCATTCAACTAGCATGGTTCTTCAAACCTATACCTGGATTTCTTAATTTATGCTATGTATAGTAATGTTATTGAAATATAAACGGTATACTGTGTGTTATTACTATATGTATAACCATAATGCACTGTTGTATACATACATTTTTTACTTATGTGTGTTTTTGTATTAGGCTGGAGATGGTATTGTTTAATATGTGTGTTGTGTTTTGACTTCTTAACAAATTTAGGATTTGAATTTGGAAGAACGCACAGCTTGCAGGGCGGCCCTGAAAAGCATTCTGGGTACAGTCTATCAGCCCATCGTAATCAAGGAGCTACTGATACTCCAAGGTGGACCCAAACAGGTTGAGATAAGATGTAGATAATCCAGAGTTAATTGTTGATATTGCCTTTTATAACTTTAGATGATAAATAAACTTCTGAAATAGTGATGAGCATTGGTTTCTGTTCTCTCTGTCTCTGTCTACCATACTACTCAGGTCTCCTCAACAGCAGGGGCCAATGGGGCCCCCAGCAGGCCGGCAACAGTAGCAACTCCTGCCTGGCTCCGGCGCCTGTGTGGCCAGCTGCTGTCTGACAGGCTGATGCAGCCTCACGGGGTCCACGCCGTAGCCAGGGCCATCCTTGAGGGAGGCACAGGTAGGGAACCACGGGAGCCAGGTTAAGGGCCAACCACATGGAACAGGGTTTTAAGAAGCACTGTGATGCATTCTTAGGATGAATCTTGCTGTTCTGTATGATTATACATTTCAATGGTATCTTGTTATGACGAGTACACGATATGGAAAATAAATACTATTTTTTTTATTATTAATGGGGTGTTACCGTTCAACCTCAATAACCCCAATAAAAAAATAATCATCTCTATTCAATGCAATAAAGATGAATTTTCGTTTAACTAAACATGGTAGATTGCTTCCTGGCATATATTTTCAACTGCAACGTTTCAACTTTCAAATGCAGGAATTATTATTGAGGCCCACATGGTGCATTATGCCATTCACCATCTCCACATGAGAATGATCTGTGTCGAGACGAGTGATCTTTCTGACAATTGGTCAATGAATCTGAGAGTACTTACTGCTGTGGTTCTCCCTTGTGTCCACTAGGGGGTGACTCCGACTGGAGGAGGTGTGACGGTGTTGCTAGGATACTGGTGGCCTGTCCTCAGCAGTGTGTCTCAGCAGACCTCTACTACAGACAGGTCTGCCCTCAGGTAAACACAGACGGAGGCATGTGAAACATGTGGAATATATAAAGACACAGTTCATGCTTGTTTTTAAAAGAGCATTTAGCTAAACTTTCTTTGAGGTTCCCCCCCCTTTTTAAATCGTTTTTTGGTTTTTTTTTTTCTCTGAAGCACTTTGAGATTCTTGAATATAAAGTGCATTATAAATAAAATTTATTATTATTATTATTATTATTATTATTATTATTATTGTTTTCTCTTATGATAAATATTGTTCTAACTTGTGACTGAGTTGAGATTCAGACACATTGTAGATCACAATTTTATACAAAATCAAAATATACCTATGTCAACGTCAAAACATATTAAGGTGTATTTAGGCTGTATTTTAAATGCTAATTTAATTCCAATACACAGAAACAAGTGATGTTTATGAAAATAATATTTATTAGTAAATCCTGGGCATTCCACGTTTTAATTAAATCAATTCCAAAATTCTATCTGGCATTTTTTGAAGCAACACTAAACGTACTCGTTTGTGAAATACATGTTTGTCTTGATATGCACTCTCTTTGGCCAGATTATAGAACTGCTGCACTTCAAAGACAAACTGACCGCCAGGCAATTCCAGCGCGTTGCCACCAGGGCGGCACTCACCATAGTGGAGGAGAAACCACAGTTTGGACAGCAGTACCTCCTGGAACCTCTCCTTGGCCCGCTGAAGCGCTGCTGCTCCATGGCAACCGGTCAGAATTACACTGCTCTCATGGTATCACTTACTGCTTGATGTTAGTTCAGGAAGGGGAACGTCAAGTTACAGTTGTTCTTTTCTTGTTAAGTACAGATAATGGGTGAAGCAAATTGAAAGTAAAATATTCATTTTTTTTTGTATTAAAAGAAAATTGACCCGAATGAAATTTTGCTTTAACGACTTTTTTCCATTTTTTTCTTGCTGTCAAACTGAGAGGGATATATCTACATAAATATAAATTGGTGGTTGCCCGTCTCACCCAGATTCAGACGAGGTGTTGAATTTCAAAAAGTGGAGCCTTGCTGCTGTGATTCTGAGGCTGCCTGTGATGCGCCTCTGACAGGTTGCCCTTCACCAAGGCTACCCAACCAGAGGCAGCTGATCATATAGTCAGTGGTGCAACACAGGTAGCCTACTAATCACACTGATGAACATCGCTGTGTTTGTAGACAAAGTACGATCTTGTGTTGTAACGGAAACTCATTTCAAAAAAGCAACTATTCGGGACACATTGGAAATCGTTGGAAAGTAATCAAAAGTGGCTCGGCTACTGTAACTCTGCAAGCCAATTTAAGCAGCCGACGGATAACAAATACTAACCCATCAAGCTCCCCTTCTGGACGCACAATGATGACTTTGGAGTCAAACAACTCGTCTAAATCTTTAACACAGCCAAAGGCAGATTGACAGATATCTCGGCGTATCCCTTTCTAAATTGATCATATAGTATATGGTTTAGGAAGCGAGAGGTAAACAGGATTTTCAAATGCTTTAATTTTCTTGTGCCCAGCTTATTTCGAACCAATGGCACGTTACAGTTTCATGGAGTGAAATCTGATAGAAATCTCTGGTGTAGGTCCATCACTATGTAGTTCTGGAACGATCTCTGTCGTGTTTGAGCTCCTTTTGTTGTTCCCCATTCAGGCGAGGCCTCTGTGGAGGAGTGGGAGCTGAGCCGCTGTGTGGACGATGTTTACAAGGTGAGGACTGGAAGGCTCAGCTTGTTTTGTCGGAATAACTTGGCAAGGAAATGTATGTTTTGTTTACCGCAGGCGAAAGGACGGCGGACTTATTACCCGTCACTCAATATTCCACATGCTTTTCTATTGTTGTACAGTATTGTGCCCATTCCTGCCTGTGCTCCAGATCTGGGTGATAGGGAACAGTGCGTCGGTCCCCGTGCTGACGGCGCTGGAGCCGGTGCTGTCTGTCGTGTTCAGCCTGTTCTGTTTCACCAAGCAGAACGTCTCCCACCTGCGGTACACTGGCCTTTTATTGTGTGTGTGTGTGTTCACAAGAAAGATCATAGCCAATGCTTGTATTTGATTGAAACGTTTTAATGGCGCATGTAAGCTGACATGAGTCATACTACTCGTGGCTTTGCAGATGCCACTGTGTTTATTATTTGAGCTATGCTGTACAGCAAGGTACAATCATTAGGGATGAGGAACTGCATTCTATGTGGTTTGGGCCGTGTTTACTTAGTATTTAGTCATCTAGCAAGTGCTTTCTTCCAAAGTGACATACAGTGAATTGAGATACTTGTTAATAATGACAATTCTCAAGGATAGTTACGATAGTACAGGTAGATATTGGGGCTCAAACCCTTAACTCTTTGGTGGAAAGTCAAAACACTAGCCATTACTCTATAATGCGCCCCTGTTTTAATGTTTTAGCTGAGTTTTATTTTGTGTTAAGACGTGTGTACCATGTATTTTTAATGGGTGTGTTTTTAATATGCGCCACAGCGCCCCGTGCCAGGAGATCTTGCTGTGGTACCTGGGCCACGCCGAGCAGGCCCAGGTCTTCCCCGTGCTGCGGGGGCTCTGTAGCCTGGACGGGCAGGAGGGCGGGGGGGCGTCTGGGCTGCACTTCACCCCGGGCAGCGACGGAGGGGCTCAGCTGGCTCCCAGAGGGACCGACAGGTGGGTGTGGCATGGTAGCACGATGGGTGTCTGTCTGTCTGTCTGTCTGTCTGTCTGTCTGTCTGTCTGTCTGTCTGTCTGTCTGTGTCTGTCTGTCTGTCCGTCCGTCTCTTATTCGTTTGTTTTGTGCGTTACTGATTTGTTTCATGGTTCTGAACTCAAAATGTTCCTCTTGCGTTGTTCAATCAGTGAACAGACTCTGTTTATTACGGGATGTGCAGTTTGAGTTCTCTGGTGAGATTGAAAGTGGTGAGGCTCCCCCCCCCCTCCAAGGCCCAGTGACGAGGACGAGGCGCTGTATGAGCGCGTCTCCGGGGAGCAGCGGAGGGTGGAGTGTCTGGTGCTGCTGCTGGCTGAGCTCAAGGACAGCGACCTGCCGGGAGACTTCTTCCTGGAGCTGCTGCAGGTACGCACCCACAAACGCACGCAAACACACACACACACAGGCACAAGACACACATAATGAAAATCCTCATGTAGAAACCCATTGCCCAGAGACAAGAGAAACTTGCAAGCACGACCGCTGTCACACGCAGGTGCGAGCGCTCGCACGCTAAAGTATAAACCTCCGCCCCTTCCGACGCAGGAGCTGACTCTGTGGGCCGCAGAGGAAGACGAGGAGGAGCAGGAAGTGGACCTAGGCGCCATGAGTCTGCTGGAGGCGGAGGAGCACCGGTCGGGCCGGGCCGCGGCCGGCGGTCGGAGGTTGGCCCTCCTGCAGGCCCTGGCGGCGCTGTGCGAGGGTCTGCCCCACGCCACGCTGCTCAGGAAGACCACCCAGGTGAGAGGGGTGGAGCTGCCAGGGCGGGTCCATGACCTGCCGGCATTCTCACTGCTAGTGTACGTTCAACAGCGGAGCTACAGTCGAAGGCTTGATTCTTATTGGTCAGTTACGTTCCAAGGTTGTGTATTATTTTTTTTACAGTTCCAAATCACTTCGCTACTCTGCCAATATTTCCGGCAACACTCAAATTGAACTATCGATCAGAAGTTTTCTTGGCAATACTAATACAGAATGCTCATAAAATAATTACATTTCGGCTGATTTAGGTTGAAGGAAAACAGGAACATTATAGATGAAAGTAACTAACGTCAATATCACAAATTTCTCCTACGGGGGATTAATAAAGTTGTATCGTATCATTGTTGGTATCTGTGGTATAAGTGGAGTAAACCACTCTGGGCTGTCACAATATTGGAAAATAATGTACTTTGGGGGTGGTGATGGGCAAGGCGATTCTTTTCATGATTCATTTTCCTTGCATATAAATTGAAAATATGATGCACGTGAGGAGGAAGGAAGCATTCTCAGGCAAAGTGGACGTAGACATAATTAACAATTACGTCTACGTATTATGTCAGGAATTTGGTATGAGGGACATCATATGACTTTGTGATTCCACTACAAGTAAGGTTCATATTGCCTACCATTCCACTCATTCAGGTCACATGATGTGATGTGGCAGATGGTTCATTACAAGTTCATTAGTCAGAGATGGTTAAAGGGTTGAGGTCGTATCTCTTTAAGACTTGTCTGCCTTTAAACTCAACATGTGAAAACATTTTCCAAGTACATAGGGCTCAATGTAGGGGATTTAGGAAAGCTTGTTTGAACATAGTCAATGCAACATTTTGATATTCCCTTTTTAAGATGTAGGAATGTGTATTAATGGGCACAGAACTACAGAGCCCACTGATCCAGAAGGCTGGCTATGTTCTGGTGGAGTTACCTAACGGTGACCTCTAACTCTATGACCATAACAATTAGATATTAGGTACCAAACAATGACTTTCTCAGACAAAATAACCCTGTACGATAACGAGGATAATGTCACTTTTAGCTGTATAAACCCGTTGGGTATCATTGCCCTAGGTGAGAATGTTCCAACGCATTATTCCACAACTAAAATGAGTATCATGTATTTATACTCCCACAAGCACAATAAAACAAAAAACACAGTCATGCTGACACAGTTACTGCTCACCTAGAAAATACACTGCCTGCCCATGACCTGGTTGTTGAAGGAGCTTTTGAAGGCCAATTTGATTGTTTATATTGTTTGGCTGCAGAAATATCTAGACAAAAGTTCATAGGGCAAAGTGGCAGCCTTGAAACTTTGCATTGAAATCTGCTTGTTAAGCTCTTTAGGGACATGATGTCTACGGATGGCACAGCCTTCAGGGTAAAAGCCCCCCTTGAGGCTTGAGGTTTTAAAAGCCCTTCTCTTCCCAAGGGGGCCTTTGTCACCCTGAAAACGGGCCATTTCACTCCACCACCCAGAAATAGCCTTTATGCCCATTCTCTGGTGCTCCTCACCAAACAATCAGGTTCATACTAACTGGCGAGGCTGTACTCTGAAAGGCTTGCTGGCTGCGTCATTAGCTGGCTGGATGAATGACCGTTTTAACACAATATGGTTGATAAAGAGTTTCATTGCGTTGGTTATGTGGCTGACTATTTGCCAGACGGGACCATTCTGAGAGAGAGAAAATGACCTCACTGATTGGAACCGGCTCCATCTTATTTTTTTTATTTTTTCCTTTGTAGAGCAGGTCTCTGGGTCTAAACCTTTGCTTTTCATTGGTTCCTCCCTCCCTAGGTGGTGGGGTTTGTGGTGTCCCTGCTCCAGAGGGCCTGTGCGGGCCTGTCCGGTCCTACCACTGAGCAGCCAGTGGAGAGCGAGACTCTCAGCATGGCCATGGGCCTGGTGGCCACCCTGCTGTCTGAACCGCAGGTAACCACTGCTGCTGCCACGGCCACTACGGCTTCTTTAGTGGAATCACGCTCATATCTATATTTATTTGTTACTGTTATAACAATACAAAACGAATTTGTTTAACTCATTTGTAAAGTCATTTGTTAATTTAAGTTATAAATAATTCAATAATAATCTCATTATGTTATCCTTCCCAACGGGTTTGGGCCAAGTTCCTTCCGCACAAATCGGCAAGACCAGCCCAAAAAACCCAACAACATCCTGCTCTCATCCCAGTACCTCCCCATCTCTGTTCCCTTCCTGGTCCTCTGCTCTGCGCCGCTCCCTCCCTCCCCAACAGAAGCTCGGGGCGGAGGACTACGCCTGCATGGCCCGCCTGCTGCCGCCCCTGCACGAGGTTTCCCTGCAGCACCCGGAGCCGCTGATCCAGGGGCTGGCGGGAGACCTGCGGGCCGTCATCGCCACCCACGGCGCCTGCCGGCCCGAGGGCCTGCCGGCCGGCGCCGGCCCCGAGAGGAACGACGCGACGCGAGACGGGAACGCCCCGCCTCCCCCCGGAGACCGCTCCCGCCCGCCCGCGACCGCCACGAGACCTGCCGCGGAGACGACCACCCTGCACACCAATCCACTGCCGCCACCGGGGCCCATCGGGGGGCCTCAGGCCCACGTCGGCCCGCTGAAAAGCGTTGACGCCCGAACCGCGTCGCCCACCGCCGCCACAAGGCCCTGCCGCCCAGGGCCGCTGCCGGAGCCCCCCCGATCCTTCTCGGACTGGCTGCTGGAGGCGTGCGACCCGGACGTGCCGACGCGAGCGGTGGCCCTGAGGCGGCTGACGCGCATGGTGACGGAGAGGCACCCCGCGGCGCTCCAGGCCGAGGAACGGGTCCTCGTGGTGGGTGGAGAGCACACGCCAAAGGGCGTCGCTGCATAGCCAGAGTTTATGGTCATTGGTGCTTCTCACGGCCAAGGCAGACAGTACGCTTTGATTGATACATGAAAGGGTCCATCCTACACACTGGGGAGGGATGTAAGTAGGAGGGCAGTGTGAGGGGGGGGGGGCGAGGGGGCTATCCCGTTGATACAGGGATAGCCTTGGCTCTCCGGGGACTTGTTAAGGAGGCAGTTGCACACAAGACAGGAATGACAACCCATTAACTATTCAGGATAAGAACCCCCCCCCCCCCCCCCCCCACCACCTACTGCGCCCCTCAACCTTACAGCCCCCTCCCCCTCATCATGCCCAAAGGGGACTTCCTATCGATCCCCCCCCCAGACCCTTGATATCAGAGCCTTGATAACGGTGAGTGAGAGCCGGCACTGGTTGGTTTTCCCAGATCACCCTCTAATGAACCCCTTCATCCCCCCCCCCCCCTCTAGCCACCCTGCTCCAGAGCTCCTCTGGTCTCTACCTGAGGGCATTGTTTGGGTTATTCCCTTTGATAACCGTCCTATTGTGTCTGTTTTTCAGACTATGCCCAATGGAGCTACTGCTGGGGAAACCCTTGGCTGTATTTTATTTATTTTCTGTGTACGTTCTATTCACTATGTTTGTGTATCTAGATTTATATCAACCATATAATGCTGGTGTGTGTGTGTGTGTCCTAATGCAGCTCTTCTTGGAGAACCTGGAACATGATGACACATTTGTGTACCTGTCAGCCATTCAAGGTGAGGCTCCACAACCTCCTCTTTTAAGCACTCGTGACACAATGTTTTCTATTAGTTGCATTTCATTTATCAGCTTTTTTTTTTTTTACTGCAAAAGGAATCGATCCTTCGCCCTCAATGAAATGTGCGCCGGGGAAAGCGTTTTGCCGTGCGTGCTGAACGGTTTCGGTCTGAGTCATTGATCTTTGTCTCCCTCCGTAAACATGTGCCGGGCGCAGGCCTGGCAGCGCTGGCTGACTCCTTCCCCGAGAGGATCCTGGAGAGGCTGCTGGGCGAGTTCAGGGGGCCCTCCCGCCCCGACCGGGAGCACGCGCTGGAGACGCGCCTCAAGGTCGGAGAGGTGCTGATGAGGGCCAGCCGGGCCATGGGTGAGTGTGAGACCCTCTCACGCACACAAGAACAGGCCCACACACACACATTCTCTCCACTGTTGGAAAATGTAATAGTGCTTACAAAAACGCCACACTTTTTTTTTTATACCGTGCATTCGATTTTTTGTCGCTGTTTGGAAAGTACTCAACAACAGTTCTAGCGATGGAAAGTCAGAAATTAACGACTCGACAAAAATAAAGCAATATACCTTATCCTAGGATATTCCAAACGTTGTTTTGCCACAACTTGCAGGAGAAACGCTGTGGCAGTTTCAAACGCACCAATGTCAGCCCATAGTGACAAATCATTTCAAGATAAATGACTGAACAATAACCAAAGCACTTAAACCATTAACATTGTTTCTGCTCCTATACCTCCGAAATTGAGGGGGTCATTGCGATGTGACTTCACATTGTACAAGCCCTATAGAAAGCGATCACACGCGCGTGTGTGTGTGTGCGCCTATATATATTTGCCACAACTTATATATAAATCTGGGGGGGAGGAAAGTCATTCTAAAAAGATTTCCACGATAACACCGACAATCATTTGACGTATTTTGAGAAAGAGATAACATAAAATATAATAATATAAGACTCAGAATTACCCGCTGCTTTCAAAGGGATTATAATGGGAGAATTCCGCATAGCTCTTCAAACCCCATGATGCCACATCAACAAGCATTTTTTTGTCTGTGATAGTTATCTATTTACTACCACTGGGCCATATGGACTCTACCAACACAGTGTAAGCTCTGTGCTGAGAGGGAACCCAGTGTGTTGTTAGGGGTAAAAAACCTGTTCAACTGATAGACTTGCCTTCTGTTTTGGGCTTTTTACTTTTGCTTTCGGGGGGGGGGCATGACTCTGATGTTGTCTGTGGCCTTTGCACCACTTTGACCGCTCACAACCCACTGACTGAAATCCATAACATCAAGATCTGGACGGACACTCAGCCAAGCAGGCCCAGCCGGCCAGCCAGAGACAAGGGAGAGAGAGGGAGGGAGATGGAGACGGGGAGACAGAGAGACAGAGAGCAGTGTGTCTCCATGTTTGTACGCTCGCCCTGTGTGCCCCAAATGCCCGCTGTCTCACTCCTCAGTAGTCAGCAGTTGCAAGGGCCAATTCAGAGCCCTGCCAGCATGTGTCTTAATAAATAACAAGGTTCTCCTAATTGACTAGAGCATTGAAGCAAATGTTGAAGAAGAAAAAGACACATGCTGGTCCTGCAGGGAACACACACACACACACACACACACACACACACACACACACACACACACACACACACACACACACACACACACACACACACACACACACACACACACACACACACACACACACACACACACACACACACACACACACACGGTGGGACCAAGTCCAAAATGCAAATGCAGAGAGGATTGGTGATACCACGCTGATTTATTCTAGCGTTTTACTTACTAAGCATGATGCAGCAGGAGGCATGCATCTACTTTGTCACAGTCATTGATTATTGTGTGTGTATGCAAAGACGCCTCCTCAAGGCTGGACCAGACACAGACTTTATTAAAATCCTTACATTTTCCATTGGGTAGATCAGTGCTATTGTGTCTCTGACCCAGAGACTAAGAGACGGCTGGCTCTCTTTCAGAACTTAATGTGGGACGGCCTGAATGGGATCGAGTATGTGTGTGTATGTGGGTTTGAGAGCCTGGGCGACGAAGCCAGCTGTAGGGCACTCGCCACGGCCAGGCTGGGAAATGATCTGCCCACCATAGCCAGACAGAGCCACAACTTGGCCAGTCGGCCAGCTCTCGCTCTGCTCCATGGTTTTTATTTGCCCGTGTGTGTGTTACTCTCCCTGCACTTGGCTGGGGGAGTCACTTCAGCCACAGAGAGCCTCACTGTGTGTCTCTCTTTCTCTCTCTCTCTCTCTCTTGTCCATTTTTCCGTTCCTTGTGTTTATTCTGTCACTTGTTAACGGCCAGAAAGCTTTAGTCCGGAGTTGTAAACCCTACTGGTCTATGGTGTCATCGTCCGTCTGAACACCACGAAGGAGTTGGGGAATTTGTCTGTTCTTTTTGACTGTTTTTTTTTTTTCTCGAATCAATTAATGTGATTCATCAGTAACCTGTTATGCTAGTTCTTCGTGTTTACAGATGTCTGGGTAAATCTGGAACTAACGCTTAAAATAAAGGGCCGGGTGAGTTGAAGGACTTGTTGAACCACCAATCCCATAATGTAACTGTCGCTGCTTCCCTGCTCATTCCACAGGTTAAGAATAAGTGACATGTCTGGTTGGACCAGATGAGAGTGCCGTTCCACTGGCACTTCATAAGTACTATGAGAGGCACATGGGCCCAGGTGTGCTTGAGCAGCAATCACTGACCCTCCATCCTGCAACACACACACACACGTCACACACACCACACCACACCACACACACACACACCACACACACACACACACACACACACACACACACACACACACACACACACACACACACACACACACACACACACACACACACACACACACACACACACACCAGGAGCTGGCAGAGACTAGGTTATCACAAATAGGGCTGTAGTTGACCAAATAAATTTGTGGTCAACTAAAATGTGACAAGCTCATTGACCCATCGGTTTGGGGGAAAATTCGAATAAATCAGCATGTTATCTCTGGATTAACCCAATCGACCGCAGTGCACTCTACTTTACCCGGTCGCCCAAAAAATCAGCTGAGAGCTGTTTCGAGGAAGTCAGTTGATGACAGATCCACTCCTGGGCCGAGTCCGACCCCGTCAGTGCAGAGCTTGAATGTAAAGCAGGTCAGGCCCCAGAAGAGCCACAGAGCGCCGCGCCAACGCGTGTCGCATAGTGGAAAGGAAAACGCGTCGGAAGATTCAGTCCAAGGTTTTGCTCTGTGTTGGTGTTATGGCTCCCAATGTAGGACGCTGCGAGGCGTGCCAAGGTGCCAAGTCTGATCCATTCATACTCAAAGCCTATAAGGCGCGAAAAGGTGGCGGAACGTCGCAGACAACATGAAAAACGACTTATGCCAACACATTTTTTGTCATCCTTTTAGAAAAACAAGTGCTGCCACAACAACGATTTATTTGACATGGTGTGAATTTGTTTGTAGCCAAGTAAATGTCCTGTCAGTAGGCTGGCAGTCATCCGTAAATTGGGCGAGCTCAATGTTGTGTAAACCCGGGTGTTTTGACCTCCTGTCTTCAAAGTCTTCTAGTCTATAAAACCATACCACTATTTATAACGGACTACGGAGCCCGTAAAAACTTAAAAATGTAATATTATTTCTAACACATAATAGCCCATCACTCAAAAATAAAACGCATCGGTCTGCAGATGTCCTTCCCCGCCCCCCATGGGGGCGGGGAAGGACATCTGCAGACCGATGTGTCCGACCAATGAGAACTCGGTCGAACAAGTGCACAGCGATCGACCAACCAGAACCGACGGCCCTCGTCATTACACCCTGCGCTATATAGTCGTCCAGGCGCTGTTGTCGAATAATCCTTCTCCCTGTCGCGCCCCTCCAGGTGATCTGGCGCCCCACCTGGGACGGCCCCTCATGGTGGCCTTCCTGCAGGGCACGCGGGACCAGGACCCCACGGTGAGGGCCAGCTCCCTGTCCAACCTGGGGGAGCTGAGCCACAGGCTGGACTACGCGCTGGGTCCCCTGGCTCTGGAGGTGGGTACACTGGGGGGGGGGGGGTGGTGTGTGTGTGTGTGTGTGTGTGTGTGTGTGTGTGTGTGTGTGTGTGTGTGTGTGTGTGTGTGTGTGTGTGTGTGTGTGTGTGTGTGTGTGTGTGTGTGTGTGTGTGTGTGTGTGTGTGTGTGTGTGTGTGTCATGGGTCAAACGGTAGCAGCTGTGGGCATTCTTCGTTAGCGTTGTCTAAGGAAGTAAAATGACCGGCTTGAGGTACTATACATACAACAGCTATTGACATACTATACACAAATATAAATGCACTCGCACTGAACACATCTATTCACATTTTGGTCGTTTTCTTTCCTGTTGTGATTTTGTCCATCACATTACAAATATCTCTGAATTTCATTCAGTCATAGCAGAGCTAAAACATGTCCAGATAAATACATTATGAATAAATGATGTTATTCATCTAGTCTATTCATTTTAATTTCACCCAAGGAATATTTGCATCCAAAATAGTAAACTTGTAAAGTAAACTGAAATTGTTTTGGATAAAAAAAATTCGTTTTCTTTGATCTGGTTAAGAGGAGAGTGAGAGAGAGGGAGAGAGAGAGAGAGAGAGAGAGAGCTTCTATATGGTGTGTATGTATATTTGAGGGACACCACAGTGGTCAGATGTTTAAATCTAGATTCTGAGGTGTGTGTGTAGCCGTATCCTGAATAAGCAGCCCTGTTCGTTAGCTGGGCCGGGCTGATATAAATGAACCTGCCAAGACTACTCTCTGTCTAGTCAGTCTACTTGTCCTCCTTCTGTGAACCCTCACAGAGAAGAGACCATGTTGGTTTGAGCACCTCGTCGTTTGTGTGTTCATTATCTGTTAGTGTGTATCTGTATGTGAGTCTTCAGTTTGCTGTGTGTGTCTGTTTGTGTGTCTTGAGTATGCTTACTGATAACATAGTGTTTTTGTGCATGCCTTAGGTATGCTTACTACTAGCAAGGTGTGTGTGTGTGTGTGTCAATATGCTTACTGCAAGCATGTGGTGTGTGTGTGTGTGTGTGTGTGTGTGTGTGTGTGTGTGTGTGTGTGTGTGCGTCCTGAATGTGCTTACTACTAGCATGTTGTGTGTGTGTGCGTCCTGAATGTGCTTACTGCTAGCATGTTGTGAACAGAGTGGCACATCGTCTAAATGGCTCCCTGTAGACCTGTAGACTCTGGTAGACTCGTACAGAATTTATGTTGAGTATAGTCTGCAGATTTATTTTCCCAGACTCCTTTTATAACAATACTAGCTACACAGAAAAGCATCAATGGTTTTCCCCCTAGATATTTCCTCGTAATAACAGTTTAATAAAATATTATGTGTTCAATTATTAATGGTCTGACACTTTTAATTGTTATATTTTGTATTAGTATTGAAATAAATAAAACGTGTGTGTGTGTGTGTGTGTGTCCCCAGCTGAGCTCTTGTTTGTCAGCGCTTATCAAGACGGAGAAGGAGGCTGAGGTGAGGAGGGCGGCGGTCCATGTCATCACCCTCCTCCTCCGTGGCCTCAGTGAGAAGACCACCCAGGTACGGCTCTCTCATTCAGTCACACTCGCTCTCATTCAGTCACACTCGCTCTCATTCAGTCACACTCGCTCTCATTCAGTCACACTCGCTCTCATTCAGTCACACTCGCTCTCATTCAGTCACACTCGCTCTCATTCAGTCCAACTCGCTCTCATTCAGTCACACTCGCTCTCATTCAGTCACACTCGCTCTCATTCAGTCACACTCGCTCTCATTCAGTCCAACTCGCTCTCATTCAGTCACACTCGCTCTCATTCAGTCACACTCGCTCTCATTCAGTCACACTCGCTCTCATTCAGTCACCCTCTCTCTCATTCAGTCACCCTCTCTCTCATTCAGTCACCCTCTCTCTCATTCAGTCACGCTCGCTCTCATTCAGTCACACTCGCTCTCATTCAGTCACACTCGCTCTCATTCAGTCACCCTCACTCTCTCACTCAGTCACCCTCACTCTCTCACTCAGTCACCCTCACTCTCTCACTCAGTCACCCTCTCACTCAGTCACACTCGCTCTCTCATTCAGTCCCACTCGCTCTCTCATTCAGTCCCACTCGCTCTCTCATTCAGTCCCACTCGCTCACTCATTCAGTCACGCTCGCTCTCTCGCTCACTCATTCCGACACGCTCGCTCGCATACTCACTCATTCAGTCACACTCGCTCTCTCACTCATTCAGTCACACTCGCTCTCTCACTCATTCAGTCACACTCGCTCGCTCACTCATTCAGTCACACTCGCTCGCTCACTCATTCAGTCACACTCGCTCGCTCACTCATTCAGTCACACTCGCTCGCTCAATCATTCAGTCACACTCGCTCGCTCACTCATTCAGTCACACTCGCTCTCTCACTCATTCAGTCACACTCGCTCTCTCACTCATTCAGTCACACTCGCTCGCTCACTCATTCAGTCACACTCGCTCGCTCAATCATTCAGTCACACTCGCTCGCATGCTCACTTTCTCTCACTCCTCCAGCAACTCTTCCTCACTCATTCAGTCACAGTCACTCACTCACCTACTATCACTCCTTCAGTAACTCACTCATTCAGTCACCCTCACACTTTCAAGTGCTCACTCACTCCATCCCACCCACTCACTTCCTCTCACTCACTCACAAGAGCACACACACACACACACACACACACACACACACACACAGACACACTCCCCCGTAGCACTCTTTCTGAATGTCTTTGGCCCCAGGGCAATGTGTTTGGAATTATAGAAAGTTTCATAACCTAAACAACCTGATTAGTTGTTTCCCTGTTGAACAAAGAGGGGAACTGAGTGAATAATTGTTACCATTTGATTGATAGCCTGCCATGTTCCTCTCTGGGCCACAGGGGAAAGCCCTGCTATGCATTCCATTGCGTGTGAAAGTACATGGTTAAATTGTACGCGGAAGAGTAAGAACGCTGAGTAAAAACCGTGGCCGAGGCCGTATTGCAGAAATAGATTTTCACTCAAATTGATCCAGTGCTCCTACACACACACACAGCATCGACCGACTCACGCCCGCTGTTCCTACAATCACTAATTTAATATTTTACCCTATTGAGACGGATGGTAAGATGATCCACACAATGGATCACATCAAAAAGAGGTGTGTGTGTGTGTGTGTGTGTGTGTGTGTGTGTGTGTGTGTGTGTGTGTGTGTGTGTGTGTGTGTGTGTGTGTGTGTGTGTGTGTGTGTGTGTGTGTGTGTGTGTGTGTGTGTGTGTGTGTGTCCTTGTGTGTTCAGCTGCTACCGAACAAAAGTTGCGATGGACCCTAGTTGGAACACATTCCCTCCATGGTAACCACAGTGATTAGTCTACACAGACTAAATGAACCAAAGACACATAAGTTGAACTCTCTCACGATGCCAAGCCCTAGTTCAGAACATTATGCACCTGTTGGGTAAAAGAAAAAAAAATCACCTTCTGTTGTAAGAGAGACACTCTAAACCAGTAATCCACTCCCAGTTTCCCTGAGGTAACAGGCAGGCACTAGGCGGCTTCCCACCAATGACACGCTTTGGATAAAAGCGTCTGCTAAATGCCGTAAATGTAAGCAGGTGCCCTCAAGATGGCCCTTAAAACACACAAGATCACGGCCCCTTCCGCTCTGATTGCATGTAGTGAGAAACCTTGTGTAACTGTGAAGTCCACCCAAAGTGAATCAGAACCTCCATCTGTATTATACAGCTGTACAAAATATAAGACCGAGGAGCCAACCATCACACAGTTCATTGCTTGGCCCGTCGACCATGCTAATGCTTTTGATGGTATTAATGACAAGCTACATCTTTTTTTGACAGCTAGGAACATCAAAGTCAATTAGATCCATTAATAAAGCAAATTATAAGGCCTGCAATATTAACAGAAAACACTACACTAAAATGTCCCATTATAATTTCAGAAAACTGACATTACATGGATAAGTGTTATCCATATATTTTAATTATGCTAGAAGTAAAAAATTACATACATACATTTTAGAAAGTATAACAAAATGTAAGGTAACATTTATGCATAAGCACATGTCATTTTGGTTCGGGTTATGGTTGTAATGACCCACCCTGTGTGCCCGGTGAACTTCAACAAGGCGCTTGGTGACCGCTGGGTAGGTAGCAGTCCTGGTCCTGTCATTAGGCCCAACATCTGCTGGAGCACAGGCTGCAGAAACTGTCCAGCTGCAGTATGACTTAATGACAAACTGGGACATGGGAACAGAGGCTGCACTGTCATGCCTGCACCCAGGGGTGGAGGGAGGGAGTGACGCTGGCTGGGTGCATGAGTGGTGTGCTGAAGGTGGGGAAGGGTCACGGTGAGCAAATGGGAGGATGTTGGTGGAGTAAAGTAGCAGGCATTTCTTCGACTACGCTGAATCTAGGCCACGACGGACTGGAATCCCCAGAGCCAAGACAGGCAGACGCAACTTGCATTGAGAAGTGTGTTGGACACAGGAAATAAATCATTCCAAGGTCTTTTGAGACATCGAGCTCTTTGTTAACCTGCGTCCGAGTTTCATGTTCCTTAACTTTGTTATGAGGATGAATCTGTGGTAATGCATCACCATTGCATGATCAGCTTCAAGCCATCCGCCTACTTCATGTGGTAAATACATTTGTAGAGGTTGTAAAGACAAAAAAGGCAAAAAGAAACAAACGCAATCATCGCTAAGCCTCTTCTTCTGCCCTTCTTGCGCCTCCAAGATTATATCAAATTCTCCGCAGAGGGGGCGGTGGAGTTTGTTTTGATCTCATTAAACAAATCGAATGAGTGACCAAACTGAATTGAAAAGTCTGTGTGCGAAAACTTTGTCGGTCCCACAGCAAGCCGAAATGAAAGCTACATATTTAGAAGTGTACGGCTTTTGACTGCCTGGCCTCCTGGCCATTCCCTCAGGGCCGCTGTGCCTCTCTTACATACGTGTCCTGATCCTCCTGCTGATTGCGTGTGCATCTGTACCTTTCTCCACCTGCAGGTTCTCGGGGATGTTCTCCTGGATCTGTACCGCTCGCTCAAGTGGGCGGTGCGCTCGGACCCGGATCAGGTCACCGTGCTCCACGCCCAGCTGGCGTTGGAGGAGCTGGATGATGTCATGAAGCGCTACATTTTTCCTAAACAGAAGCTGGAAAAAAAGATTGTGGTCCTTCCATGAAGGCAAAGGAAGGGGAATTCAGCCTTTATTTCAGAAAACCACCCAAACTGACCACCGGCCTGCACCTGTTGGCTACCAATCATCACAACATTTTATGTGAATGTGTGTGTGTGTGTATATATATATATGTATATCACGCACACACACAACCCACCACATATCCTGTGTTTCTCCAATGACAACCGCTTAAAACATTCTCTCCTTTGTCCTGTAAGCTATGCTTCAATGGGCTAGGCTGTAAACGGTCAATGAGGTAGGAGCCGCTCAACATACAGAGCTCTCTGCCCTCTCCGTCTCCCCCTGTGTGAACACGAGTGGACAAACAGAAACAGGGTCTCAGCGGTGTTTGCTGGGCATTGATGAGTCTGCCCTCTCGGGGTCATGGCATTACAGAGCAGAGCTGGAAAGGGTCTGGATGCGATGTCTAGTATTACCATTGTGAACGTGGGCCGCTTTGGAATGCCATCCACAAGTGCCTTCACAAATGTTTTTGCCAAGGTGCTTGTGTGTATGAATTGAATTGAATTGATCTCTTCAACTAAACAGTTAAGCAGGTATAGACAATAGCAGTGTATATGTTTAAGATACCTCTGTTGCTTCCTGTCATTTTATACAATAAAACGGCCCCCTTTTGTGAGAAAAAGGGGGGTCTTTGATTTCAATACATGTCTGGTTGTTGTTGTGCACATCGAGATGTAAATTCAGAACCGTTTGCGGTGAACAATGTTTGATTAAGGCCAAATAAGTAGAGCTTTGTCCTTCGCTGGATAACATTACTTCTCTCTGGGAAATTGTCAAACTTCTATTTAGGGCAACAGAATGCCGACTGCTTCCTCTTTTAGGTACGAGGATGGAAGTGAGGAGTTATGACCTCATGCTGAAAAGCTTTGGTTTGACAAACTTGGATGATTGTAAACTATTTTTCAGTTAATAGAAATGGCTAGCATACAAGCTGTTCTGAAACCACATTAACTCTCAGGGGCTTCAGGACTGGGCTGGACTTGCATTCAACAGTTAACAAGTGAAGGCATATATGAAAGACAATAAATGATCTGTGTTGGCTTTACTCATGCTTAAAATGTGAGGTAACACACACTATAACTTCATTGACTGTCCTCTAAATGACCTATATTTCCCATGCTACAGAGACAGAAACCAGCCAGATGGACACAGCACAACTATTTGTCCGAGATAATTTCAGAACTTGGAGCCATCCCGACTACCTACGCCTGTATACTAGAGAGATTAATCTAGTCTGTTGCTTATTTAATAATTACAAGCACGAGCGTCCTTGGGGAGGAGCCATGCGATGCTAACTCAGCATTTCAAGTGTTCAGGTGCACATGCGCTCCGATGAAGGAGCATCTCACACTGTATAAATAGCCACCTGCCTGCAATGCATTCTCAGTGCGTCCTAAGTCACGACTTTATGGATCAGAAATCATGGCTGAAATCTTCAATATGCCAAGGTGACCTTGGGAGATTGACTTGTGTCCTTTTCAAAATACATCTTTGTTTGGACTTCATAAAAATTTGAAAGAAACGTAGTTGAAAGGCAATGAAACACACTATGCACATTGCATCTGAATCAGCATTCTTCCCGAGGGGGGCAGCCAGTCTGCCTGTTTATTCTAGCTGCATAACGGCATAGCACAGCAACTCTGAAAATCTTTTTTTATCGCTGTATTGCACATATCAGTGTTTCAGTAAATGAAACGTTGAGTACTGTTGATGAATGAAATAGAGCCTTTGGTTAAATGTTGTTAATATTAATTAATAGTTAAAAGTGATGTCTCACTTTCTCCAACTATGTTTTTAATTAGAGGGAGCGAGAGAGAGAGAGAGATACTCCATCCACTGAGTATTGATCATCCCTGGGCACACTGCAGTTTCATTCACGCCATATGTGAGCATATAGAGCATGTGCATGCAGTCTTCAGCAAGGGTGCGAGAGAGAGAGAGTGAGAAAGTGAGCCGGGGCTGCAAGAGGGAGAGTGAGGAGGGGCTGGGCCGAGGGGGGGATAGATAAATAAACCCATAAGGGATGCTTTGACACATGGGCTGCAGAAATTAAAGAGGGGGGGTCGTTTCAATGCAGTCAAGGGGCTTGTGTGGGGCTGCTGCCGACACCGCAGTGGGACAGAGAGAGCAATCTGTGGGACGCCCAGCTTGTGTGAGTGGGAAGAGGGGGGGGGGGGGGGGGGGGGAGACAAGTAAGGGTAAGAATCAGAGAAGGGGGGGGGGGCTGAATAGAAGATGGTGTGTCACCCCTGCCAGGTGACGCACACACCCTGCCCCAGCCAGCCAGCCCGCTGCTTGCCGGGACAGTGTAAAGAGAGTGGAGGAAAGAGAGACAGAGAGAGAGGGAGAGGAGAGAGAGGGGAGCGAGAAAAGGGGGTTTGGGCTGCAGTGCAACGGGATGCGGCGAGGAGCTGCGGCAGCACAACGAGACGAGACGAGAGAGAGAGAGAGAGTGAGAGAGAGAGAGAGAGTGAGAGAGAGAGAGAGAGAGAGAGAGAGGGACAGGGAGAGAAAGGAGGTGAAAGAGGTGGAGAGACGTCAGAGTGAAGACTGGTGGTTTTCTGGACGTGCACCGGACTGAGAGAGGACCACCGGGACAGTCAAGATCAAGGCCACATTTTGACCCACCTCAAGGTGACATGGGCCGCAGCCCCGCCAGCTGCCAATGCACGAGGGACGTGGATGGGAACTCACGAGCCCCCCAGACGCACCACCGTCACTTGCTTTTTCCAGGTCTGCTAGCCAATCGGATGCAGGCTGACCGAGGCAGGGAGCGGACCTCTGTTGAGCGGATCCTCAAGTGAGGAGGAGGAGGAGGAGGAGGAGGAGGAGGAGAGTTGGTGGAGAGGGGGGAAGTGCAGGGGCATTGCCTTATGCCCTGGGACGGTTCAGGGAGGCGGGGAGAAGTTTAGAGGAGAAGAGAGGAGACTGGTGCTGGAGGAGGAAGAGGAGGGTCCACAGAGGCCGACGCAGGAGCGCCACGCAAGGAGGCGGGGAGGGGGGGGGGGCTGGGGGGCGGGGGCAGGGGGCTAGGGACGAGGAGGAGGCGTGGAGGGAGGTGGGGGACGGGGCCCGGTGTATTTTTGGACGCGGGGGTCCTCCTGAATTAAGCGCGCGAGCAGGCGATCGAGGGAATAAAGATGTAGTGTGAGCGGTCTGGGCCTGAGCGGTGGATGTGGAGGGTGGAGGAGCGGAGGGAGAGGAGAGAACAAGGAGTGTGCTGTGCCGTGCAGCAGAGGAGAGGAGAGCGAGAGCGGGCTAGGCGCCCCTGGGTGACTGACTGAAGCGGGCCCCGGCAGCTGGACCGAGCCAACGGACGGAGCGGGAGGGGGGAGAGTGAGAGACAGGGCAGAGGCGGGCTGGGAGGGGGGGGGGGGGGGGGGGGGGGAGCGAGGGACGGATGCACCGGCTGATGATCTGACGCTCGGGGAACTCCTCAAGGGGACCACGGAGACGGAGGGGTCTGCTGGATGAAGAAGGTAAGGATGACAAATGATCCCCGTCACTGTGTGTGTGTGTGTGTGTGTGTGTGTGTGTGTGTGTGTGTGTGTGTGTGCGTGTGCGTGTGCGTGCATGTGTGTATGTGTGTGTGTGTGTGTGTGTCAGTGTCTGTGCGTGGAGCTATATTTGTGAAAGGAAAATAAAGCCAGACATTGAAACTTTTTTGAAAGAGCTAGGGTTCGGAACATAAAGTTTATGAATAGGAATGGAGTGTGCTCAGCTAAATCCATGTGACACGTGGTGGTTTGAATCACCTAAAATGGCTTGGAAGAAGTGGCTCTTTCATGATTCAGCCATTCAGACGTTTTAATTTCATAAATAATAATGTGGAATTTGTGTTCCTTATGAGGACTACTAATGTGTCTGTATCTGAAAGGTTATAATCAGCAACCGTGTTTTCTTATGAGTCACAAGCCTGTAGGCTGTCTTTGCTTTTCTAGCGTGCGTGTGCCAACATACACACACAAAACACACTGACCCTTGACAGAAAGCCGGACAGGAACACCTCAGAATTGTGTTCCTCAAGCGTCCCCAAAGAAAACATTGACCTGTTGACATTCCATGGCGTCATCAGCACCACGGTGACTCGCACCCGGCGCCGGGTTCAGAATGACGTGTTTTTTTATATCTGTTATCCTTCAAATGTTGGCTCTAAGGTGAGGAAAAGCTCCCTAGACAACATGTTGGTTTCTGTATCTTAAAGGTTCCCCAAACCAAAAATTGTAGAATGGGCCCAATTGGAGCACCTCGACAGTTTCTATTCATCTTTTGACGTGGGGTGAAAAACCTTGATGTGTTGTAAGACCCGTTTCAAGGACTAGCATCCAAAGGCAAATCTAACTGTACCTACGATTTGACTACCTGGGATATGTCGTCTTGGACAGGGAAAAAAAACGAATTAGACATGTAGGTCTAGGCTGGAACCATTATATAATGTTGGACGTTCCACTTCCACTGGGTAGCAGAACTTATTTGCCTCTCTGCCTTTCCTTCGGACGTGAGCTGAAGCCAGAAAGTAGTGTATAGGCTCACTGATGTGTATCATCTGCAGCTGAATGTAAGGAACAGAATGTAAGGCACAGAATTTGTGAATGTTATTGGTTGGTGTTTGCTTTCTTTTCCCACTAAAAGGGTGACTGGGACTGTAAACTATGGGAATGTTTTTCCTTTCTCCCTCTGCAAATACATGGCACAAGCACACATATTATAAGCTTTGTGAATTATCTGAGCAGTAACACTTCCATATGTGCAAACCATTGCTGGGCAATATTAAAAATACCTGAGCTCAACAACACTCACTTGATACTATTGAAAAAGTTAACCAATTGGTCTGGAATAACTGTCTAAAATCATTCTTGGCTGAAATGTTCATAGACGGCTCCTGAAATCGGTTCCTAAACATTTACCCACTGTGTTCCAACATCCTATAGTACAATCTCCACCGACCAGCCCCATCCCCTTCCCCTTCCAAACCTCCACACCAATTCTTCCTGTTTCTCTCTCTCCCACTGGCCCTCCTTAGGTACAACCTTGCTCTCTTTCTTTTCTTTTCTTTATCTCTTCCTTCCTCCGCTCCCTTCTTCTTCCTTCCCATATCAATTATCCCTTCCTGCTCTACCAATCATCCCCCTCGCAGCCAACCTATGTAAAAAGTCCCTTGTCCAGTAAGTAGGGAGGTCATTAAGCCCCAACAGGCAGACCACCTCCTCCACACCGGCTCACCTGAGCCTGCAGCCCAGTTGCTCAGTGGGCCTGGAGGAAGATTCCACCTGGGAATGAGTTGTGAGGAAGGAGGGGCGGGGGAAGGCAGCCAGCATGCCAGACATGGGAAAAACCCACAACTCTCTTTGGATGCTGGGATTTGCATCAGGGAATAGAGTCTTTTTTTTTCTTCGGATTACCCTGATTAAAGGTTTTTGATTTCCTGGAAGTGCTTGACATTGATGCAGAGCTGCTTGGAGAGCGCTTTGGAAATGCTAAACTGGTTCCACTGGGAAGCTTGGCTGATGGATAATATCCTGCGTGTTGAGTGAAGAGGGACAGAACCGAATCATGAGGACAGTGCAATTCTGTCAGCAGGTGCACCTGAAGTGATGCACATTTAGACAACACGCCTCTTGGACTGCTCAATACATTCTAGACATTGAAAGGCGGAAGCCTGTGAGTTAGTCTCCACAAATCACAGCATCCACCGATGCTCTGGACAATTCACTATTAATCCTGTAACCTTGACTGAAGACCATCGATTTCTGGCCAAGGTGACACATGCTTTTTTTTGCAGTCTTCAGATTTATGGTTAATGTTGTGATTTATGTTCAAGGGCGAAGTGTCCTTAACCTGGTTAGATTTGAAATGTCTTTACACTCCAGCCAGCTCCAAGAGTCTTTCTACCATTCATCTTATGGCAGTTTCCCAAGGACCTTAATTGGAAACCATTCTAGGTTTTCAATCTTCATGCAATGATCTTGGTCTTAGTTTGGAAGTGGCTTGAACCTGTTCAAAGCATAAGTAACATATAATAAGATAAAGTTTAAACACTAATGCTGGCCATTGAAATGATTATTAACAATTACGACCAACCAACCTAACACTCTGCTAGACTAACCATGTCCCGCTGTGTCATCCTGCAGTGAGCGCCCATAATTGATCCTACCTCTGTACTGCCAGCTAGCCTCTCTGGCCCTGTAATCAGGCCATTACCATCCTGCTTTATCTTCCCTGTGCCCTGGGGGAGGGCTTGGACCGCTGCCTATCACTGTCCTTGTAATTCCCAAGGGATCATATGCCGACTAGACTCACTAACACGCTTGACTATTAGGCTCATCTAATTCCCTCAGTCAATACTTCACATGCAGATACTGTGAGCATATTTAGAGTAAACCCGCTATCCAAATGGGATGTGGGTCTTGTGTACGCGCCAGGATTGGGTCTAGGGGTTTTGTAACTCAGCACATTTCCTCCTACAGTTCCCTGACTGGCTTGATATTCGATGATGACTAAGAAAGTTTAATGAAGGTGCTGGTTTTAAATAACACCCCGGGTATTAATGGTCCCAGGCAAGAGCGGAGTTCTGAAAGGAATTTGAACTGGGTGCTGCATTTCCCCCAAACCCCTCTACTCTTTCAGTGGCTGAACAATTCCTGCACAATCCCTCCACCTGAATCTGCCATCTCCCATTTATGGTTGAGTAGCCCAGTGCCAGGTGTTGGTAATCTGTGTGTCCGCTTTGGCCCGGCAGTGGAGTCTGTCTGCGCCCCGTGGGTTCCACAGAGCTGGCTGTTGTGATGTGAGCCTGTGAATGAGGACTGTCTCCCCTGTACAGACCAAACGGGGCGGGGCTGAACCAGGGGCACAGGGAGGTAATTTAGTGAATGAAAGGACAGGATTGTCCCTCCCCCTCCCCAGCCTCCTCCACCCGACAAGGCCTTTAATTAGAGCCATTAACCTGGAGTTTGGTTTGGTGGGATTTTTGGGGTATGTGTGTGCAACAGCGGCAAGAGAAAAGGATACATAAAAAAATACCTCTCCCTGTTGATACATAAAAAATGGAGTGGAGTGGTTAGGGAGTTTTCCTATGAGGGATTTACCCAGGGGCAGGTTGATCCACAACAATATGGGCATTATGCCAGAATGTTTTAAAAGAAAGTCGTTTCTCAAAGCCGGACAGAGTCGATTATGACTTGACCCAGAGTCTACCTCTCTGCTTCTAGTTTCATAGCTTCCTTTCAATGAGGCTGTGTGCTTCCATGATGTCATTGGCTAACGAAAGCATGTTTTCTAGCTGACAGCTCTTGATGAAGGTGTTTTACAGTAAAGCCAGGAAATGAAACTTCCCTGACCTGGGGGGGTTTGCTGGGGAAGGGGTGGGACTCTTTGCCATGGTCCTTTAAGATAGACGACAAGCTGCAGAGGTAGTGCCTCTTGCATCTTAAAGGAGTTACTTGGCAATCATTGCCTTTCATTGCTCGTGAAGCATACTCACAAGTGGTTCATGATGTTGTGATGTGTGAAATATCTTAGGACAATTAGCATTGCGTATTCTAATGTGAATTATTCTTCAATGAGTCTTTCCTTCTTTGGTCCCTGTGAACTGACTTTGACACGCTGTCCTCAACCCACACAGATGCCCTCCCGATGCAGGAATACGTTGAACATCGTTGTCACCACCCTCTTCGCTGCGGTGGTGCTCTTCGCCATCCTGCTGGCCTATGTCACCGGTTGGTTTGTCCTTCCTGCTTGCCATCTCTCAAACCACTCGTACATACGATTATCGACATTCAGATGCATTGATTTCCTACGGCGCCTAACTTAACCCTTTGCATACCCATTCAACCCAATCTCCCCTCTGCAGGCTACCAGTTCATCCACACCGAGCAGCATCACCTGTCCTTCGGCCTGTACGGTGCGTTTCTCTCCCTGCACCTCTTCCTCCAGAGTCTCTTCGCCTACCTGGAGCACCGGCGCATGCGGAGCCCCGCGCGGCCGCAGCACCTGCGACGCACCGTGGCGCTCTGCATCGCTGCCTACCAGGAGGACCCCGACTACCTGCGCAAGTGCCTGCGCAGCGTCCGCCGCATCTCCTTCCCCGGCCTGAAGGTGGTGCTGGTGGTGGACGGAAACCGCCCAGAGGACCGCTACATGATGGACATCTTCCAGGAGGTGATGGGCGGTGTCGACCAGGCCGGCAGCATGGTGTGGAAGGGCAACTACCACAGCGATGGCAGCGGGGGTGGCGTGAGGGGCGGGGCCCGCAGCGCCGTGCACATGGAGGAGGCGGTGCGCGTGGCGCGGCTGGCGCGAGGCTGCCGCTACTCTTGCGTCATGCAGGAGTGGGGCGGGAAGAGGGAGGTGATGTACACGGCTTTCAAGGCGCTGGGGGACAGCGTTGACTATGTGCAGGTGAGAGGAGTCTTAAGGGTTTGTACTGTAGAAGGTTTGCTCGCATGTCTAGCTAGAATCCCAAACATCTGGATGACAATCGTAGTCTCTTTAATGGGAGACATTAGGGGGGATGTCATTTGTGTTTTTGTTCTATTCAAGGCAATTTCCCAGGCGACCGGGTTGGTTCGTCCTTGTTGGGACATCACAAATGGCGGAATGTTGGAAATAACACCTCGTATCAGTAGGAGAGGCACTTGCCTGTTCCTAGACTAAGAAATGTGAACACAGACATACACTAAAATACACCTACATTAAAAGTTACCTTTTTGGCAATGAATCTGAATCAAAGATCGCTGAAGCTTTGAAGGCACACATTTACATTAGTATTAGGAGTTAGGAGTATTAAATGTCATAACACTGGCAGAACCTAATTTGTCATCCAATATGCCAACAGACACTGGCGATGCAGTTTTGCTGAATCAATTACAAAGTCCAGGGGGCAAAGACATACAGATCACCACATTGATTCAGATGGAACAGTAGCTAGAAGTCTAAGCTTGTTGGCTATTGGCAAGTTCATGAGATCCAATTTCTCCTCTGATAGCTGCATTAATAATTAAATGATTTGGCAACTCATTCTTGAGTACCTAAAAAATATATAAGCAGCCAACACAAAATTATGGACATATTGTCAGTCATATTTATGTTAACCGTACGGTCCTGTTGTATGCTATTTAAATAGGGTTGCATATGTTTCAATGGACGATATACTGGTTACATCTGGTCCTATCTGGCTGCTTCCGGTCTGACATGTTCTTGCGGCTGGTCAGATGTTTGCATCTGAGCATCAAGAACCTGTGCACTGCAATTAGGATAAACCAGCTGGTCGCTTCTGTCAGCGGCCTTTCATTTCTGTCCTGGACATCAGTACATACTTAAAGCCCCTCTGCCACATGCTTGCATCGCCCATTCGCTTGTGTGCTCTTAGACCAAGGACTCTGTTACGTATTCTTCAACATTGGTGTGTGTTGTGTGCATGTGTTTGTGTGTGCCTATGTGTGTGTGTGTGTTTGAAAGAAAGACACAACATGAACCCTTGTCTTTGTGGCTCTTCAGGTGTGTGACTCGGACACTGTTCTGGACCCAGCCTGCACCATAGAAATGCTGAAGATCATGGAAGAGGACCCGATGGTGGGAGGCGTGGGTGGAGACGTACAGGTAAATCAATAAATTATTGTGCAAAAAGTATTTATTTGATATTTATATACTATTCTGTTGAAAAATCACTGCGTTATATTTTTCCTCTATCCGTTGCAAGTGACCTCTCATCCATGTCTGCTTTCCCTCCAGATTCTCAACAAGTATGACTCGTGGATCTCCTTCTTGAGCAGCGTGCGATACTGGATGGCCTTCAACATCGAGCGGGCCTGCCAGTCCTACTTTGGCTGCGTCCAGTGCATCAGTGGCCCGCTGGGAATGTACCGGAACTCCCTGCTCCAGCGCTTCTTGGAGCCCTGGTACCACCAGACTTTCCTGGGCTCCAAGTGCAGCTTTGGCGACGACCGCCACCTCACCAACCGCGTGCTGAGCTTCGGCTACAAGACAAAGTACACGGCGCGCTCGCAGTGCCAGACCGAGACGCCCACGCAATACCTGCGCTGGCTCAACCAGCAGACGCGATGGAGCAAGTCCTACTTCCGCGAGTGGCTCTACAACGCCCTTTGGTTCCACAAGCACAGCCTCTGGATGACCTACGAGTCTGTGGTCACCGGCTTCTTCCCCTTTTTCCTGGTGGCCACCGTGATCCACCTGTTCTACCGCGGGCGGCTATGGAACATCCTGCTGTTCCTGCTGACGGTGCAGTTGGTGGGCATGGTGAAGGCCACCTACGCCTGCTTCCTGCGGGGAAGCCTAGTCATGATCTTCATGTCGCTCTACTCGCTGCTCTACATGTCCAGCCTGCTCCCCTCCAAGATCTTCGCCCTGCTCACCATCAACAAGGCCGGGTGGGGGACGTCGGGCCGCAGGAAGATCGTGGTGAACTTCATCGGCGCCGTGCCCGTGACGGTGTGGGCCACGGTGCTGCTCGGCGGCGTGGGCTACACCATCTACTGCGAGACACAGGAGCCCTTCAGCGACTACGAGAAGGTGCTGCTGATCGCTGGGCTGATCCTGTACGCGTGCTACTGGGTCGTACTGCTGGTGCTCTACCTGGCCATCGTGGCCAAGCGCTGCAACAAGCGGGAGGAACAGTACCACCTGCCGTACGCCGAGGCGTAGGAGGGGCTGCTGGCTGTCACGCGCCGCGCTGCGACTCTGTGAACTGCTAGCGACAGTCACGTCGCCAAAACAGCTGTTCTCTACTCCAGGCTGAACGAACCTGACCTAGGAAAGGCTCATATTTATCAATGGTGCTCAAAAGTTGTGAGTCTGAGATACAGCAGCAATGATCCACTTAAGGGAGTCAATATTGAGACTGAAAATACATGTAACCCTCCAATTCCCAATGTCACTGTTGTATGGTGCTTTACACTGTAAAATCAACTGAATGTTATGCCGTTTTGGACGATTCATATGTGCATATATTCATATGTTTAGAAGATCAATAGAAATCTGAATGCAGGTTTACAAATCAGAATGGTTTGGGCATTTTTTTGGTGAAGCACAGTTATTACAATTCTTAAGTACTCACATTACAGTAAAGAAAAAGTTAAGAAGTTTCAGAGTCTAAGGGGTCATGGCTGAGTGCAACCCTTCTCTTCGGTTATGTGTGCTGTGGATTAGTGTGAAAATTTTCAAAGATGGGATGAGAAGGTGCTATATTATGCCGTATTTTTCTCGCATTTATTAAAAGTTAATTTGAAAACAAATGGCGACCATGCATTGTAACTGACCACAATGAATGGCCCTTACAAAAAAAGGGGGAAAAAATGCTTTTTTTCATTCATGTGTAACTGTAAATATTAGTAACTGACAATATTATCAGGCCTGAGGCCGTAAAAAAGACTGTGGATACAATTGTGTCCCAAGTGTTATAGGACCTCAACCTATTCTGTCAAGCCGCTAATATTATTATCATCTGCTGCAATTTGAATTGTTTGTAATACACGTTTATCATTGGTACAGACAATCTGCCATTTCTACACCTGTATATATACGTGTGTGTGTGTGTGTGTGTGTGTGTGTGTGTGTGTGTGTGTGTGTGTGTGTGTGTGTGTGTGTGTGTGTGTGTGTGTGTGTATGTATGTATGTATGCGTGTGCATGTTGGTACTGTTGAGCAGTTCCAGAATAAGAGTCGTCCATTGGTCTAGGTACGACCATATACCAGTCAGTTTTCCATTTACCATCCAAGTTTTTGTATAAGAAACATTTATATTTTAATAAGTGCCAATTCACTTTCATGTAATGGTTTAAGGTATGTTCCCAAACTAACTACCAACTAACCTTTTTAGTAGGTGGTTGGACCAAATATCTTCAATGTATCTTCAAAAATTAGACAGTGTAAAAAACAATGACCAAAGAGAATCTTTCTGAGGTTCAAGGCAAAAAACTTAGTTTATTAAATAATAATTTCTTGGTTTTATGGGTGACCTCGTCCTTGCTCTGTGGCTTAGAAACTATTAAAAAAAACTCAATTGGAATAAATAATTGATTTATCAGGAGGGAATTTTTTGGGGGGTTTTCACACCTTCAACGGCATCAAACTATTTAAAAATGTAAATTCTGAAGTAATTTTGCCGTATTGCATTGTCTCACTAAATATAAGTGACATTTCTGTTTTTGAATGTGGAGGTTTTCACTTGTGCTACTTAAGTTATATCGGAAACCTGACTGACAAAAAGTATAAAGTAACTGACTAGGGTGGCTCTTTCTAATGGTTCTCTGTGCATGAGGCGGCCAGCTAGTAGAATTCCGTATCAGCGGTGATCAGAATTTTCCTAATGAATTCTAAATTCTCTTTACCCACACACATCTCCCATTCATACCAAGTCGGGAGGCTGTGTTAAATGACTTCCTCTGCATGCATTTTATTGCTTTAGTTTGAGCATCTCTCATTTTAGATTTTCGTTTTTTCTATCTTTTGTTTGCAATATAATAGGGCTGTGGTTCCAAGGTATTTTCTGTTAATCTTTTATGTATCCCAGTAAAACAAAACGGTTCAAAATGCATTTGAAGGTTGACATAAATATATTTCCATCCAACACCATTAAAAACGTGGTGAAGCTCACGTTGACTTTTGACATGGACATTTTGGCCGGAACTCAAAACACCCTAGCCGCTATAGGTTTGATGAACAGAATGAACTGCCGCTACAAATGTTTAACTACTACTTGAACTAAAAGCCTTGTATTCAGAGACTTTGGGACTTGAATAAAAAAAAAGTACTATCCAATGTGCCTCTTAGGGTTTTAGGTGCAGTTGTTTGTATGTGTGTATACGATGTAGGGAGGTGTCTGAAAAATGTTGGAAGAGGTCTTTTTCAACAGTTGAATGAATTGATTCAGTCACCCTTAAGCAAGGGGTGGAGCCATGTTCACCTCAATGTGCTCACAACAACACAGTGAGCTGCCTTCATCAAATACACTCAAGAGTTCCTGGCCTGTTTTATGTTTGTTTTTTAACCGAAAGTAAGAGGGAGCCGCGCCAAGTGTTATGAAGTTCTGCGAATGTAATAGGGCAATATTTCCGTTAGCTTGTTCCTGTCATTCCAACCATTTCTTTTTCAGATTCTTTCCATTCGTGTGTTGATAAAGGTGATACTGCTGGATGCTTTAGGGCAGGTCACCAACATAAAATGATACAGGTTTTGGGTGGTTCAAGAGACAAGGAGATGTTATTTATTCAGCACGCTCAAGAGTTTTAAGAGGAACTGCATGAAAGGCTACCTTGATTTAATTCCCTTTACCTTTGTTTCTGTTTGAAGTATGCGAGAATATGTACTCCACCATGAGCCAGGACAGAGTCTGCGTCTTTATGGTCCGCCACTCAATGTACTGAAATGTCTGTTTATAATATACTTCTTCCACACAATAAAATGGTCCATGTTTTAAGGAAATATGGAGACATTACTTTGCCGTTTAACTTGTCTTTACATTAGTTCACCAACATGATAACAATGTTTGTATTAACGTTTTACGTTTAGAAAGTCAATAGGTACTTTAACCATTGGCATTTATTTTGGGATGAGGTGCATGTTAAGAAATGTAGGGGGATAGGGGAAAGGGTTTGGGACAAATCCCCCAAAAACTTAATTAATGTGCATTTGAACACATACAGGTGTGTGTAGCATTTAATATCCTTCAAGACCTGATCCTAACTTCCCATTACACTACTAAAACTATGATGAGGTAGGCTTTACTACAACAAACCAATATGACAAGGATTTTTGAATGAAATATTACACAATGTTTTCTATTACCGAAAGGATCCAGAAAAAAAAGCATCTTCTGATGCTTTACTTTTACGGTTTAGTATTTTATTATTTTTTTAACTGCAAGGTATGAATAAAAACAAATGAATCACACATTAATAAAACATTCTCCTTATGATGAAAGAAATTTACATATATTCACATGTTCTCCTCTTTAGATACTTAGTTTCAAAAAAAGGGACTTTGGCGACACCTGGTGTCGGAAACAGTTAAGTTTCCTACATCTAATGAAGTAGTTGAGGTGCTTTTAAGTATTTGCACTCTGCTAAACTTTTATATTATAAAAGTTTAGCAGAGTGCAAATACTTAAAAGCACCTCAACTACTTTATTAGATGTGTTGCAAAGATCTATCTATTCATATTTTATACCCACCACACCAGGTATGTGCACAGACACAAAACAGTTTCTTGGTTTACACCTTCTTAGGCACATTTGTAATGATTGGCTTGGGCCGCGTCTTGAAAATGAGCTTCTTCTTGATAAGGGCTGTCACCGAGTAGGAGGTGCAGGAAGGATCTCCTTGGCTGTCGGTTTCCATGGGTACCTGGTTGTTGTCGTCATGGCTGGCGGCGTCCTGTGCGTGACCAGGGAGCTTGGTGAGGACGGCGAAAGGCTTCTCCAGTTTGACCACTTTACCATACAGGATGTGATGGCCGACTATAAGCACAGGAATACCCTGGGGGAGGAAAGTAGAGCAACATATATGAATCCAGTGAATGTACGATTGTGTGCAGACATGCCGATCCCACCACAAGAACCACGTTTTGAATGATGCAACAATTAGGCCATGACCACAAAGTGCATTTCAAGAATAAAAGCACAATTCTTCTTAAGGGGAAATCCTTCTGCCTGACAAAACCACTGACTCCTTTTCCAACATCCATTAGTTTTACCTGACTTTGCAGTCTGAATATGGTTAACAATACATTAACACAACGCCGGAATCCCTCCCGACCAAGCTGGACACTTGATACTGTTACTGTCCATCTCTTACTAACTACATACCTCCTTAGTGTAGAGCAGATCCCCCATGGCATTCCCTGCTAGACCAGAGTTCTGCCTAGATACCACTTCACCTTGCAGTTCAACCAGCAGCCACTCTGCAGCGGCACCACTGCCCACACTGCTTCTACAAGACAAGGTGGAACAAGAGGATGAGTACATAAGCCCTGGTACAACCAACAAACAAGTTAACTAGATTCCGGCTATGTCGAGTCCTGCATGCATTCATGAATGCTATTATGCAGCTAGAATATATATGAATGATCAATAATACCACGATACATAAGCCAAAATGTTTATATCCCACATTTTATACAATATGCCTTATTAATGCTGCCTAACTAATTGGTAGGCTGATGTTAAAATGCAAAGAATAATTTAACAATTACAATTACTGAATATAATGTTTCCAAAATATTTAATGTTCTGTGTTAGTGTCTTCGTAAAACACGCCTATAATAACACATAATTCTCTTATAATACGTCTATAGTCTGTCACCACCTACCTTATTATTATTTGGACCATTGCCCTATCGGTTGTCGACCCTTGTTTAGATGTTTGCCAGTGTTCAGCGTTGTTTAAGATGACTGGGTGCAATACAATATTTTTGCATTGCATTGAATAACATGGAATCTATTAGCATTCAACCCGAACGGCTTTCGAAACAAAATGTCATCAAAATGTAACACTACAACTGTTTAGTTGTTTCTTACATATGCTTATATTTCTTCTTTCCCGCCAGCAGTCCATATTTCCTAGTTCCATGACGTATTTCCGTTTGATGCCGACAGTGGCGACTGTATCCGGTTCAAAGGCTCTCAACGTGGGTCACTACTGTTTTCAACGTGTGCCCCTAGTAGAAATAATAAAAGGATACTTATAGAGCTAAATAAAGAAACAACACACAGTGAGTACCCTTAAAATATCAACATAAGATCGCTACGTATATCTAGAGCTTGTTCTAAATCTCTAGGTGTTTATTATGAAAAGTTTATTCTTTGCTAATAGCTAGCTTATACCCTACTGCTTGTTTATAGGGCGACTCTTAATTAAATAAATTCCCTGTATCTTTCACATAATAATCTCAACATTGTATGTTTTCCGACCTAGGTGACAATGGGGGAATTCAAAGTGCACCGGGTGCGGTTCTTCGACTACATGCCCAGTGCCATCAGTGCCATGGCATTCAACGTGCACACAGAGAGACTCGCGGTGGCTCGTGCTGACGGGACAGTAGAGATCTACAACTTCGCAGACAACTGCTTTCAAGAAAAGGTGCGAACTTGCATGCACTGACAATTCATATTATTTATATATTTCTTTCACTAAATGCTACTATGTCCAAAATGACAGCAGGTCATTTGGGTCAAAATTTGCAGTGATCTTGTTCTAAATATTAGACAATACATTAAGATGCATAACCTTTTAAGGAATAGCCAGGAAGGGTAGTGCTTTAGTGCTCACATGCAAACGTCATCTGCAGGTGATCCCGGGGAAGGATGGCAGGACAGTCGAGGCACTCTGCTGGGCTGGGCAGCGTCTGTTCAGTACAGGTCTCAATGGAGAGATTGTGGAGTATGACCTGGAGAACCTGAGGTCGAAGTACACCGTGGAAGCGTACGGAGGACCAGTCTGGACTATCAGCAGCAACAGTCAGGGGACACAACTTGCGGTTAGTCACGTAACGGTCTGATGTTCTCTTGTTTTAGCCATAGACAATGATGAAAGTCTCATGTTGTCATTGCTTCCTTTTTTAGGTCGGTTGTGAGGATGGGACAGTGAAAATCTTTGAACTTGTGGAAGACAGTATTCAGTTTCAAAGTAACTTCGACAGACTGAAAAGTAAGTAGATGGATAAAAAGCACAGATCTTTTTTTGTCCAGGAAAAAACGCATTGAAAATCCATATCAGCAAACTAATAGTGTGAAATATTGTACAATGTCCAGTCTTATGACCAAGACTCATTCGAAGAAATCTGTCGAGCTATTTGGTTTTGCAACCAAATATTGTCAAAACAAAAATCAGTATTGTAAGCCTCTATCCAAACCTTTAATAACCGTTTTAATGGGGCTGATAGTTATAGGAATTAACATATAACGAATCAAGCTGATGAGAACTCCAGCCATAAGCACGGTTACTGTTTGTCATTGTATTGGTGTTGTAGTAACATGTGGGATGGTTATTTCACTCTCCTAGGTCGTGTCCTATCTCTTTCATGGCATCCATCTGGTACACAAATTGCTGCTGGCACCATGGACATGATCCGTGTGTTTAACGTCACCACAGGTGAGACATGTACAGCGTTATTACAGTGGGGTAAAGTGTATACTATAATGACTTTGGAAGAACATGCAGTCCAATCTCCCGCATACATCGGTTTCTGTTCATGGAGTAGAGTTGATGTTGATACTAAATTGGACGGTGTTGGTACAGTCAATAATCTAATAGTATGTGATTTGTATTTAAGGTATAATATGCAACATTTTAGTTGGAAATGTGGGCTAAAACACATTTGTCATGTTGCCGCATATTAATGTCTACAGGTATCTAGGTTAGCTCTGACAAGTATTTTGTCAAGTATTTTTCAACAAGGCTCACTGTTTGAGGGTGGGTTTGAAAGGATGAGGAGCAGTGTGTTTGAATATTCATTAATACTGGAGCTAGCTTGAAATGGCAGATCTTAAGTATTGTACCTTTTTGAATAACAAGTACCTTTGGGTATAAAGGAACGCAGGAACGTTTGCATAGTTGGTGGAAAAAATATTTTTTTTAGCTTGGTAACATTTTAGATTGCTTTTTAAATCTAAAACAGGCCTACTTGTGCCTGAGTTTTTGTTGGTGTCAGAGTGTACAGCCCCATGTGCCTGAGCTGACCCTTTACCGTTGCAAAAAACCTTATAGGCCACGCCACTCAAAGGATGATGGTGGATAGGGCTGCGGGGGCCAATAAGAAGAAAGAAGTGGCGGTCTGGAGCGTGGTCTTCCTGTCCGACAACACGGTCATCAGCGGAGACTCTGCCGGGAAGGTCCAGGTGTGGGACAGCCAGATGGGCACGCTGATCCGCACCCACCTGGTAACCAAGTGGGACGTCATGGCGCTGGCAGTCTCCCGGGTGAGGTGGAACGGGGCCCATCGTTTTCTGTTGGCAGAAGGGGCGTAAATCCTGCTAAAATGTTCTCGTTTTTTCATGTTGAGGTCCACACCGAGAACGTTTGAAATAGTTACCGGTGAATAAGGGTTAGAATAATCTTGTACGGTTGTTCCCCACTAAACCGCGTTTTATGCGTTTGGACAGAAACAGTTATTTTTCCGATCTGTTGATAACCTCATTAGCGACCACACTCTGCTGATGCATGGCGTCATGCTGAGCTTCTGAATGTGTCGTGGGCAGGACGAGAGCAGCCTGCTGGCGGGCACGTCGGAGGGCAGCGTGGTCCAGTTCCAGTTCATCTCAGCCCACCTGGATCAGCCCGACAAGGAGTGGCAGCGCACCCGAACCCTGAGGAGCCACTCGCACGACGTCCGGGCCCTGGTCCACACGGACACCGCCGCCGTCTCAGGAGGTCAGTGGGGAGGCTGCTCGTAGGCTTAGGATCGTTATTATCAGGTCAAATTGATCGCCCCATTACATTTTGATACCGTTTGTCTTTTTTGTAATAATTTCTGATTAATTAAATGTTTAAATAATTCAATTTTGAGATAACGATCGTTATTCCATTGTTATTCTCACAGGAAATGATGTGCATCTGGTAGTCCGACCTTTTATGGAGAAAGTTGTTAAGGGTAGCAAGGAATCTGCGCCTTGCAAAATCACCTTCCCACATGTGAGTACCAACCAGCTGCGAATCTGATATCAAAGTTAAAACTAATTATCGTCAACTGTACTTTAGGCAATGGCTTGTATTGTTCTCTTGGCTGCTTTTTATTTAACCTTGACTGTTTTGGTCTGTTGTCCGTGTAGAGAAGCCTGGTGTCGTGTGGGAAGAAGGCAGGAATTTTGCTCTTCCAGTTTCCTGAACGCTTGGAGGTCTGGCGACTCGGTGAAAGCAATGAAAACGGTGGGTGGGGCAACCTTACACTGGAATACATATAAATAACAATAGATGACAATGATTTAAGTGTATGGTGTGTAAACATTCCCTATTTTGTACTGATTGATACTTCCTATATGCTAATCAATGTACCTTTTTATAGGGATACCAGGAGAGGAGCTATCTGTGACAAAGAAACCCGAGGCACTGATTCACCTGAAGAGAAAGGTGTGTGACAAGGACGTGTGTGCAACCAGCTTCTGTAACGGCAATCTTGACCTTAAAACCAGTGAGCTCACTGTGTGTACGCGTGTTCTTTGCAGGGCGATGATCACATTTGCTGCAGTACTCTGTCTCCATGTGGAGGCTGGCTGGCCTACGCCTCTGCCTCCAGCGTCCGTCTCTTCCAACTCCAGTATGACAACGACAGCATCGCCCTCACTAAGGTAGAGATGGGACCGGTTTGCTAAGGTTCCTCCGTTTGTGTGGAGCTTCATGTATTGCTCTGGTGTTGTGCAAGGTAAAAGTTCCAAGGCTGTCACTCATTATTTGGATCTTTATTACATTTCTCTGTGCCTCTTGGGAGTAATCTCCGAGGCTCAAAGCACAGCGTGCATATGAAAGCTGAACTTTCTTGCGCCACATTCTCATTCATCTTTGCCATTTAAATTGATCCGCTGAAAATGAAAGTGTCAGAAGCGCCGGGCTGAGCTAGCATAAATAAACCCCACACTGAAAAAATCAAAACATTCTGGTCCATTATGCACTTCTGCTACACCTGCGAAGTGGAAATGCTAATTGCTGAACATGGGAGCAGAATGAAAGCTGATGCGCTTTATGGTTATAAATACTCTACACTTCCAGGCGGTAAGCTTGGAATGTCCTCTCCTGACAGTCGTGTGAGGTTCTATCCCACACCCCTTAAACCTTTGTTATTCCTCCTTCCTTCCAGGTTAAGCTGCCGAAGGTCCTTCGCTGGGCCAACCAGCTGTGCTTCTCCGCCGACTCCTCCAGACTTTTCGCTTCCTTCAGCCAGTCATCAGTCCTCGTCTTTGCTCTTAGCAAGTCGGAGGCCAAATACGTGCACACCCTCAAACCCAAGTCGGGTGAGACAACCGTACTAACTTCACATCTATCATGAGTACCCACTTGATTGAAAGGGAATTTAAAATGGCTTTCGGTTTCAAGTTTTCTGTCCTGTGGTTCAATCCCATTGAGATTGGTTTGGCATAACTAGTTGTGTTCTTTGTACCCCACTACCTCCCTTCTCCCTCACCACCTCCACCTGAAGTCTCTAAGCAGGCGGTTCACCTGATGTCCACAAGCGATGACGGCCAGTGGCTAGCCACCGCAAACTCTGACTGTGAGGTCCACGTCTACAACCTCAAAAAACTCAAGGTGTGAAAGGGGGCCTTACTGCATGGGTGCAACGGGAAATTCTTGTTTCCACTTGTTTTTACTTTTTTGACTCCTTACCATTGCAAATGTATCAAACCGCCTACCCGTGTCCCTGCCTGTGTCTAGTACCACTGTACGGTCCCAGTGTACGGCTCCTGTCCTAGTGCCATGGCCATTCACCCAACAGGCAGTAACGTTGTCATGGTGCACGCTGACCAGAAGGTACGTGTTCTGCCCTCATCAAATGGTTTCTTGTGTTTGGTTGTACTACGCCGTGTGTATGTTCAGTGGTGCCGACCTCACCTGCTCAACGGTGATAATGCGGACGCATCCGCAAAAGCTTGAGGAGGTGGTGGAGAAAACGGCGGGTTTATTTTACGGCCTCCCTTTTTCTCTGGCCGTAGATCTTTGAGTACTCCTTGGAGCAGAAGGAGTACACAGAGTGGAGTCGCAGCCTGGCGAAAAAGGGCCTTCACGGCTCGTGGCTTAAAAGGGTCGCACCCGTCACCCACGTCTCCTTCAGCGCCAGCAACCCAGACTACATCATCCTGCATGACATGAACATGTTCTGCATCATTGACAAGAGTCTGGTATGTGTCTGCGACCGTCGGATTCCTGCGGTGCACTGTCTTGCCGATTCAATTAACCGTCAACAACATAAAATCTGACCTAACCTCTTTTATGCACACAGCCACTTCCGGAGAAAGACTCTGACCTGTGCAATCAAAATCAACTACGTTCTATGAATGAGGCTGCAAGGGTCAAAGACAGCCATGCTTTCAAGATTTGTGAGATGTTCAAGGTAAGACTATCCATTCGGCCTTCTCAGTGTGACGTGTTTGATTGTTACCACAGGTCTAATTCACACTTTGTAGCTGCGTCCTGAAGCGTAGGCTTCAGCCTCCGTGGGCTGCATTTCTTGGATGCTATTTCCTCGAGGGCTGGTAAAGAATGCTTCTAATGCGGCCAAGAAATGCAGCCCTCGTTCTGAGGAAATTTCAAGGATACGGTTAGTCCCTCGTAGCCTCCTAGCAATGGCATTTCCAGCATCTCCTGACTTTACTTAAAATGTAAAAAAAACATTATACTTATCTACTTATTTTTTTTTTCAAGATGCTGGATGCAGATTGGGAACCCTTCTGTTTATTCAACTAAATGAATATGTTTAATCAGAAGATAATTAGCCATGCTAGCTAGTGTGACTGATCGCACTGTGTGTACTGCGTCTGTTTGTCTAATGTAAAAATAAGCCAAACATGATCTTTCACACATCACGCTTTCACACGCTAAGGGGGAAAACAACTTGGTGACATGTCAGTAGGCCACAGTGAGCAATGTCCGACCGTCTCATTTCTGCAGCGTAGGCGCTGAGACACAGCTCATTTCTAATTCCTCTGTATTTCCGTCTGTGTTTAAGAACCTGCTCTGCGTGGGCTTGATGGAGGACCATTCCCTCGTCGTGGTGGAGCGCCCCCTACTGGACATCGCCACTCGGTTACCTGCACCGGTTCGACAGAAGAAGTTTGCCACATAGAGCGAGGTCAGATAACCGTGCTGGTTTTCCTGGTGGCATCGGAGCCCTGTCAATACTGCTCGCAGCCGATATCAGTCATTTCTGGGGGGGTCCTAAAAGCTGTTGGCAAGGTCAAGCGAGGCCGGTGGCTATTGTCCTATTTAGTATGTGTATATTGAATGCAGTCATGGTGGCAGACGTGGACACTTGCTGAAAGAAAAGCCCAATAACAAGGACTTCAATGGTGTTTTTAATCAGAACAAAGATATGTGTTGTTTCACATACTAGCCCGGGCTGAGTCCAAATTTTCTCTTTACTTTTCATTCAGGTTCTATATCACGGACATCTAATGTGTAGGGCCATAAGATGCCCCCATGAGTGCATCTCAAACAAGGCCTGACTTTGGGACTGGGCAGATTGAGTTACACACAACAGTTGATTATGAGGATGTTTTAATAGAGGTTATTGAAGTCGACTCAATACTAGCGATTTTATGCTACCGGTGTCCCAAACTCCCACTCCCATGCTTTGTAAAGATTTCTAATGTAATAAATATAACTATTTCCAGAAGTGTTTCATACTGATTATTTCCCCCCCTCTGATATCTAAAGGCTGACACATTTTGAAGTAGCAGGTTAAACAAAGGGAACAAAACATACATTTGCTCGGCTCGTTCCACACATTTTCTGTATCTTTAGTGAATAATTAATGCAGCATTTTAAGGGACATTTGCCTCTGAATCCCAGGGTTCTTAACAAGATTGAAGATTCAATGTGTCATAAGATATATAATGTTTTGAAGGTAGGAGTAAAACAAAATCAGGAAAAAGTCATGCCAAAATCAAATGAATACAACCATTTCTGTTTTAGTTACTTAATCCAATGATGCGTTTTGTATACGTAGTTGTTGGGATTACACTTCAAGGGACCTACCTACTATGCCAAGAATACTAATCCAAAACCCCACGGATTACATAGTAAAAAAAATTATTCATGTTCAATTTCAAAGAGCACTTAAAATGGTTTTTAGTGTTGCCTAAATGGATAACAAGAAATTAGTTTTCAGGGCCTGTAATGCACCCTTGAATGATTTGCCTGATTCTGTGCGCGTCTGCTTGTAAGACTTTGTTTTGAGGATCGATCTTTATAGCTGCCGAGTAATCTTGAAGACCTGTCAAAAAAATACGAATGACAAAGTCAAAGTTTGACCTTGGCTGGCAGTGTCTCCTAGTATGGTGGATCAGTAAAGAGCTTATTGATGGAGCACTTAAGGAGTCTCTCCTACCTTCGGTATAGAGCTCCAGCTCACAGAAGGCAGTGCCCCGCCTCACGTGGGCTCTTGCTCGGGCCGATGCGTTGTCAGCTACGGGCGGGGTCAGAAGATCTAGGGCCTGAGGAGCACATCATGGCTATTTGGACCACCCTCCTCTTCAAATCCTGTGCCCCTTTCACATATTTTTCATGTAGCTAGATGTTTTTTGAATGTGACCATATGGCGGAGTCTGATACGCACCTTTGACGTATCATCAAGAGCTTTGTGGAGGTTTCTTAATTTGAGATGACAGGCGGCCCTGTTCGAGTAGAAGGCTGGGATCTTGCTGTTCAGCCTGATCGCCAGGTTGTATGCATTAACTGCACCTTGATAGTTTCCAGTTGCAAAGTATTTGCTAAACAAAAGCCGGTTTATAACATTAATTGATGACAAAACCATACCAATTCCAGATGTCTGGTGGATGTTTACTGTACTTACTCGCCCTTATCCTTCAACCAGTCTGGATTCCGCTCCTCATCGCTGAGATCCTTCAGTTCAGCAGCCAGCTCTGTGTTTCCTGCGCGTCTGGCCTCAGCCTGCTTTCTAAGCCACTGTTAGGACAGAAGAGCTTTGTCTAGCGTAACATAAGCAGGTCCCTTATATAGGTGGAGAGAATGGATGCTAGTCTTTGTTTTTTCACAGCTGTAAATGTTGTTTGGGCCATGTATACCAAGTTTGTTCTGCAAAGAGAGAGGGAGGGAGAAAGAAAATATCCCGGGGACAAGTGTAAACGGCGGCCAAAGAGAGTTTTTTCCAGAGCTGATTTGTGATCCGCTTTTAAATCTCCAAAGGTAGGCGGTATGTTGTCATTTTTCCTGTTTTAATGTAGCATTCATTTGGTTATACAGTCGTCAAACTGTACGGTTACTCACTGGTTCTGATCAAACTAGTAATTGACCACTTTCTCTGCAACGTGGGACATAGAGAGAGAACCAAAGGAAAGCCATACCTCCTCCTCTTCTGGCACCCGGGACTCCCGAAGGGCCGTGGGGAACACCCTCGGTGTGAATTTGATCTGGATCGTTCCCGAAGACCTCGGCGCAGGTAGGTCCACTTGTTCTTTTCTGCTGCCTGCTCTGGAGGAGGTCGGACCTGCAGGTAAGAAGATGATGAGTACGGTTTAACAAAAGGACAACAATAATAGGCTAAATAATAATCAAAGTAACCTTGGTTTAATTTACAAAAATAGGAAAGAATCAGATTTTAGGAGAATGGGCAACATAGCAGTTTCTGGGAAATAGCAGACACATACCAACCTCTTCATTTGTTGTAATACTATTTTTATTAAAAAAACAAGTGTACAGAAATATGCTCACCAGGGTTGACACTGCAGCCACGTGAAGCGTGGTGTAGGGTCTGAACTTTATCCCTTTTGGTCAGGTTGATTGGCGGTTTTTCCACAGCTGTTTGAATCTGTCTTTTTTTCCATCCCTCAAGTTCTGCTGTTGCTTTCTCTCGTTCTTCATCCTTCATCTTCTGAATCAAGTCTCTTTCTTCCTGTTCAAGCTGGCATAGTCGTGTTGATGATATAAATGTAAATAGATAACAAAGAGTCAGGTCAAAGTTTACTTTCTCTTAAATAATGACATTTTTGATCATTTCATCACACTACCTTCATCATCGTCTCCAGGGCATATTTTTTCTCTTGTTGCTTTTTCACAGCTTTTTCTTTGCGGCCATCCGCAGTCTTTTCCATATGAGCCTGCAATGCTCTTTCTCGAATTTCTTTCTTCGTCTGTTTATCATCTGAAACGTATTCAATGGAGAAAAATATAGATATGTGTCAGATCGTCTTGTCATGCATATATGGGTGCCAGAACAGCCAAAACCCAAGTCAGTTCACAACTAGTATGTTGAGGTGACAGGTACATCAGGACATTTTTTCCTTACTAATACTTAAAACGAGGTGGTCCCATAGTCGGTGGATCTTTTTCGGCAGAGAGATGACTGCTACTCCGTTTCCAATCTTGGCTGTGCTTTTCGCTTCGTCAACAGCTTCAAATAGAAATGCCTCCAACAGGAACGGTGGGAAGTGGACCTGTCGATACGTGGGGTCGCGTTGAGATGACGGGTAACACAACACAATACTTTATGAACACAAACAATGACTCGCTTATCGTGTCCAGTCAAGCTCTACCTTGAGATACTCATCTGTAGAGAGTATGTCGACGTGCTCAGCCGTAGCCCCTTTCAAAGGCACGCGTAGGTAAACCATCGATTCCGTTTGCGTCCAGGTATAATCTTTCACGATTAAAGGCATGTTTTAGCGGTGCTTATCGAGCCTAGCGAACGGACAGAAGTTTACACCCAATTGTAGGGATGAGCGGAGGTATTTAAATTAACAAAAGACTTGGCGGGGGGGGGGGGGAACTCAAGTCTCGATGGCAAGCTGCGTTTGAGACAAGTGAAGGCTATGAGGTGCTACGAGGGTGGAGGAGGACGGAAGAGTTCTAGATTATTGGCGAACTGCGTCTCGTTGCCATGGTGACATGTCTGTCTTTCTGTTTGTGAGCGCGCAAGCGTGTTCGTCTGTCAGGGGGTTGAATAATATTTTTGTTATTTATATTGTCGATGATTTGAAGAGATGGGAGTGGGGTTGCTGATGGATCTCGTGTCATGTGTATGCATATATATATGTATATATATATATATATATATAAAAGCTTTTTGAATCTTTGAATCTATATATATATATATATATTATTTATATGTGTAATATTTACATATTTGTTACAATATTTCGTATATATTTCGTATATATCTTCTACATTATAATAATGAGCCTTATAATTCGTAGGTAATTCGTGACGCTCCGACAGGGGGCGCTAAAGGGTTGGGCTTTGTCAAGGTATTCTGTAAATGCTTGTTGGTTTCGAAACAATTTATATCATGTAGCTGCCATAAGGGAAATCTGGGGAAGGATTTAATATCTAGTTCAAATGAACTACTAAATTAGAAGTTCTTACAGCATCATGACTACATTAGAGATTAGAGACACACACACACACACACACACACACACACACACACACACACACACACACACACACACACACACACACACACACACACACACACACACACACACACACACACCTCACAGAAATGGTCAGTGGATGTTTATGTTTAGAGGGCGATCATATGACAGTGTTTTAAAGACCAGAAGAACTGAAGGTCAATCTGAGCCTTTTCATTTAACACATGTCCCGTGCACTAGACCCCACAATCAGCCTTTACAATGGGAACCATTGGCATAGGACTGGTATCTATTAGCCGGGAATACAGGAAATACATAATAAAGTAAGAGTAATAAAGCAAGGTAAGACTTATTATCTTTCTCTTAGTCTACTACTCTCTTACAATCATTTATCCTACAGTATCCGTGATTATCAAGACATTAGTGGAAAAAAATCCAAGTGAGATGGAAATACTGCATACTATTGTAGACAGTTATCACAGTCATCCCGTCCAGCCTGCTGCTATGACCTCCTCTTGGAATGTAGAAACGGTGCCAAGAGGATCACAGCTGAGAGGGAAGTGAAGATGAACAGCTAGTTGAATCACACTTTAAAAATGATAATAAGAGGACAGGTGAACCGAATAAATCTATTCTATATGACCGTCAAGTTAGTCCATTCTGATAAAGAATAATCCAATTGCTTTCCTTTTTAATTCAGAACTATGACTTGGAAAAGGAATCCTGTCGCAGATTTGGAAGGATAAGACTGAGAATTAAGAATCAGCATTGTGGTAAATTATTGATGGAAGTCGTTCACCTTGTGCCTGAGTAGAGTGCATCATACCATGACATTGCAAGAAGAAATCAGATAAAGAATTGGGAAGCCATGTACTTTTTGAGCTAAATATCCCCACCATACTCTGAAAGGTTTGCTGATGACGTTTTGTGAGAAAGGTGTGGGATCGGAAACATTCACATTCAAATAAAACTAGGAACCAATCAAGTGTCTCCAATAACACTAGTAACCAATCAGTTTCTCATATGACACTAGTCACAAACCAAGTGTGTCTTATGACATAAGAGTCACTTAACGTCATAAGTAAAATCTTGTAAAATCCTAAATAAACATAAACTAACTGTATCCTATGCTTCTGTACTTCAGAAATGGAGGTGTTCATTGCTGACGGCTGGTATCCGTAAGCGTGCAATTGGTAAACACAAACTTGGCCCGCAGTAGTAAACTACAAATAAGTGTAGGTAAAGGTTTCAAATCCACACCGTGTCGGCTGACCACTGATATACGCTCATTAAAATCCCCTTCTGAAAGCTTCATCCACTCATGTGAATGAGTTTGTCTTCCGTAGAATACCTCCGGAACGAAAACCGGTTTCCGGTTCATGCTCTGTGCCGTCTCCCCCCAAAAGTTCAGCTTTATCATCATAGGAATGCTGGATCCAAGATTAAATATGACACTACAGTATTACCAAATAAATTTTCCCTCATAACACTAGTCTCTAATAAAGTGTCTCAAATGACACTAGTTAAAAATCAAGTATTACAAAGACAATTGTCAAAATGTACAGTGATTCATTATTTGAAATATGTGTAAAAAAACGTTGATGAAAATACATCTTCAGACAAATATGAATCAGTGTATCGGGCTGTGATGTCCATTGAGAGATATTTTGACTTGGACGATTGAACGATTTCAGCACATCCACCATGTGAAATGGGTTCATCTTTATTGACGGAAAAGAACACTGCAGGGGGTGAGGTGGACTGACGATAAATGAGACGAGATGAGATGAGTGCTTAAGATAGGTCACAATCTGCACACACATACTGTGCTCCAGCACATCGTTCACTTCAGATAAGTTATCTGAGAGGAAGAGAAGAGGTTCATCTTCAACCAAGGTCAAAGCCCGGCTGGTGAGAAATATGCCCTATGTCCCAGTGTAAGAAGACCGTGCATAACATCAGATGTTATTTTTCTTTTTACAAGCATTATGTTTCCTACTCCCACTCTTTCTTTCTCTCTGTCTAACAGGGACATCACACACATGTCAGGCAAGTACTTAAAGCTAAGGCAGGGCATGGACAGCCAGTGATATTGAATATCCTTATTTTCTTTATGGTCGGTATGGTAAGAGAATTACAAGAAATATGACTAGAAATGCATCCTAAATAAATTCCCTACCCTAGCTTTAACCTTACATGTTTTAAGGAACACATGATTTAATGAGAATGTTAAAGGTTACATTAAACAAAATCAATTATAATAGCCAAACAATATCGCCTTACATAATGTCCTGTTTGAAATTGGCTGAACTTTGTAATCTTACACATACACTTAGTTCAGGTCTTCAGTGGAAAAGCAGCTAAAAACCTTGATTGTCCAAACAGCTTTGTAATTCGTCTTTGAGTTTCCCTCTGAGGATGTATCAATCTATAAGAATAAATGCCATTTAGTAGACACCATCTCAAGTGTATCACAATGGCATTGGTGCATTTGTTATTGGCATGGCTAAATGCGTGAGTGAGCTACCCACAAATAATGGATTAATAAATAGATTTTTTGGTTGTGGTTATGGGATTTGTTATTTCAAATACCACAGTCTTCTTGAAACTAACGACCACACCCCTGTAGCTCGGCTATGTCTTAAGATGGTGCTGCATGCCCATCAATTGTATCCCTTTGTTAAGCTTTCTTCTGTGGAAGCAAAATTCTTTGGCATGGATTTTTTATTACACTTTATATTTCAGATAAAGACTTCGCAAGATAAGTTGTACATAAGTTAAACACCGATGATTAACAGCCAAGGTTTACTGTCACAATGTAATAAAATGTTTCTGATGTCATTTGATGTTACAGAGATGATATTGTACTTCATTGATCATATCATGGATCATAATGAGACCATTGACAAAGCTCTCACTTGTAGATTGAATATTATTATAATATTAATAATTATTAAATAATATTATAAGTTTTAAAAGTTTGATAAAACAATGAGGTTTTTGTGGACTGAAATATGATTTCCATTCAACACCACTCACTAGAATACTATCCTTCCCCCGCTGGAGGGAGTTAAATATGGCCTGTCGACCAATCACATGCGTAGGATATTATCAAACATTTATGACATCGGCGTCAATGTTTTTGTTTCAATGGAAATACAAATAATTCTAATGACCTATGATTTTGGCCTTTGACTGTAATCCAATGCACTCACTGGACATTCATATAAACCTAAAAAGTTAAAATGTAGTTTCTAATTTCAGGATCTATTTCTTCAAGCAAAGCCTGGATAGGGCATTGAACTTCCCTTAACCCCTGCTTGTTTACTCAATGTGACCAACTCCAAATGTCCAGTCCTGCAAACATAAGCTGAGGAAAAACTGAAAATGACAGTAAAAAAGAGCAGCAACACACAGCAAGGTGGATCCAACATCATGAGATGTCAGGATAGTTTGAAGGTAGGCCCAATCACCACAACGATGGCAAATATTCAGCATTTATGCTTTATCACCTACCATCCATAAAATTGATATCATAAAACGGTTTGGCTAAAACTAGTTTGTGGCATAAGAGTTTATAATGAACCAAAATGATGGTTTTTCTCTGGTGGAGCTCAAATTGTTTTTGATGCAAAGCCTCAAGCCTTTGCTGCGCTTTGCCAGGAGTTGACAGGAGTAACACACACACACACACACACACACAAAAAATACACATTCAGAATATACACCCAAAATACAAATACAAACACTGACACACACAGACAAACACAGACACACACACACACACACACACACACACACGCATACCAATGTTATATCTTCCAGGCACATCGGCATGCATTTTATAAGATACGATTCTCTCTTATTTCCAGATGGGAAAATGCGTCATAGCAGTAAGTACAGGACAGTGGCATCAATTAAAAAGAGATGGAAAATCTAATTCAAATAAGAGCAATAAAAAGCTATGTGATAAGATTACAGAAGAAAAAATATCCCTGCACATGGTTGTTTTTTTCGGAGCGCAACTGCAAGTGGGTTCAAGGTACACCCAACCACAAAGCCGGCTATAGTCATCAATTCCCTCCATAGTCTCATTGTTAATAGATCAGCCATTGCTCAAGGACGGAGGCAGTGGATCCATCTGTGACTACAAATAGGAGGCTCACCCCCTATTGGCGATTCCAGTCCCTGAGCGGGTGTGAGGTGTCAGATCCTTGACAACATGGGTGCCAAGGGCTTCTTCGTCAGTAAAGCGGTCGGGGTGGTGGGGATCGTTCTGGGCGCTGTGGGCCTGGCTGCCATCATCGCCCTGTCGGTGGTCTACTCCCAGGAGAAGGCCAACCCCGACTGCCCGGTGGCCCCCACGGATGGAACGGGCACCACACTCCCCACAGTCACCACCCCTGCGCCTTCCAATGAACCCTGGGACAAGTACCGTCTGCCCCAGAGCCTGGTGCCGGAAACCTACACTGTCACACTGCACCCCAGGCTGATACCAGACCCCAACACCAAGCTTTACATTTTTACAGGTAAGCTAAGATGAAAAGACAAAAAGGCGTTGTGGAAAGTCACTCTGCATGCTTTGTGAAGAAAAGGGGATGAATCAGTGTGTGTGAGAGCCTGATAAGGGAATGGATCTCATTCTGTCCTATTATCACTCTCAGTAGAATGTGTTTTTGGTAACTACCGTGGGAATCTCATTTCTCTTTGTATTTGAAAGAAAAAGCCCATCTTGAATATGTACAGTATAGGATGTTCCGCATGTTGTACAGTGAATCAGGATTTATAATATTCAGAGTAACGTGTGTGGTTGTGTGCGACATTCATCTTGTGTATGGTATGCTTATGTATGCGTGCATGGTTTCAGAAAAAGTCTAAGAACCAATGACTATGGTAAAAGTCCTCCATAACATGCAACTCAAAAGCCCTCAAGAGGTGAATCCATTTGTATCACCTCAAATTTGTTCTTTTCCTCATCTGGCTCATCTGTGCAGGCACCTCCCATGTGGTGTTCAAGTGTGTGAAGGAGACTCAATTGATCCTGATCCATTCCAACAAGCTCAACTACACCAAGGCTGGGGACGGACCCTTAGCCACCCTCACTACGGAGGGCGGAGGAGCCCTGGCCCCGGCCATCAAGTCCTCCCGGCTGGTGGAAAAAACCCAATACCTGGTGCTGCAGCTCAGTCGTTCACTGCTCAAGGATCAGAAGTACAGGCTCTCCACCACCTTCACTGGGGAACTCGCCGATGACCTGGGCGGCTTCTACAGGAGCGAATACCTGGAAAGTGGTGTAAAGAAGTAGGTTTATTATTTCGTGTTTAGCATGTGCAGAGATATTTTAATACATTGGGCCGCCCCTTTGTGAACTTTGTCCTTTTAGGGAATTAAGGAACAGATAGGAAATGCTGAAAAGTTGTTATGTTTATTCAAGATAATATTTATCCTGCTTCATTACCTTTCTTTTTTCATTGTGGAAATATATGTGTGTATATATGTGTGTGTGTGTGTGTGTGTGTGTGTGTATATATATATTATAATGTATATCATATATATATGTAGCATGCTATCTTATAGTAGCATCAATATATTTTCCCGCATTATCAGATTCTAAATGTTGTTTATGGACTGCAGAGGCTGACTCGCCATAACCCTAATCTTAGCTGTAATCTTTGCCATAAACACGTCAATAAAATAGCCTTTCAAGGATCTGAAGTGTCATGAACAAAACAAGGTCATTCTCAAACGTATTTATCTTCATCCTTTGGGAGCGTACATTATTCCACAACATATGTCTTATATATTATATTTAAAATCGATGAAAACTAAACTTTTATCCTGGCACACTACACTATCCTGCCCACTAACGTAAAAAACATGTACTAACAATTTCCCATTTTTGCCAGGATTGTTGCCACCACACAAATGCAGCCGACGGATGCTAGGAAGGCGTTTCCGTGTTTTGACGAGCCTGCGATGAAAGCGATCTTTCACATCACGCTGATCCACGCCCACGGCACCAGAGCTCTATCCAATGGCATGGAGAAAGGTGAGCGGATCCGTTCATCAACATCAAAATGTATGCCGTGGAATAAGTGAAACAATATAGATCAGGAAATATAATCCACTATATTAACTATTATAATCCACTTATAGTGGCTTATGATCATGTAACGATTTCGGATAGATTAATAAAAAAAAACTATTAACATAACCCAGGGAAAGGTTTTTACCTGAATACAAAGAAAATGGTTTTCTATACTTACTTACAACTTCTATATTAAAATATTTGTTTACAGAAATAACGATTACTTATTCCCTGTCTCTTCATAAGGAACAACTAATGAAACTATCAATGGCATGCCGGTCAAGGTCACCACCTTTGAGCCAACCAAGAAAATGTCAACATACTTGCTGGCATTTATTGTCAGTGACTTTGACTTCATTGAAACAATGCTGGATGGAGTTTTGGTAATTCGCATGATCCCTCTCTTGTGCACACTTACGTGCGATCTGCTTCATCTCTACTATGTGTGTCCTTATGGGGGCTTATACTGTAGGTCCACATCTTTACTCTGTGTGTCCCTATGGGGGCTTATAATGTAGATCCGGATATTTGCACGGAAGGAAGCGATCGCAGCAAAGCAGGGAGAATACGCTCTGCAAGTCACTGGGCCAATCCTCAAGTTCTTTGAGGCTTATTACAATGCACGTTATCCTCTTCCTAAATCAGGTAATGACCACCGCTTGATCCATCTTTGTTGCAACAATTCAAGATGTCTGATGTCTTAGTGTGTGCGTGTGCGTGTGCGTGTGTGTGTGTGTGTATAGCATCTTATTTTAGTTATGTAGGCACTGTATCGATACAAATGCATGAATACAGAGACAATCAGTGTATTATGACGGGCATGACTGCGAACCAAAGTCTGTGGTGTTTTTGTGTCCATCTAGATCAGATAGCGCTTCCAGATTTTAATGCTGGCGCAATGGAGAACTGGGGCCTGATCACATACAGGGAGACGGCTCTTCTCTACGACAAGCAATACTCCTCCAATTCCAACAAAGAACGCATTGCATCCATCATCTCTCACGAGCTGGCTCACATGGCATGTTTCTCTTTCACACACAGATTTTTTTTTTCAGAATAATTGTTCATTGATTGTTGATGACGACGATGATGTGCATTATTATTATTATGATGTTACAGTTGCAAAAAAAATAGCATCTCAAGGCCCTTTGTTTGGTTCTCCAGTGGTTCGGTAACCTGGTCACGCTGCGCTGGTGGAATGACCTGTGGCTGAACGAGGGCTTTGCTTCCTACGTGGAATTCCTGGGAGCGGACCATGCCGAGCCAGGTTGGGGCGTGGTAAGGAACCCTTGAGAGACAGTGCTGTCCTGGGTCAACACAACACTTTAACAAAATAACAGCGGTCGAAAAAGCCGTAGTTTGAAAGATAAAGACTTTATTATCACATGTCAACAAGCCTGAATTGGTTGGCACAGAACTTCCCTTCTGGAATCAAGCCTCATGTTATATTTCACAAAATGTGTGGATCCCTCCTGCATGCACTGACCAATCCCAACTTGTTATGTATTGGGCCTAGAAGTTAGGCATCTCCCGTGTCCCCCAGCCCAGTTTCCCCTTAACCTGCTCCACACTTCTCGGGATTTTCAGTAGATAACGACCTAAAGAATAGACCTCCTCCTTATCCACATAACAGTTGAATCAGAATCAAGGCAGTGAGATACTTTGATTTAAATCTACTTGTCTCCTTCTTGATTCAACTGATATAAAACAGACATAATAACCCACATGTATGATGAAATCTTCTAACGATCACAAGCTTGAGGTAGTTGACATGTGTGACAAAAACAATCTTGAGTAAAGTAACAAAGCTAACAAATATACCACATATACGAGTAAACATAAAGATGTGACATGGATGGGCACATGGACAATCAAATATTTGACAACTATACCACTGTGGCGAATATGTTCATAAAACCAGCAGTGTTTGACTTTGACTGTAGCATAAACTAGTTAACCTTTAACCTACAAGTCAGTATAAGTTGAGTGAGAGGAAGATGATGGGGGGGCCCTTCTTCTTTGTTGCCGTCATAAAGCCCTCCCCGCCTCTTCCTGTAGGGATGAGGTGAGCCCGGTATAGGCAAGGCAAGCGTGCTCCCCACCATCGGCGCGCACGCGCACCTTCTAACGCTCAGAGAGCAAGAGAGAAAGGAGCGCTGGACAGGACTGAGGCTGCAAGGGAAGCTTGCCTGCCTCCAGTCAGCTGATGACTCTGTGTCCCACTCAATTCTAAAAAATGCAGCTATCGATGAGGAAATCCTAATTTTTACGATAAAGGCTCGCCTCCAGGTGCTGCCAACTAAACTGAATCTGTCCATCTGGTATCCCAATAATCATGACTCTCACTGTCTCACACCATGGACAGCGTCAGACCATAGAGTCGTATGTCCCACATTTTAAACGGCTGTAATGTTTACCAAGGACTATATATACTCATAGCCAGGCATGACAGGATTGTTAACATTATCACCAAAGATGTGTCACCCATGTTTTATTCCTCTGTTTTGTTCTACAAACATTCATATGTGAAACCACAAATGTTTCAATGCAATGACCCCCATGTATTTAAAGGTATAACAGCAAATACACCGGATGTCATTGTGATTGATGAGAATAGCAGAGAGGTTTTCCTATGGGAACTTGGTTGCACTTCCGACTCAAGTTTAGAGGAAGCTTTCCTTACTAAACAAGTTAAATACCAACCATTAGTGCAAGCTATTATACGTTTAGGCTATAAATGCAAGCTCATTGTTTTTATTTTCGGCAGCCTAGGTCATGTCCACAGGCTGGTGGTCAGAGGCTTGAGAATTATGAGGTTGTCCAAATGTAAAGCAAAGCAGCTTGCAACATATTGCTCAATCTCCTCCATTATAGGCAGCCAAGCTATTTGGAGGAGGAGGTGTTTTCTGTACCCATTGATTTTCTCTGTCTGTTAACAGACTGTGTGCAACCAACGTTGATTGAATAAGCTCATGTGTACGTATTGTCTATTCTGTGCATGTGTGACTCAAGTACTGCAACATGTTGTTTCGAGGATGTAGGGCATCAAAAGCAACTGAAAATATTTGTGCCCTTGCAATGTATTTTATAAATGCGGACACAAATAAAGACATTGAAATGTGTGTGTGTGTGTGTGTGTGTGTGCGTGTGTGTCTGTGTGTGTGTGTGCGTGTGCGTGTGTGATAATGTGCCCTTGCCCTCCCATCAGAAAGACCTCACGGTGCTCAGCGACATCCACAGGGTGTTTGCCGTGGACGCCCTGGCCTCCTCCCACCCCCTGTCCTCCAAAGCGGAAGACATCCAGCGACCGGAGCAGATCAGTGAACTGTTCGATGCCATCTCATACAGCAAGGTGCAGTTTACCATATACATATATATATCATTTACCATTAATACAGTTTGGACCCGTGGTGCCGTACATGTATGGTGTGTTTCTGTGTGTGTACATATATATATATATATATTTGCGTGATGGCTGTCTTTACGTAATGTACTGAAACATTTCTGGGGTACAATGTGAGATGGGGTACTTGATCAATCGGCAACTCTTGATGATGGAGGATTCTTCTCTTCAGGGAGCGGCCGTTCTGAGGATGCTGTCTGGTTTCCTGACGGAAGAGGTCTTCAAAAAGGGCCTCAGTGTAAGTGCTGTTGAGATCTTCTTAAACAAGTCCATATTTTGTGACACTTTCTCCCTGTGCATGTGCTATTAGCATCAAGATGTGTCCTTCATCAAGCACTGCTCATTTTATGCCAAAACCATTAAACTGTAGCCAAGATCGACACTGACAATAAAAAAGCAAAGTTTCTCTTTGTATCCTGCAGACCTACCTGAATAAGTTTGCCTATGGGAATACAGTCTACACAGACCTGTGGGATCACCTGCAAATGGTGGGTATTGCTCCTCAAAAAAGAAACTGTTTCTGTATAGCAACGAGCTACAGTACACGCACCATAGAGTTCATTGCACACTATATAAGCAGGTTTAACATTGTTCTCTACATCGTCCTGTCGCTAGGCTGTTGTGGAGAGTGGAAAAACACTCCCAGGGACGGTCCATGAAATCATGAACACCTGGGTGCTTCAGATGGGCTTCCCGGTAATCACAATAAACACTGCTACGGGTCTTGTGACCCAAAAGCATTTCCTTCTGGACCCCGATTCCTCTGTAGATGCATCGCCATACAAGTAAGTATCTCCTTCCCTTCCTCGCTCTCTTCCTTTTATCCTTCATCCTTCCTTCCCCTCTTTCTACCCCTCTCTCTCCCTCTTTTAACCTTCCTTCGTAGCTTTCTTCCTCTCCCTCGAACTTTATTCCATCCATCCATCCTCTTCTTCCCCTCTCTCTCCCTCTTGTTTCCTTCCTTTGTCTTTCTTCCCCTCGCTCTCCCTCTCTTCCTCTCTTCCTTCCTATCTTTACGTCTTCCTCCCTCCCTTTATTGATCGTTCCTTCCTCTCTACCTACCCCCTTCCCTCTCTCTCACCATTCCTTGCCATATTTATAAAAGACTAAAACAGATAAAGGCAAAAACAATCTTCCAAAATTAATCCAGCTAAATACAGTATTGATAGTTAAACATGGTAATTAAAGTAATCATGTTTAATTTTAATTGACTACTTTTTTCTCTCAGTTATGAGTGGTTTGTTCCTATTACGTGGATGAAGACCAAAGCCATTGCGCCTCCTAGATGGTTGATAAGCAAATCAGGTAAAGTCCTTTTGGTGATTTTAATCAGTCTATTGCTTGTTCTGTGACGGACTCACAGGCAAATGACGGCGCTGTAGCAAAGTGCCCGGCTAAAGATTTGTAGTGTCTTTTTTAAATTTTTACTATCTTTATTATTGGAGTGGTTTCAGTTGAGATCAATAGACTGAAGTGTTAGAAAAACACAATATTTTGGAGATATCTTTTTTCTGAGTTTTGTTGTTATGTTTTGATCTTCATCTAGAGGTCGTGGATGAGATGAAAGTAATATCTGGGGAATGGGTGTTGGCCAACCTGGATACAGTGGGCTACTACAGAGTCAACTATGACCAGGCCAACTGGGACAGTCTCCTCAAAGCTCTGACGAGCAACCCTCTAGTGAGCAGCTATTCAAAACATTATATGATGCATTATCAATTATCAAATCAATAATAATGAATAATAATAATAACTATATAATTTGTTATTATTATTATGGAGCACCTTGTTTGCAAAGTTCTTTGCTTGCCAAATGAAGCAGTATAAAAGTACAATTGTAAAGTGACGATAGTAGCGATAAGTGAAAATTTCAATTTGAACAGTTAATAAAGAAAAGCAGTAACCTAACAATGTCACATTAAGACATGCTTCAGATGGCTCATTCATTCCCTGTCTTCCAGGATATCCCCAAGATCAACAGAGCTCAGCTGATAGATGACGCCTTCAACCTTGCCAGGTAAGGAGAGAACGATTAGACGATGTGGATGGCTGATGATACCCATGTCCACCCATCCCACATTCCCCTTCTAGCTCCCCCCCCCGTGCCCTGTCCTCATCGCCGCCATCATCATGCCTGTTTCTAGCTATAAGTGACAGCTTACACCAGGTGTGTGTGCAGTGATTCAGTCGTCGTCGTCCCCCCTCCCTACATTGTTTGACATAAGCCCCAATACTTTGGGTGGGGAATTGGGAGGAGAGTGATCTATGTTCTTGTTTTTGCTTTAAACACATTATCTATTGATATTACACTGAACATCAGCAGCACCCTCATCATTGAAGAGTCACATGGTACTGCTTTGTAGAACCGTATGAAAGAGCAGCAAAAGATGAAAGCCAACAAGTTGCAATTGCCATTCACATGATTCTGTAATCCGCACACAGGGCAAAGGAGATCCCCACAATTCTTGCTCTTAGGACGACGCAGTACCTTATACTGGAAACAGAGTACATGCCCTGGGAGTCTGCCTTGGACAACCTGGACTTCTTCTACCTCATGTTCGACCGCAGTGAGGTGCTGGGGCCCATGCAGGTCGGTGGTCATAACAATAGTTTTAAAGGGAAACCGAATGGGATGGGTTGTGCCTAATCGCACGTTGCATATGGAGATCATTTCACACCACATCACCGCTGTCATGCTGACCATATATTTCTCTTTCCTTTAGGCTTATTTGTTGAAACAGGTGACTCCCCTGTTTGAACACTTTAGGATCCTTACTGGTGACTGGACCATCATACCAACCGGCCACATGGATCAGTGAGTAAAGCACACATACTTTCTCACCCAATTTCCCCTTGCTACGTTTATAAGTATGTGCGTAAGCAACACTAGCAATAGCTGATTACTGATTATCTCTGGACTTTTGTTCTGGTGTCTAGCCGCTAAACAGCTCTCTCCTCCAGGTACAACCAGGTGAACGCCATCGGCAAGGCCTGCAGCACGGGGCTACCTGAGTGTCAGGCCCTTGTACAAGGCTGGTTCGCAAGCTGGATGGCTGACCCTGCAGTTAACCTGTGCGTGAATAAGTCATTAAGTAATTTGTAAACTCATGACTAAACTCAAACTTCATTCTATTGTCTGTTTCTTCATTTGAATCATTCTATTCTAGCTATTCCATTTTCGTAATATTGTCGTTAACATTCTGTATTAATCTCTAATCTCCCGGGCTGAATAAACTATATCAGCTGCATAGTCTCTACATAGTTTAGATCAGTTCTTGCTGAGGCTAACGGTGAGCTTTTATTTTCTTCAGGATCGAACCCAACCTGCGCTCCACCGTGTACTGCAGCGCTATCGCAGCAGGGGGCGCCAAAGAGTGGGACTTTGCTTGGGATCAATTCCAGAAAGCCAGCATTGCTACTGAGGCTGAAAAACTGCGAGCGGCACTCGCCTGCACAAAAGAACCGTGGCTCCTTAACAGGTCAGCCGGACGCTACCACTGTTGTGACATAACTAGAGCGTTGTACTGGCCCTTCCCAACGCATGCGCATGCACACAATGGCACTATAATATATTAGATTATATTTGATGACATTTGATTTCCTCCCCACAATCAGGTACCTGGAGTACACCCTGAATCCATCTCTTATCCGCAAGCAAGACGCCACATCCACCATAGTCTACATCGCCTCCAACGTGGTTGGACAGCCTCTGGCCTGGGACTTCATCCGGGACCGCTGGTCCTACATTTTCAACCAGTAAGTCCTGGTCTTAGGTCTCAGGCCTGGGATTGGAGGTTTCGCTCGAATGTCTGTTAACAAAGCATATAGAGAACAACAAAGACCATTTGCACCTTCAATAGCCAGTATAATCCATATTGACGCCCAAAAATCGCCCATATGTGGATTCCTAGGATTCCATTGAACTCACCTTGTTTTAGAGCCCAATGTAGGAATGGGATTGTGAAACGGTAGTTTCCCACCAACAGGAAGGGTTCTTATCTTGTCCAGTCAATGTTATTTATATGGCCCTTAGTCCCAGTTAGGGTTTCACAGCAGGCCACCTTATACGACCCAACCCCCGTAGCCCGTAGGTACAAATCGCCCGTAATTATCGAGAAAGAAATCTTGATAAGGAACGCAGACCCTCCTCCAGGGAGGGTTATGAGATTGACAGACGTAACAAAAGCATAACAAGCAAAACGTTGACATAAAGTTATGTTGTTAGTTTGTCTTACGTCCTTGTCATCCTCATCCACAGGTACGGAGGCGGCTCCTTTTCCTTCTCCAACCTCATCAACGGAGTTACCGAGAGGTTTTCCTCTAAGTTTGAGCTGCAGCAGGTTCGTTTATTTTTATTTTTAATTTTTTAAGCACATCCAAAATATTGAACACATGTAAATCTAAAATTGTTCCACCAGGCACAAGCTTCAGCAACACACACACACACGCACGCACGCACGCACGCACGCACGCACGCACTCACACAAACACTCACACAAACACTCACACTCACACAAACACTCACACTCACACAAACACTCACACAAACACTCACACAAACACATACAAACTATATAAATGTTCTTCTGAATAAAATAACAGAAACAAACCTTACTTCAAATCCTGTTTTTGTCAAAGCTGGAGCAGTTCAAGAAAGACAACGAAGCGGTGGGTTTCGGCTCAGGGACCCTGGCGGTGGAGCAGGCCATTGAGAGAACCAAAGCAAACATGAGGTGGATCTCTGAGAACAAACAACAGGTTCTCCAGTGGTTCGTGGATAACTCCCTACCATAAGGAACTCCTCCTCATGCACATTGGAATGTTATTTTTTCATTTTATTTTTGTTTATAGAAAATGTTTATGATGGACACCCAACTTCATCTTTTTTAACTTTTGTACTTTTAATTTTTGATCTGTAAATAATTGAAATTGTTTGTTCATAATTGGTGGACTTTATAATGACTACTGAAATCTTCATTCATACTGTATATCATAACCTACTCAAAATACAAATATTTGCAATAAAGGAACCATCGAAACTGATTATGAATCTGATTCATACATTTGTGAACTGAGAAAGAAACACATTTATATTATTATTAAAAAAAAAGGATTATTATTATTTTTAAGTTATTCACAGTATATGTGGATACCTATAGCTGTTCTAGTTAGTAGTAGTGGTAGTATTATTATTTTTTTCAAATAAAACAGAATAAGAAGACGCACCAATTATTCTTTGTTGGTGTGATAAATAAACACAATAACAAGTCAATAATTACAATGAGAAAGGCTTGAAGAGAAAATATTGCCAACATCATGTGTAACAGGTCATAGAAACCTTAAGCACAGGAACAAGTTAATACCAGAAAGTCATGCATGAATAAAATAACATGCCTTACATCTACTAGCGTTTGGGCTGTTTCTCACTAGTTTATATATAGAATCCGGGCCTATAAAGTCACACACAATCGTCGCCTGCTAAGAAAACAGCTTGCAGCCCCACATTCATATTGCACAGAAATTAAAGACTAACAACAAAAAAAAAATGCAATAAAGTGATAAACAAGATGGGTGGTGAGGGTAATATTTCTGTGTCAGTTGGAGGTTTTGGTTGAAGAGAATACCAGAGCAAAGTGTTGTTAGCAGCTTAAGGGGCGTTGTTATATTCAGGTAGCCTACTACAAATTTTGGACCTATAACACAAACAGACAAACCGATAACCCACTTCATACTTCATAACTACAATTTGCTGTTTCGTTACCCAATCGACTGGATTTGAGGGGCTTGCGGAGAAACAAAGAGAGGAACACAACACTTTTTAACCTCATTGTTCTCATATGCTAAAGTAGCTGTAGGTTGTGTTGATTCCATGTAGGCCTACTTTACTCTTGGGAAATAAAAAAGATATGCTGTATTTGAAACCATTGGTTTTTTTGATGTGTGTGTTCTATACATCAGAATGTGAGGTCCCACAAGAAAATACTTTGAGAGATATTCCCCTTCAGTCGTGTCTCTTTGCCCTGACAAAACAAAGTGATACACTAAACAGAGAGATTAGAAAACCTAAGGTCGTCTGGTTTTATGTGAAGAGTTCCCATGCCGATGTTACGCACAGCAGCGCATTTGTATGAGAACTGTCTACAGGCCTACACTCGAAAGTGTGATTTACGTCACCTGTTTATCCTTCAACTGCCTGATAAAATGTGATATGAGTTCATTCCCCACTCTTACTGCCCCTCCATTAACGGATGGCTATCTCCACCTCGGACAATAAATCAACCATTTGTGTTGAGGAGTCACTACAGTACAGACAGGAAACCGGTAGTTAAATGCCAGTGGGTTGTGGTAATAACAGAGCGAGTTTAACCCTGTATGTAGCTGTTGTTTAAATGATTTGAACTGGGGATTTCATTTGCTTGACATCTTGTCTCCGTTGTGAATCCTGTTCCAGGATGGGTTCGGTGGATACGTGTTGCCCGGTCAGCAAGTGGTGCGCTATCAGTGTGGTTCTAGCCATGGTCTCTGTGACAACGATTGTCACTTTGTGGACCCTTACCCTCACTGGCATTGAGGCTCGTACTCCTCCATGGACCAGGTAATATTTTGATCGAAACTTTGGTTCCTACGGCATTTCTCTCTGCACGTTGTGTCATCCCATTTGTTGAATCAGTAACGATCACTGGAAGAACATGTATAAGGGGCTCTAGGATGAATACTCTATATTGAAACATTAGCCTGAGAATTATTTGGACTCATTTCCAGGAATGAGATATGCTCAAAATATTTCGAAAGAAAATGCAGTGCTTGAAATTAGGAATGTAGCAAGACCAGCAAACACATGTCATGGGTCTATAATGGATCACGTGGGATTTGGTATTCATGATGGCGACTCACACAACGTTCGATATGGATGGCTGAATTAACTATGGTTACAAATGTCACATGATGGCAACTATTTATTACTTTTATTACTATTAATATTATGACTCTTATCACCCTTTACCGCACGGTGTGCCTGCTGCCAAATCAGCGTTTGTGGATACCATGTCCATAGTGCATTTATTCTGTTGGTTCAGTCGCAGGGGTTCAGCTTTTGAAGGGGGGGGGGGGGGGGGGGGGGGACCATTGCTGACCAGTAGTCCGACAGATGTTACACACAGAGAAGTTCTCAACCGCTGAGGCACTTTTGACAGTTTTATTTTAAGCTCCAAAAAAATGACAGAGAAGCGTACCTGAGCTCATGGCTTGCTACTTGCATGAGTTCTACGTGTTATCTTTGTGTTCTTTCATATTTTTTTTTACTAATTATATTGCCTGGTCCTCAGCCACCGTCTGCCCACCACGCTGAAGCCCCTCAAGTACACCGTGACCCTGTGGCCCCGCCTCACCCCTGACCCCAACGGCCTCTATCTGTTCACAGGTGAGAAGGAGGCGGAGCTAACACTAACGTAGCATAAAACAGTTTGGGCTGCCAACAGTGTGCCCATCCAGGTGGGTTTTATTCAGGATAGGGTTTAGGATAAGGATAGGGTTGTTGTTTAATAAGGCAGAGCGAATATTTATCCGGCCTATCTTAGATCCTTAAATGACCCATGCAGTCACAGCCTGATCCTGGGGGGTTGTTAAAGTTGCCCGCTCGGCCCCTTTCTCTCTCACTCCCCTCTCTCTCTCTCTCTCTCTCTCTCTCTCTCTCTCTCTCTTCTCTCTCTCTCTCTCTCTCTCTCTCTCTCTCTCTCTCTCACTCCCCTCCTCTCTCCTCTCCTCTCTCCTCCCCTCTCTCTCTCTCTCTCTCTCTCTCTCTCTCTCTCTCTCTCTCTCTCTCTCTCTCTCTCCCTCTCTCTCTCCCTCTCTCTCCCTCTCTCCATCTTGTCTACCAGGTAACTCCACGGTGGAGTTTGAGTGCGTGGAAGAGACGGATCTCATTCTGATCCACTCCAACAGGCTCAACTACACCGTTCCGGAGAACAGACACCTGGGCGTCGTCAGTGCTCCAGGTATAGCCTACACAACATCCACCATCGCTTTTGTCCGAATATTGTCCAATCATTCATCACCAGTTCAACGGGTGACATGGATCTACTCCTCTAACAGTAAACATTACATTTCCATCCACCATCATTCGGGAGGGAGGAGAGCAGGGCCGTCTCTCTCTCTCCCACCCTTTTTTTTTCTTCAAGATTCAAGATTCAAGATGGTTTTATTGTCATATGCACAACAATTACAGAGCATTCGCTGGGAATGGAATTCTTTAGTCTTGACCTGTGACCCCCTACCCCAGACGGCGTGTTTGCCCCGGGGGTCAGGTTGTCCTGGCTGGAGGGTTCCACTCAGTACCTGGTCCTGCAGCTGTACAGTAAGCTAGTCAAGGGACAGAGGTACCGGCTGTACACTGCGTTCACCGGGGAGCTGGCCGACGACCTGGCCGGCTTCTACAGGAGCGAATACCTTGAGGACGGAGTGAAAAAGTAATTTTATTACTTATTTTTTCATAATGCTTATCCAAACACCGTAGGTCTTTTCTATCTCTTTGCTCATTTATTTCTCTTTTACCTGTTGACCTAATGTTTTCAATAGTGTTTTATTCCCTTATCTGAGCAACACTCTCATGACACTTTCCCTTAGGTGTAAAAACAATATTTATTATCCTTCGGGAAGTTATTTCACAGCAGTAAATTATGAGGTCATATATCTCTTGGTGGTTCAATAAAAGAATGAATCTGAACGTGTGATTTATTGGGTTTGCTCTGTGTCTGCTGTTCTCCTAATACTCTTGTCTTTGTTCATTCCAATTTGATGAATTGTTTGATCTAAAAAAACATTTCTCCATTGTTTTGTCCCTACTCAGAATTGTCGCCACCTCTCAAATGCATCCAACTCACGCAAGAAAGACGTTCCCGTGCTTTGATGAGCCTGCCATGAAAGCAGTCTTCCACATCACTCTGATCCACCCGCGGGGGACCACAGCGCTCTCCAACGGCTTAGAGACAAGTGGGTCCGATCAACAAGTCCTTCCCACAGAACCCCAATGATTTTCCAATAACATTTCCCTCATTTCCAATGTGGTGGTTGTTGGCGTTTGTTATCCAACCGTAAAGCATTTGAAAGTCTCAAGGGTTTTAAAAGTCCAATAATTTAAATATTCTTCTGAAATATGAGTATAGAGACAGGCAATAATAATAATAATAATACATTTAATTTAGAGGCGCCTTTCAAAACACCCAAGGTCACCTTACAGAGCATATAGTCATCATACATTTTTTAAAAAACAAGACATTGTGGAAAAAATAAATAAATAAATAAATAAATAAACATAAGCAATAAGAAATAAATAAAACAAAAACAAGACAAAACAAAACAAAAAAACAAACAAAACAGTGATCAGTTAGACGTTGTGTGCGAGTTTGAACAGGTGAGTTTTGAGTTGTGACTTGAAGGTTGTAATGGTGTCTGACTGTTTTATGTGTGGGGGGAGGGAGTTCCAGAGCCTGGGTGCTGAACAGCTGAATGACCGGGCACCCATTGAAGTGAGTCGTGATGTGGGGATACATAGTAGTCCAGCAGAGGTTGAGCGGAGGGAGCGGGAGGGAGTGTATTCTTGGAGGAGGTCGCAGAGATAACTGGGGGCTAGGTTGTGGAGAGCTTTGTAGGTGAGGAGTAGGGTTTTGTATTGGATGCGGTAGTGTACTGGGAGCCAGTGAAGTTGAATGAGGACAGGGGTGATGTGGTCAGATGATTTGGTGCGGGTGATGATCCGGGCGGCTGAGTTCTGAATGATCTGCAGTCTGTTGATGAGTTTGGTGGGGAGTCCGGTGAGGAGGGCGTTGCAGTAGTCTATGCGTGATGTGACAAATGAGTGAACTAGGATTTCAGTGCTGGATTGGGTCAGTGATGGGCGGAGTCTGGCGATGTTGCGGAGGTGGAAGAATGCAGTCCGGGTGATGTTGTGAATATGGGGTGCGAATGAGAGGGTGTTGTCCAGGATGACGCCGAGGCTCTTGACTTTGGAGGAGAAGGGTACTGGGAATCCATCGATAATTATGAGTGGAGCTGGGGTGTGTTGTGATTTAGTGAGGGTGGATTTGGATCCGATGAGCAGGGCCTCGGTCTTGTTTCCATTGAGTTTCAGGAAGTTCCTGCTCAACCAGCTCCGGATCTCTTCCAGGCACGTGATGAGGGAAGTGGGGGGGATGGCAGCGGTGGGTTTGGTGGAGATGTAGACCTGTGTGTCGTCAGCGTAGCAGTGAAAATGAACCCCATGGTGACGGAGGAGTGTGCCCAGCGGGAGGAGGTAAGTGGTGAAGAGGAGTGGACCCAAGACTGACCCCTGGGGGACACCCAGTGAGACACCTGAACACCCAGACTTGTGGTTGCTTAGTTGAACAAATTGTTGACGGCCGGTGAGGTAGGATGTAAACCAGGAGAGTGCAGCACCAGTGATCCCAATACCAGCTAGGCGGTCCAGGAGCAGAGGGTGGGAGATGGTGTCGAATGCTGCGCTGAGATCGAGGAGGATGAGAATGGTGAGTAATCCAGAGTCGGCTGCAAGGAGGAGGTCGTTGGTGATTTTGACTAGGGCTGTTTCAGTGCTGTGTTTTGGACGGAAGCCAGATTGGAACGGTTCGTGGAGATTGTTAGTGTCGAGGTGGGACTGTAGTTGTGCGGCAACCACCCTTTCAAGTGTTTTGGAGATGAAAGGGAGATTGGAGATGGGCCGGTAATGGTTAAGGTCAGTTGGGTCAGCACCAGGTTTTTTCAGGATGGGAGTGATGGCAGCCAGCTTGAGAGTGGGGGGTACAGTACCAGTAGTGAGGGAGGAGTTAATTATGTTGGTGATCATGGGGGAGATGGACGGAAGACATGCTTTGACAAGGGAGGTGGGAAGAGGATCGAGCTGACAGGTGGTGGTTTTGGCTTTGCGGATGAGTTCTGATGTGTGTCCCAAAACTGAATCACGATGATTCAACAGTATTAATCTTAGTTTTAGCATGTTATCAATAGCAGTGGTGGATGAGGTGCGATATACCGCATAGAAATGAATAAATAACTACCTGGACATACAGTGATACATTCAGGCCTAACACAATGGTTCACGGCTCCCTGTTCAGATGTCACCGACACCAGAATCAGTGAAGTAGATGTGACCCGCACCACGTTTGAACCCACCGAAATCATGTCTTCCTACCTGCTGGCACTGGTCGTGTGCGACTACTCCAACCTGTCGGCTCAGCAAGGAGACACCCTGGTAAACAGAAGGCACCCTGTCTACCTTTAACATCCAGCTCATCCGCTGCAAATTTCTTTGCTTCCTGTGCTCAATATTCACATTTCCTATTTTTGCAGATCCGCATCTGGGCACGTAGGAGTGCCATAGAGGAGGGACAGGGAGACTATGCTCTTAGTTTAACTGGTCCAATACTGGAGTTTTTCCAAGAGTACTACAACATTACCTACCCACTGTCCAAGTCAGGTATGCCCCCCTGTGCCTCATGTTCTCACGATAGCTTTTGTTTGCTTCATATTGGCTAGTTGAGCCGATAAGACACGCATTATTTCTTAGGCCACTGTCCGTCAGCCAAAAGTTAATTGTTTTGGCGCCTAGGTTGCAGTCCTTTCATTGATTGAATAAACATAAATTTTGCCAATGTGATCCATTTAATGAATCGACACATTCCAATAATGAATGCTCAGTATCTCGCCCCAGAGTATTTGCATGATCGCAAATAACCTTCACAATCCCCATAACGTTGAGATGTTGTCAGGTGTGTGTCATCTTGTAAGGCGGACTGAACTGAACCTTTGCATCACAGATCAGATAGCCCTCCCAGACTTTTATTTCGGTGCGATGGAGAACTGGGGCCTGGTGATGTACAGAGAGACCAACCTGCTGTATGACCCCTTGACCTCCTCCAACCGCAACAGAGAGACCACTGCCACCATCATCGCCCATGAACTGGCCCACATGGTGAGACCATCTTTCAAGCCTTCCACCTGTCTATTTCTTATGTCAATGATAAAGAAAACATCATCAATATCAAATGATCACAAGGAAACACTCGTAATAACAATGGGTTGGAACAGTGGTTTGGAAACCTGGTGACTCTGAAGTGGTGGAATGAGGTCTGGCTCAACGAGGGCTTCGCCTCCTACGTCTCCTACCTGGGCGCAGACAAGGCTGAACCCTCCTGGAGAGTGGTGAGTCTGAACGCTCACTCGCTCTCGCTCTCTCTCTCTCTCTCACTCTCACTCTCACTCTCACTCTCTCCCCTCTCCCTCTCTCTCACTCGCGCGCCCTCGCTCTCTCGCTCTCTCCCAAAGCAGGTGAAAAATTAGGCCGAAAGATATCAAAAAGTAGAATATAAAATAATAAATATATAAAAACTCTCTCTGGCTCTCTCTGTCTGAATGTTTGCTTGTGGCTCACCCAAATCAAACAAAACAAACTCTGAACATCAATTCCCCTCTGATACATACATCTATCTTGTTGATTATTTAATGTATGATAGGAGTAGTTGCACTTGGGCATGCCGCAGACATGAGTAATATTGTATTGGTTTTGTGTCAAATAGAAAATAATGTTTGTTCACAACAGTACGTTTCCCTAGGCTAGGCTTTAATTGTACCACGGTTCCTCCACGAAACGTATTGCTTCGCAAAATCAATGTACTTTATAGCATACGTCTAATTGCATAACACTTAGCAAATATACATTATATTAGCCCTAATCAAGCCAATGTTAGCATGATTGAGTTAGCCTACAGCCAGACATGGTAACCCACCTGTTTGAACTACCTGAGGCAGTCTCTAATATATAGGGAATCAATGCCTCCCTGAGGGACTCAACGAGGCATGGAATTCCATGTGTCAGTGTGAAATGACAGGTGTTGCATGGGTGGTAAATATGGAAGAAATGAGGTTGGTGTAAAAAGACAATCAGCAGCAATCGATCCTAACCGCCGCCCCCCCCCCTCTCTCTCTCTCTCTCTCTCTCTCTCTCTCTCTCTCTCTCTCTCTCTCTCTCTCTCTCTCTCTCTCTCTCTCTCTCTCTCTCTCTCTCTCTCACTCTCACTCTCACTCTCACTCTCTCTATCACTCTCTGTCTTCCCCATCCCAGAAAGACTTGATAGTTCTGGATGACATCCACAGGGTGTTTGCCGTGGACGCCCTGGCCTCCTCCCATCCCCTGTCCTCCCCCGAGGACAGCATTGTCCTCCCCCACCAGATCGGGGAACAGTTCGACGCTATCTCCTACAGCAAGGTACACCATCCACCACATATATCATATTAGGCTAGGGCCATTTCCTATAGGTAAATCATGAAGAAATGTACACAACCTCACATACAATTATTTTAAATCAAATTTCAAGTTTCGTAAAACTATCATTCAATGAACACTTTCAACTGACATGAACTTTTACAAAATATGAATACTTTTGTTACTATATCTGTTTTTCGGCTGAATAGCAGCTTGATTACGCTAAATTAAAATGGTGTATATTGAGCTCAAAGTCGATCGCCCCCTGGTTTGTTTTGTTTTCTCCACCAAACTTTCTCTCCACCCTCTCCCTCCATTGTTATCCTTCTTCCACTCCTATGTCTTCAGGGTGCCGCAGTACTGAGGATGTTGTCAGACTTGCTCTCAGAGAAGGTGTTTGTCCAGGGACTCAGTGTACGTATTTAACTATTCATGTGTGCTTCCATTGTCTGTCTGCCTGCTCTGTTCCTGCAGAGATCATTAAGGTCCATCCTACTCCTAAAGTACCGTGCTTGTTTTGTTATCAGAGCTACCTGAATCACTTTGCCCACGGCAACACAGTAGGGACAGACTTGTGGGAGCATCTTCAAAAGGTAAGAACTTTCAAAGCACACTTGAAGCTCTGCCGCTGTTTTTGTTATGGGTGTGCTTCACGGTGTGGCATGTGGCTAAGGAGGTAGAGAGTGTTGCCTGGTAACGGGCAGGTTGCTAGTTC